>NW_022589722.1:17792020-18171286 GCF_004348235.1 Phoca vitulina | reverse complement strand
CCGCGGTCTTTCTGGGGGGGGGGCCGGTCGTTCCTGCTCTCTGCCAGTATTTAAGGCTGGGGAGGGATAGACGCTCTCCTGCTCCGCCCCCCCCCCCCCCCCCCCCCCCCCCCGCCCCAGCCCAGAGGCGTGCCCACCACGTGAACGGATTATGTAGCTTAAAGAAAAGATAAAGTGTCCGCAGGGGGACTGTCCCATCAAGTCCCAGTTGCTGTGCTGAGGGAGGGTCTCCTTCTGTGTGCTGATGGCCGGTCTTCACATGCTCCAGCCTGTGAGCCCGGCGTAGGCTCGCTGTGGATTTAGAAGTGGCCTCACTTCTCCTTTGGAGCCAAGGGGTTGGCAGCCAGAAGTGCTGTGACTCTTTAGGAAACTGGCCGTCACGTCCATTTATGATAGATAACGAGGCTTTACGCCTTTTTTGATTTAATTTAACAAATCACACTTCAGCCTTGCAAATGCTTATTTTTTAAAAAATACACCTCCGTTCTTCAGGCTGTCCTGCCACGTTTAGTTGGTGCTCAGACACCCTTTGCCTCCATCGCCAGTGTCCATGACAGTGAGTCCAAGGAGGCTTGTTTCATTCACACTGCAGGTGTGGCTCCGGGAGTACTCCGTGGTTTCTGGAGTGTGGGAGAGAGAGAGTAGTCGAGAAGCAGATATACAAAATGGAAGTAGGAGTGTAGGATTTTATTTTGTGTGGAAAAACGGAGGAAGGTTGCTCCTTTGAGGATGTTGCATTTCAAAATACCTTTTTAAAAAAAAAGATTTATGATTGATTGATTTTAGAGTGAGCGAGCAAGTGCAGGGAGGGGGCAGAGGGAGAGAGTAACGTAAGCAGGCTCCCCACAGAGCACAGAGCCTGACACGGGGCTCGATCTCACGACCCTGAGATCGTGGCCTAAGCCGAAACCAAGAGTCAGACGCTTAACTGACTGCGCTACCCAGGCGCCCGTGCATTTCAAAATACCTGGAGGCCAATAGTGGACTTTGTTGAGGCAGAAGTGTACCTCAGATGCTGAAAATAAAGAATGAATCCCAAGGAAATCCAGAGCTGAGCATTCGTAGGAGCGCGCGGGAGGGCTGTGGTTCTGAAGGCATCTGCGCCTTCCTGGAAGTCACAGCTGCTCATGCCTGGCCGCCGCGGCCCTGGTGGGGCTGGTCTAGGAGGAGGCGGAAAGCACTCTGAAATCCGACTGCAGTGTCCTGCCATTTCATCTGGTTGTTAGCTGCTGGGGGTGTTAGAAGAAAGGAAGGCAAGGCGCCTACTGTCGCTTTTCACCTCTCTCCCCCAGCCCTCTCTGACCACCTCTGTCTTACCCTGCTTTAGCTCCCTGAATCCCCTGGCTTTCTGTGTTCTGGGAGAACCATCTGTGCTTCAAAGGTTTTTCCTGCACTAGATTTTGTTGTTAACGGATGGTGGGACATTTGCGCTCATGTTTGAGATGCTGTATCTCTCTACAGATCTCAGAGCCTCTGTCTACAGCTCAAGCTTCCAGGTGTTCCACACCTCAGCACGCACGCACGCACACGAGCCAGAGCCTGGCATTGGCCCTCTTACCCTTGGTGCGCAGTGTGGGCAGTCTCGGGCGGTGGTAGGGCTGCCATGAATGGAAGAGCATTGCCTTTGTCTTGTCACTGCACCTTGGTCCCACCTCCTGGTCATTTTCCTGTCTCCAGTGTCCCTTCCCACCTTAGGGGAGCCGGGGCGGGGGCAGGGAGGTGGCAGGAATGATTGCTGTCTCCTTCCTTTCTACCTGTTCCGCAGGCAGCCTGCCCTGCAGCCCTGAGGATGGGCTCCTCAAAGCTTTTCTCCTAAAATTTGCATCAACATGGGCTGCCTGGTGGCTCAGTCAGTTAAGACTCCAACTCTTGACTTTGGCTCGGGTTGTGATTTTGGGGTGGTGGGGTCGAGCCCCATATCGGGCTCCACGCCCCCTTTGCATGCTCTCTCCCTCTCTCTCTCTCTCTCCCCCTCCCTCTCCCCCCGCTCCCTCCCACCCCCTCCCCCCCTCTCTAAAATGGATGAATGAGTCTTTTCAAAAAAATTGCCTCAACAGTTCTAAGCCTGGATCCCGCTTTGTCAGCAGAGAAATTGGAGAAATTGTTCCGCTGGGTTCCAGCATTGTCCGGTGGTGGTCCTTCTGCTCTGTTTTTTTATTTTATTTATTTATTTATTTATTTGTTTGTTTGTTTGTTATTTATTTATTTATTTATATTTTATTTATTTGACAGAGCACTAGCAGAGGGAGAGAGAGGGAGAAGCAGGTTCCCTGCTGAGCAGGGAGCCCGATGTGGGACTCGATCCCAGGACCCTGGGATCATGACCTGAGCTGAAGGTAGACGCTTAACCAACTGAGCCACCCAGGCGTCCCTCTTCTGCTCTGTTTTAAAGGAGCACTCCTATGAACGCTTTTAGCAGCGCAGACTCAAGCCCCACGACCCCCAGCTTCTGGGCCCTGAGCCCCCCTCGTGTGACAGGAAGCCATGGGGACAGCTCTGGCATCTGCTGCTCAGTGGTACTGGGTCGGCCGTTGGGGGGGGTAGCCACTGACCCGACACCTTCTGTCTTAAGCATTCAGATGGAACTAGAAGCCGAAGCAGAGAAGATGCGGGTGTCCCAGCAAGAACTGCTCTCTGTTGATGAGTCTGTTTACGCCCCGGACTCTGACATGGCTGCACCACAGATCAACAGGAACCTCATCCAGAAGGCTGGTTACCTTAATCTTAGAAGGTGAGAATGCTGTTGCTTGCCTCTCTTTCTGAAATCTGTTTTCCCTTAGGTGGTTACGGCGCATCTGTTCAGGGGAGGTTGGGGAAGAATTCCCACCACGGGAGCCTCCTGCCAGCCACACGGGAAGCCTCTGGGGCTCAGGGCCCAAGTCACTGAGGGGTGGGCTCGAACCAGTCTTTAAGAACCCAGTACTTGGACTCCGAGGGGTGGACCACCCCTGTCCCTGGTTACCGTGGCCATACGCAGATAGCCTGCTCTTAACCATCGTCATCCTGGACCGTAAGGAGTTTTTGTCACATCCCGCCCTTGGCCCAGGCCCCTGACAGGTGCTCGAGGCCTGCCGCTGAGGCCGGAGTCTGAGGGCCAGCAAGCCTCAGGGTCATCCAGGTTCTCACACACACCGAATCACACTGTAACACTCGGGGCTATTTGACTTGAAGGGAGGACGATCAGGCTTCCTTGTGTCCAAGAGCAGATGGAGGCTATTCGGTGGGGTGAAGACTCTTGACTTGGATCCAGGCACACCCCCTGGCGGGGTTTCACGCATGAGGCGGAGCTGATAATCACACCTACTAAATAAAGTTGTTACAAGGACTGAATGAGGTCATTCCTAGTAGGTAGTAAGCACTCAGATGTTAGCTATTCCCAGTTTTGGGAAATAACTATAATTATTGAGGCAGGAAGCCTAGTGCCCTGCACTTAGTTGCTACTCGATAAACACTGAATCAAGTAAATGTACCTGATAGTTCGCAAATGGAGGATCTACAGGGAGGACTCACCAGCTGTTTTCTTACCAAGGTGGAGCTCCTCGAAGCTCAGCTTGTTGAGATCACAAGTTAAATATCTCCATCAGTTTGTATGGATGGAAATCCCTACAGGGTTGGTGTTATTTGCCAGTTACTGGATATTCCTCTTGTAAGCAGCCCACAAAGCATCCAGTTGGAGCAAAACTCAATGTCGTAAATGCCCGCAGGATTCCGGGTGCTGTGAGCCGAGGGGACCCTGGTGACTTTCCCTGGACTCAGAGCAGTTCAGCTCCACGTCTTAGAGGAATGACCATCTAGGTTTTCAGTTCCTAGTGGGGATGGACTAATTCCGTTTCCCGATCCCGGGAGAAGCCAGTGTCTGTCTAGCTGCCATGGGGGACGGGGCTGGGGGAGACATGCTGCCTGCACACCGGAGCTGGCCCTGGCTGCCCCGCCTGACTTCCAGGTCATTCCAGCTAAATTGTGCCTCTTCTGCCCCCCTGCATTTGGATTCCGTCCAAAGCAGCTTTGCTTTAATGTAAAGAAACGCTATTTCTAAAATGCCACCAATACTGGTCAAGAGGCAGCCAGACCTTGAGGTGCTGCGTGGGCTTCCCTGTACCAGTGGGTGTTCTAAAACCACAATTCTTACAGTAAAACAGGGCTGGTCACCACCACCTGGGAGAGGCTTTACTTCTTCACGCAAGGCGGGAACCTCATGTGTCAGCTGCGGGGCGCCGTGGCCGGAGGCCTGATCCAGGACCTGGACAACTGCTCGGTGATGGCAGTGGATTGTGAAGACCGACGATACTGCTTCCAGATCACCACGCCCAACGGGAAATCGTAGGCCACACAGCGTTTATTTGGGAGGAGAGCAAGTCTAGTGACTCCACCCCTGCCAGGGGCCTCCTAGCTCAGCCCTCTGCGCCGGCCTCCGTGGGAGAGGCCCCGCTCCGGGTCCTGCTGACCTTTGGGGAGGACGTTTTTATGTGCTCTTTAAGCACTCATACAGGACCCTTGTGGGATCCACTCTGCCTTATTTAAGGAGCCCCAGTGCGGGTTTGTCCGTGGCTTTGGAGGGGACATGGCGTTCATGTGGGAGGCAGCCATAGGAGGAGCTGTTTTTCAGGAGAAGGCGGTGGCCGTTCCTGCCTGCTCTGCAGAAGCCCTGTGTTTGTACGGGTGGGGGGAAGGAGGGAGGAGAGCCCCCAGACCTGCCTGTGTGGAGCCCTCTGCTCCAGCTGAAACCCGAGACGGACAGTGCACTCGGCCCCGTGCTGTCCCCGAGGACCCCCGTGTGCTTCAGGGGCCCAGAAGAGGTCACTTAGGGTCATTCACAGGGACCGCCCGCCCTTCAGCTGTGGCTGCTTGCATTTGCTTCCGTGTGGGGCTCTGAGCTGAGCTCCTGTGTCGACAGGAGCGGGTTCGGGCAAGTCGGTACAGTGTGGACCGTCTGCTTGGCTGGCAGAGCAGTTTCAGACCTCGTCCTTCCTCCTGGGTGACAGGAGCGGACTGGGATCCCAGCCCTGGTTACGTAACTCCTTGGTCTTCTGAGATGTAAAACAGGAGAAGAGCCATGCTCCCCCCTCCCACTGCTCTGGGGTCCCTGGAAAGGGTGAAGCCCTCCCCAGAGGTAGGGCAGTGTTATTTGCATCCGATTCCCCCTCTCCCCTCCGTGGGAAGGTGTGCGGGGTCTGCTGACTCCTCTGGGCCGGGCTCCTGGTGGCCCCAATCACCTGAGAGGCCAACAGGATGTCCTCAGCCTCGAGCTAGTAGATCTGAGCCCAGCTGCTCACTTTACAGATGAGAAAGCGCAGGCCCAGGGGAAGGAAGTATCTGTCCAGGATCACACAGTGAATGAGCAGTGAGCTGGAATCCCATTTTCTTTCCTTCCTGTCATCCTGCCTTCCCGGCCCTTCCCTTTGGGACCCAGCTGAGTTCAGTGCATGTGGAATAAGCCTCAGTCAGAGGTGTGGGAAGCACTGACTTGGATACACTTTATTTCAGGGGAATAATCCTCCAGGCAGAAAGCAGAAAGGAAAACGAAGAGGTAAAGGTTTCGTTCTTTCACTTCTGTCCTAGTCTAGCGGGTGACTGGGATCCAGCAGATTTGTTAATGTCCTCTCTCCACAGTGGATAAGTGCCATAAACAACATCTCCAGACAGATCTACCTGACTGACAACCCAGAGGTAACTCACCCTGCCTTCCCGGCATCCCCGGCCCTTGCTCAGTCTGAAGGGTGAGCACCCCTCCTGGGACTGAGCCTGTCCTCCGGTGCATTTGTAGGCGGTCGCCATCAAGTTGAATCAGACGGCTCTCCAAGCAGTGACTCCCATTACAAGTTTTGGAAAAAAGCAAGAAAGCTCCTGCCCCAGGTAACTAAAAGACAGCGGAAAAGTGGCGTTGTGTGTACTTAGGAGTTAGGAATTTGACGGGAGTTACTTCGTCCTCACACACCACGTCGGGGTGGAGTTCAGGCTGTCAGGAGCGGTGGGGTATTCGCCCACGGTCACCCCACCTGTGAGGGGCAGAGCCGGAGCCGCGGCCGCGTGACCCTGGCGCCATCCTTGCCTTCCCTGCTGGACCACACAGCCACAGCCCGGGCAGACAGGACCGGCGCCAAGGGTCTGCTGGTCAGGGCTTCTCACATTTTCTGTCAGCGTCAACAGAATTCTGGAGCCAAAACAACTTTTTTTAAATAAGAAACAAAATCACCTTTTCTGCATCTGTGTTACTGCCCAGGCCTTACCCGCCCACGTACAGATCCTTCGGCGTGTGCGTTAATTTTTCCTTTTTCACATATATTTTTCATATTTTTACATTTCTCATATTTGTTCCTTTTAGTAACTACACACACTCTTCTGTGACTTATTATTAGCTGTTGAACATTTAGGTGGCCCCCCTTTCCTTTGTTTGCTGTTATCACATATAGTGAACATTTTCACGCATCTAGCTTCGCTCTTGTTTTGAATACAGCTCAGGGTTTATTCCAAGAATCTCACCTTTTGTCTTAATGGGAGTTTCCATTTGGTTAACTGATAGAGCGCTGTAGTATTGGTCATGCCGAAGTTACAATTATGACTGTGTGTGGTATCCATGTTTCAGTGGCATGGTAGAAAAAACCCCATTAAATCAGTGTTTCACACATATTATCTCGTGAGTCCAGACAGATGTCATCAGAAAGCTAAGAGTTCAGTTCCTGGGGTCGTGATGCTGTGCGGAGGGGCGCCAGCCCTGGGTGTGCGGGAAGGAGCAGTAGACGAGAAGGTCAGAAAGTGGCTGTGAGTTTGATGTGAATGGATTGGGGGCCCTGCTTAGGTGCTCTGGGCCGTGGAGCAGAACTGCAGGCTGAGGGGGTGGCCCGCCACAGCCGGTGTGGAAAGGACGCACTGGATCTGGGGCGTGGCGGGGCAGTGGACAGGGCAGGGACGCCCGACAGGCTGCTGCTGGAGTAGCTAAGACAGAAAGGGAGAAGCTGAGCGCAGGTAATAAAAATGGGCAAGAGGCAACAGGTGACACTTGAGTGCTGGGTCTCACAGTTTACACGGGCAGCATGTTCATGAAGGGCAGCGCTACGGAGGGCGCTGCGAGTGGAAGTGGGAATACGGATCGGGCCAGTGGGCTAGGCCGCGAACCTTGTCGGTGAAGGCGCCGGCCTGCTCTCCGTACAGCTGCGAGCTGGGCACGCTGGAGAACGCTGGAGAACGCTGGCCTCGGAATTCTGAGACCTTCCGATGGCTCTGCCTTCCACACAGCTAGCTGGCCTGGCGTGGCTCAGCCCTCTGGGCCTCTCCTTGACTTTGTGACACAAGAAGATGCAAAACTAGGTGACCTCCCCGGTCCCTTTGCAGTTCTAACACTGTCTAGGGTGCCCATGTGTCGTTTAACTAGTGTTAGTAATTAAAGGTATGACTGGTTTTCTAAAAAAAACAATTTGTAGCTTAGATTTAATTATTCAGTTACTGATTTTTCTCCCTGTTATAGAATAAGTAAGTCACACAGAAGAATCCTGAAACAACAAAGACCTCTAGCCAGGCAGCTGAATCAACTCAGAGACTGGAAGGGTGACGGATGTGGCTGCCAGAGGGCCCAGAGCTGTGGAGGCTGGGGGGGTGGGGGGGGGGCAGTGCTCCTGTCTCTCTCAGGGTCAGCTCATTAAGAATAAAGAAATGTTTTGATGACAGGGGAAAGAAGCAGAGAAACTGTTCGTGGGAACAAACTGCCACTCACTTCTAAGCAAGTCTCACGGGTGGCCCTGCCCCTGCAGGCAGCGTACCTCCAGTGCTCATTCACTGGTCCAGCTGTTCAGGTATCGGTGTGTGTGTGGAGTGTCTGCTCTGTGCCCCAGGCACTGGGCGAGGTGGTAGAGCTAAGTCTTGTCGGTAAAGACCAGCAGGAGGTAAATAAATACTCAGTTAAAATGGAGAAAAGCGCTCTGGTGTTAAAGACGAAGGTGCGGTCATGGAGAGGCCTGCCCGCGGAGATAATACTTAGACTGGGAAGTGAACAATGAGAAGTAGGCACTCGTGCAAAGAGCCAGATTCATGCACTCCTGGCAGCAGTTCTGGAGGCTAGAAGGCAGGCGAGAGCTTAGTGTGTTTGAAGAACTGAAAGGGGGCCAGTTAACTACAGTGTGGGCACGGGGGGGTCACGGAGCAGGGTGAGGTTGGGGAGGGAGGGAGGCAGAACAGATCATGAAGGAAGTCATGGTCAGGGACCTGGGGAGTTGTCGAAGGGTGCAGAGAGCTAGATGTGCGCGTGTCGGAGAGAGATGATCCGCTTTACGTGATCGAAGGGCAGCTCTGGCTACAGTGGAGGACACGGAACACAGAGCTGGGCAGCAGATACCGAGTCAGGGGCCTGGGGCAGCAGTCCAGGTGACGATGATGGAGTCTTAAACCAGGATCGAGGCAGAGGAGGCGGAACGTAGATGGCTCAGGGACTTGTTTTGGAGGCAGAATCTGTTGGACTTGTGGTATAGTGAGATGTGAGTGGAAGGAAGGGGACAAATCAAATGAGCACAGTCTGGGTTGAGCACCTGGGCAGATGGTGGCACATTGAGAGTTGAAAAGGAGTTGGTAGTGGGTATCAAGAGTCGGTTCACATCTGGACAGAAGATTGAGGGGCCCGCGACACATCCCAGGAAGTGTCAGGTGATCAACGGATGATACACGTCTGGAGCACAGAGGAAATCCCAGGGCTGAGTATATCAGTCGGGAACTCATGGGCACGGACACGGCAGTGGCAGAGATCGAGGGAGTGAGTGTAGAAGAAGACAGGAGCCTCGGACAAAATCCTGAAGAACTCCCACATTTGTCATAGAAGGGAAGGAACCTACAAAAGCCACCAAGAAACATCAAGGAAAATGGTGTCAGTAGGAACCAAGAAAGAAGAGTTTTGAGGAGGGGGGCTCAACTCCGTGAGCTGCTTTGACGGGGTGTTTGAAGTAGGACAACGCTCACAAAGCGTGTGTCCATCAGGGTTGGTGACGTGGAGGTCACAGGTGATGCTCCATCATGTCACTCCTGTGTTCAGAGTCTTCCGTGGCTCCCGATGCTGTAGACTCAAGTGCAGACCTCACCTGATGGGGTCACTGCCCTCCACACGTGGCCGCATCCTGTTGTCAGTGTGTTCTCTTCCTGTAGACTCTCTGGGGAGCCAGAGTTGGGGATGCCCTTTGCTCCCTTTAAGCTTCTGCTCCTACCTTCCTCCAGTGCTCACCACGTACAGGCTCCTGCCCCTCCCTTAGAGACTGGATGAGCGAGCAGGTGGGACTCCGCCCTTCTGGACTGAGGCATTGTGACGTCGGCGAGAGCACTAAGCTGGCAGCGAGGAGACCGCCGCCGGTAGCCTGGCTCACGCGTCTGGGCACCGAGAGCCCTCGGGATTACTCTGTTTCCCTAGAGACCGCTCTTTCCTTTTCCAGTAACGATGGAGGTGAAACAGAGGGGTCTCTCCTTGCAGTGTCTACACACCCGTTTTGTATCTCTAGCCACTTCCGGGTCAGTGTGCTCACCTGTCAGCAAGTCGTTTCATACAGAAGATTCAGTTATTGACAGACTCGAGAAAAATGAACAGAGATATCGAAAGCCTTCTTATGCTCCAAATAGTGTAAGAAATCAAAATACTGTGACATTTTGTCCCTCAAAGGAGCTTACCCTGGAGCTGGGGAGAAAAGATCATAAAGGCGTGAAAAGTTGAATGACAACAGCCTGACAGAGAGAGGAAACATGGTGGCACATGACTAATCACCGTGCTGACAGTCCCTTCTGCGTGTGCGCGCACAGAGCAGAGCTCAGGGACTCACAGAGGGTCGGGGCTGGCTTGAAAGGCTTGGAGGCGGAACAGGAATTTGAGCTGGTGTTGGAAGTGGGGGGGGGGAATTTGGGATGGAGAAGGAAACAAGGGAAAGCGTGGGGTATGAGGGGGTAGCTCCAAGGGAGGGTGCATTACGGGAGTGGGGGGAAGGAGGCTCTCAGGAGAAAGTAAAACCATGTTGTGAATGCTAGGCCAAGATGTAGTCCCTTGTTCAGTTAACATTTTTTTTTTTTTTAAAGATTTTATTTATTAGAGAGAGAGAGAGAGAGAAACAGCATGAGAGGGGATAGGGTCAGAGGGAGAAGCAGGCTCCCCGCTGAGCTGGGAGCCTGATGTGGGACTCGATCCCAGGACTCCGGGATCATGACCTGAGCCTAAGGCAGTTGCTTAACTAACTGAGCCACCCAGGTGCCCTCAGTTAACGTTTTTGAGTGCCTTCTATGTACCAAGTAATAAATAGGATTTAGCTGTAGCCCCTGCTCTCAAAAACCTGTCTCACCATGTATCATATGACCTCACTGATATGAGGAACTCTTAATCTCAGGAAACAAACTGAGGGTTGCTGGAGTGGTGGGTGGTGGGAGGGATGGGGCAGCTGGGTGATAGACACTGGGGAGGGTATGTGCTATGGTGAGCGCTGTGAATTGTGTAAGACTCTTGAATCACAGATCTGTACCTCTGAAACAAATAATGCAATGTATGTTAAAAAAAAAAAAAGGAGGGGAAGAATGAAGGGGGGAAATCGGAGGGGGAGACGAACCATGAGAGACGATGGACTCTGAAAAACAAACTGAGAGTTCTAGAGGGGAGGGGGGTGGGAGGATGGGTTAGCCCAGTGATGGGTATTAAAGAGGGCACGTCCTGCATGGAGCACTGGTGTTATGCACAAACAATGAATCATGGAACACTACATCAAAAACTAATGATGTAATGTATGGTGATTAACATAACAATAAACCCGTCTCACAGGAAGAAGGACCTAGATCAGCAGATAACATGCTACATAATAGAACATAATACAGAATGCTGTGCAGCAGAGCTAACTGGGGGGGAGGGGGGTCCTGAAGGAGTTTAACCAAGGACATGAATGACGTTCTGTGAAGGTTTATTTGTAGAACGAGTTGAAGGACTGACATCTTTGCCCTTGTCCATCTGCATTCAACACGTGTTCATTTGATTATAAAGGTCTAAGGTTAAAGGGGATTTGATTTTCCTCTCCCCCTTTTATACTCCAGCCAGAACCTGAGAAGTTTAGAGCTGGAGAATGACAAGATTGTTCCCAAAGCAGCGGCCCGTGTCCCTGACGCCGATGAGCTCATCGCACCTGGAACACCTATCCAGTTCGATATCGTCCTTCCTGCCACAGAATTCCTGGATCAGAACAGAGGGAGCAGGTGCGGGCTAAGGGAGGCTGTCTCTGGGAGAAATGAAAGTAAACCTGGGGTCTCTTGTGTTGGCACCCATCTGCCAAGACTGTTGCTGTTCTCCTAGTTCAAGAGTTAGTGTCCCTTTAGCCGAAAAGGTCTTGACTGTTGGACTCTGGCCGTTCCCCTAGGCGCATCAACCCTTTTGGTGAGACTGAGGACGAGACCTTTCCAGAAGCAGAAGGTGAGTGGCTGGTTTGGTGCGCTCACTCTTTCCCCTCACAGAATGACGAGAGATCATTGAAATGAGACGTGAAGTCACGTTCCAGAGAGCCAGGACTTGGATTGTGAAGCAAAAATTATGACCCACAGATTTGTTGTTCTCTGGGAGCTCCCTAGGGCATGTGCAGTTAAGGCGGGTCTCGGATAAAAACTGCAGGGAAGTAGACAGGTTTTCTGCGGGTGCTGCACTGTTGGCCTCATCCACACCCTTTCTGTAGCTCCTGCGCAGAAGCTGCCGAGCCTAAATCCGGGATCAGATTACTCCAGATCAGATGTGAGGAGGATGAAATGGCCACAACAAAATGCAATCGGGGGGAGTCCTAAATAGGCTATTTCATTTGAGCCAAAGAAACACACACAACTCATTCTTGAATTTGAAAAGGACAAGGGTAAATGGTATTTAACTTGTTAAAGTTCAGATATTTGATGCGTGGCACGTGTGCTGACAGTGGAGCTGACGTGACCGGGTGCCCGGCTGGGAGCCGAGGCCGCTGCGGAGCTAGAAGTGCTGGCGAGGCCTCGTTCACACGCTTCATGACTGGAGCCTGAGAATAGCATTAGAATAAATTGCCACTTCCGTAAATGTAAAAGTAGGACTTGAGAGTCGGTACTCCTTGCAGAATTAGGCAGAAGGGGGTTGGGGGGAAGAGAGCACGGAAGGAAGGAGGAAGGAAGCTAACGGGCTCTGCCTCAGACCTGCCCACTTGTCTCTGGCTGACCTTCCGTATAATCCACACCGGAAAGTCTATAAAATATAAAAAACTATCTTCATGCGGGAGTAACTACTTATAATTTTACATCAGTTATATTTTCCTAATCTTTTGTTACTTAAGTTATTTTTAGGGGCAAAGACACTAATAGGGCAAGTGAGGAAAGAGTAGTCATCTTCGTTTAAAATGGTGGATAAGTATTTGTTCTTAAAAAAACCACCTTTAAACCTTCGTGATCTTCCGGTTATGGTCGCTCTTAGTCAGTTTTGTCAGGTTACATGCCTGACATTTATCAGGAAGCCAGTCCTGGTTGTTTACTAGAACCAGGTAAAGTAGTCTGGGATGTGCATTAGCTTACGGGATGCCCTCCAGCCCTTCAGTAACACGATGCGCGTGAACCGAATGAGTCCCAACACCAGGTCTTCTGTTGTTCAGACAGGCTTTCTTCTTTAAGAGGACTTTATCAGTGGGCCAAAGCACTGAATTTTCCGTTGTCTAAGTGGAGAAGCTCGTATTTTCAGAGAAAAGATGCGTGTAGTGCCGCCTACGTCAGTCACCTAGAGTTTTCGCGCTAGAAGGGCGTTCATCTTGGCACTGCTGTCTCATTGTGCAGACGCACAGAAAGAGGTGCTTTTCTAGTCTAATGAAGTCGTTCCAACGAGACAAAACGTGGACAGGAGGAGACTCGGGGCTTTGGCAGTGTGGGTTTGTTCACGCACAGCGTTGAGCAGTTGGCTGGAAAGCACCCTAGGAGGAGGTCTTCAGCCGGTTCTCTGACCCGCCCCTGACTGGTGGGTGGACCAGCAGCCGCAGGAAGTGAGTGTGATCCTGAGCAGAAAATGCTGTCTTGCAGATTCCCTTTTGCAACAGATGTTTATAGTTCGGTTTCTGGGATCGATGGCAGTTAAAACAGACAACACTACCGAAGTGATTTATGAAGCAATGAGACAAGTGTTGGCTGCTCGGGCTATTCACAACATCTTCCGCACGACGGAATCCCACCTACTGGTCACCAGCCAGACTCTGAGGTATGTTGTTTCATTTCAGACTTTCTTACAGCTTATCAGATTGCCCATGTAAGGCACATTTACTTATCTAGAACATTCATACTAGAATATTTGTTTGATCGGAGTAAGAGGAGATGCTACTCTTGTTTCTGCCCTATTCCTTTTTACATTTTGATTTTATAAGACAAATTGGGTAGAAGGTGCTCCCCTCAGTAACTGATACCTTCAGAAATTTAGTGGTGAGTGAATCCTACTGCTCATAAAGATGCCATCACTCAGGAGTTGCTCCGTATATCTCAGAGCTTGAAAAAGAAAAGGTTTTCTCATTTCTGAATATACTATTTATAAAAAGTAACAGTGAAAACAGAACATGAACCTACCCAAGATGACAAGACCACCACTAGTAAAATCTGATTAATATTTGTTGGGGTGAAACTAAAGACACCAAGTGATGTTACCGACATGACTTGGGGTTTCAGGTGGTAAGATCGATACGAGAAAGGGCAGAGGGTCCGCATCGGCTTCGTAAGAGCCGCACCATCCAGGACTGCACCCACGTGCAGCACTTGAAACAGAACTGAAGTCTGAATTGAAATGTTTTAAATGTAAAAAACAACAAATTTCTAAGATCTCATACTAACCCCCCAAAAAGAATGCAAACTATCTCACGAACTTTTATGTTAATAACATGTCTAGCTGGTAATATTTTAGATCTTAATAGATTAAATAAAGTATGTTATTTCACCCGTTTCACTCTTTGATGTGGCTGCTAGAAAATTTTAAATTATGTACGAAGCTTACATTTTATTTCTCTGAGCTGACAGCACTGCTTTAGAGCCAGAATGTCCAGGTTTATTGCCGGCTTTGGCGTTCGTGAGTTGTATGACCTGGGCAAGTCTGAACTTCCGTGCATTGGTTTCTTCAGCTATAAGATGAAAGTAACCATATCCATACCTCATAGTGTTGTCATGAGGAATAAATGAGTTAATACAAAATATTTACGACCACAACTGACATTATAGAAAGTGCTCAGTAAATGTTAGCTTCAAAAAAGTGGGACTTTTTTAAAAATCAGAATATAGTTTCTTCCATTCATTAAAATCAGTCCTTTTCATTTATTATAAACATTATACTAAGTTTCTTACAAATAAAACCTTGTATTTATTTAAAGCTTTTCTACAAGTATGTCCTGCACCTTTTATGGGCATTGGCTCACTGTTCTTAAAATCTCCACCAGAAAGATCAGAGTAAATGTAAAAGCATTGTGAAAAAAGATAGTACATCAAAGAACACTGTCAAAGCACAAGGACAGTCCACAGAATGGGAGAAAATATTTGCAAATCATATATTTAATAGAGGTATATGTTCAGAACATAAAAGAACTTTTTTTTATTTTTTTTATTTTTTTATTTTTTATTTTTTTAAAGATTTCATTTATTTATTTGAGAGAGAGAGAATGAGAGACAGAGAGCATGAGAGGGAGGAGGGTCAGAGGGAGGAGCAGACTCCCTGCAGAGCAGTGAGCCTGATGCGGGACTCGATCCAGGGACTCCAGGATCATGACCTGAGCCGAAGGCAGCCGCTTAACCAACTGAGCCACCCAGGCGCCCAAAAGAACTTTTTTTTAAAGATTTTATTTATTTATTAGAGAGATAGCGAGAGAGGGAACACAAGCAGGGGGAGTGGGAGAGGGAGAAGCGGGCTTCCTGCAGAGCAGGGAGCGCGATGTGGGGCTCGATCCCAGGACCCCGGGATCATGACCTGAGCCAAAGGCAGACGCTTAACGACTGAGCCACCCAGGTGCCCCATAAAGAACTCTTATAAAAATCAACAAAAAGACCAAAAAACAAAAAATGGACAAAGGACCTGAGTAGACATTTCTCCAGAGGAGATCTACAAATGGCCAACAAGCACATAAAACGATGCTCAATGTCATTAGTTATTAGGGACATGCAAATCAGGTCCACAATGAGATACCACTTCATACTCACTAGGATGGCTGTAATTTTTTTAAAAAAGGAAAATAACAGGTGTTAGTAAGGATGTGAAAAAATTGGAATCCGTTGTTGGTGGGAATCGTTAAAACAGTCCGGCCACTGTGGGAAATAGTCTTGCAGTTCCTCCACGAGTTAAACCTAGAATTCCACTTCTGGTAGATACCCAAAAGAATTGAGAACAGGTGTTCAGATAAAAATGTATACACACATGTTCGTAATTCACAATAGCCAAAAAGTGGAAACAGTCCAGATGTCTGTCAACAAACTGATACACAAAATGTGGTATTTTACATATAGTGAGTGGAATACGAATCAGCCTTGAAGAGGAATGAAGTCCTGACACGTGCACAACCTCGCTGAACCCTGAAAACATTCTGCTAAGTGAAAGAAGCCAGACACGAGTGTCAGCCGTTTTGTATGAGCATTTACATGAAAGGTCCAGGGTAGGCAAATCCACAGAGAGCAGGTTAGTGGTTGCCGAAGCTGAGAGGAGAAGGACTGGAGAGGGACTGCTTAATGGGTGTGGAGCTGCCTTGTGAGGTGATGAAGATGGTTTAGGAACCCGAGAGCAGTAATGGTTGTACAACATGGTAAATGTACGAAATGTCGACAGTGCTCGGTTTTATGTCAGGTATATTTTACCACGGTGTACACACACATATCCCTGAACTGGAATTCATGTTTTGAGACAATTTAGAAGTCCCACAGAAAATCAGATATAAAGAGGCAAATCCATGTTACCTGATTTAGATAGCAATCTCTTAAGTACTCAGAAAATGTGTTTTAAGTTTCTATTTATGAAAAAATTTTACAAAATACTTAAGGGAACTTAACCCAACTTGAGGGAAATTGTTTATGATGTGTATTTTTTATTTTTTTTATGTTCAGGTAGCCAGCATATAGTACATTAGTTTTTGCTGTAGTGTTCAACGATTCATTCGTTGCATATAACACCCAGTGCTCACCACCACACGTGCCCTCCTTAATGCCCATCACCCAGTCACCCCATCCCCCACCCCCCTCCCTTCTGTGACCCTCAGTTTGTTTCCTGGAGTCCAGAGTCTCTCGTGGTCTGTCTCCCTCTCTGATTTCTTCCTATTCATTTTTCCCTCCCTTCCCCTGTGGTCTTCCGCGCTATTCCTTATGTTCCACTATGAATGAAACCATATGATAACTGACTTTCTCTGCTTGACTTAGTTCACTTAGCATAATCCCCTCCAGTTCCATCTACGTCGATGCAAATTTGCCTGATAAATGCAAATTCATCCTTTCTGATGGCTGAGTAATACATTGTATATATGAGCGACATCTTCTTTATATGATGTATATTTTTTAAATCTTTAAATTCATAGTCATTAATAGGGACATAAAAAAATAACATTTATTTAGCTTTATAGATTACTAAAAATTCCATACACATTTTCTCCTTGTCTTTACCACCTCTTTCAAGTGGGGGTTCTTATCCCCATTTTACAGATGAAACAGTTGAGAGAAGTCAGGGTGACCTGTACAAGATCACAGCTGAACAGCCAGGTTAGAGCCCTCTGATTATAAACCCCATGTTTTCATAAGTAGAACTGTATGTATTTCAGACTGTAACCAGTGGGGGAGATAACCGCTTTACTGAGCTGTAACTTACCTACCATACAATTCACCTATTCAAAGTGTTTTTAGTATGTTCAGAACTGTGCAGCCATCACCACATCGAACATCTTCATCATCCCCAAAGAAAACCCATACCCATTAGCACTCATTCCCTTTACCTTGAAACCCCCCAGCCTTAGGCAGCCATTAGCCACTAATCTTCTATGTCTATAGATTTGCCTGTTTGGAACATTTCATATAAATGGAATAAGCTTTTTTTTAACACACAGAATACATTTTTTTGCTTTTACACACAGAATTTATAGCATATCAATAAATAGATAATACCACGTTTAGAAAACAGAAATTTATATGTCTATATGATAGCAATAGATTCTGTAATGCAGTGTTTTTTCCCAGATACATCAACCTGATTATCAGATGCTCCAAATGCCATTCAAGATACATCTAGAACACCTCCATAAATAGTACTCCCCCACACCCAAACTGACAGAATAGTTTTGTTAAAATCTGTTCACTACTCTCTCACACCCCATATTTAAAAAAAGGGAGGGGGGATGTATCTGAAACACTTCAAAAGAAAACCCGTATCAGTAAATGTCTGTTGAGAAGCAGGCTGTCCAGAATATGATCCATGCATATTCTTTGTCAGCACCGTGGGGAATTATAATGCTGCCTTTCTGGATAAGCACTGAAATGTGGAATTCTCGGGATGCCTGGGTGGCTCAGTCGTTAAGCGTCTGCCTTCGGCTCAGGTCATGATCCCAGAGTCCTGGGATCGAGCCCCGCATCAGGCTCCCTGCTCTGCGGGAGTCTGCTTCTCCCTCTCCCCCTGCTTGTGCTCACGCTCTCTCTGATAAATTTTTTAAAAATGTGAAATTCTCCATAATCTCCTTTCATGAAGATACACACTGAGCTCTAACTACACAGGTTCAACAGAGGCAGGAACCATGGCACGTCCACCCTTTGGATAGTCCCACGGAGTCGTCACCTTGCCCTCAGCCAGGCCTTCTGTTTTGTGTGATTTCATTCTGAACTTCTGCGGATGCTTCTAAGAATATAAGTTTATCCAGCATGTGTGATATAATGAATCTCTTAAAATTTCAGGTTGATAGATCCTCAGACTCAAGTAACAAGGGCCAATGTAAGTACCTACATGCACACTGACTTTAGTAGTTATTCCTTAATTCAAAGTAGGCACTTCACCGATTTTGCCAAATTTAATGCCTGTCTTCTAATAGTGCACTTTTCCCATGATGTTTTCCATGGAGAATGACTTGTCTGATTTTGAATAACAGTTGTGTGATACTCAGTCTGTTCCTGTTATTTCCAGTTTGAACTCACCAGCATCACCCAGTTTGCTGCTCATCAAGAGAACAAGAGACTGGTTGGCTTCGTGGTCCGCACACCAGAATCCACAGGTGGAGAGGCTCTGAGCACATACGTTTTTGAAAGCAACTCAGAAGGCGAAAAGGTCTTATTTTTTTCATCTTAAGATTCCATAACCTCTCTGTCCAAACAGATACTTAAAGGGGTTTTTGCACCATCCCCTGGATATTTAGTTGACTATTCTTTGTTTCCCCATTGAGGAGTTTAGAGAATACCTCTAGGAAGGCCCCACTGAAAGAAAACCAACTGGAATACAGTTTCTCTGTGGAAAATGCATGTCATCCTAAACAGAGTGATGAATAATGTTAATGGTGGGATACAGTTGTTTAGAAGAGGTATCAGGAAATGTTTAAAAAAAAAAAAAAAGGCAATTGCCTTCAAGTTTGTTCTTTTTTAAAAAATGAAAGCAAAAGTTACAATGGAGAAAATCTAGTCTCAGAGCAAACCAAGGAAGCAGACATCAGGAAACTCTTCTCATTTAGTATGAAAAATTTGTGACTGTATTTGCTACCTAGTATTAATCAAAATTAATCAACTCTTCTTTCAGCAAACACCTGTTTGCCACTGTGTGCATGAACATGTGGTAGCTGAGTGTGATTTAGAGAGAAAGGAATAAAGTATTCCGTTAAGAATTTTAAGGACTGGAATAACTTCAATTGCTACTGAACCTGGACATTTTTGTTATGCACAAATTGGCAACAGGAGACCAAGACAGGTGGGCGCTAATGTTCAGAGCCCCATGTGATGAATCTCCTACAGCTAGGTCCCCTGTCCCCACACTGACGTGGGCAGTGACCTCACTGTACTTCCATAGTCACATTTTCCCCCCTAAAGTTCTTTATCCTTTTCTACCTTTGCCAAACACTACTTTTCTTGTCTTGCAGATATGTTATGCTATTAATTTGGGAAAAGAAATCATTGAAGTTCAGAAGGTAAGGTGCATTTTAGTGCTGGTTTTAACAACTGCTCCAAATCTCTATATATACTAAGCTTTCTCTCAAAAAGAGCAAAGATGTTCACTAAGCAGTGTGGCCAAATTTGAGATTTCCTTTTAGGCATTCTAACCACCAGACTTGCTAGGTCCATGAGCACTGGTAACACCTGTGGAGTTCTTCGTAAATTTCACTGCTACAGTCCTGCTTTATATTATCAATTTTTTGCTTGCTATTGTTGTCTAGATATTCTTTCTTTCAAATTGAGGTGGTAGAAACTTTAAGTACCTACTATGTGCTCAAAGGCCTTGCTGCTCAGAGCAGTCACAGACAGACCTCACCTGGAAATGTACTAGGCGTGAAGATTCCCATTCCTCCCAGTCTGTCATTCACCCAGCAAATTTTTGAGAGCCAAGTTTGGACAAAAAAAACCTTGGAATTACAGCAGTGAGCAAGAGAGATCTGGTTGCTGCCTCAGGAGTCTTCTAGTTCAGCATTGTCCAGTAGAACTTCAATAATGGAAATGACCTCTATCTGCACTGTTTAATATGCAGATTGAATGTAGCTAATGTGACTGAGGAACAGGATTTTTAAATTTTAATTTAAGCAGTAACATACAGCTAGTGAGTACCATATGAGCAGTTCCAGTCTGTTGGGGGAAAGTAGGAAGGCCAAGGACCAAGACCAAAATACATGAAAGAGTAGCAAGCAGCGCAAGTGAGTATTTTATGGTTATAGATCAGGGGTTGACAAACTTTCTGTAAAGGGAAAGACAGTAAACCTTTTAAGCTTACATCTGTTGCAACTACTTAACTCAGCGACTGTAAAACAAAAGCAGCCATATACAGTATATAAATGAATGGCTGTGTTCCAATAAAACTTATAAAAACAAGCAGTGAGCCCAGATGACCAAGAGAGAAAGGAGTTAAAGACCTAGAAGACAAAGGTATTGTAAAGGAAGTTCCTCTCTGGACTCTTTCTGGGAAGACAGTTGTTATGATTTGTGTGAACAGTATTTTGGCTGAGACCAAAACCTTGCTCTAGATTCTAGCAGTAATGCAATTGAGTTTTTTCGGAGAAGCAAGGAGACTCATCTGAAGGCACATACAGATAACAGAAGGAGTGAGACTAGACTACAGAACATCATGAATGCCAAGCCCAAAGGGGTTCTTAAGTGCATTTTAAGCGTTTTCTTTTCTCCTTCTTAAACTCCCCTAACTTCAGGATCCAGAAGCATTGGCTCAGTTAATGCTGTCCATACCACTAACCAATGATGGAAAATATGTACTGTTAAACGATCAACCAGATGACAATGATGGAAGTCCAAGTGAAAATAGAGGCGCAGAATCTGAAGCATAACTCTCTTGGGCCTTTGGGGGAAGAGCACCCAGGAAGGAGAGCTACCTCCTTAAGGGTTTTCAACTTCTCTGATATACAGGCCCATGACCTGGTTTCAGAATGCTGACAATCGCTTGTGGAATGTCCTCTGGATGCCTTGATACTGAGAGATGGGAGGGAAACAGTAAGAAATGGTTGACAACATTCCTACCCATCTACAAAATGTTATTTTAGGTGCTTTGTGGTAAGTCTTTTTCTTAGATTGTATTGTTCAGCGCTCAGAATGAAAGTTGAAGAAAAGCATTGTTCACTTTATTCAAATGTCATCTCTTCCGTTTCCAATATCCTTTTTTAAAAACGGTAAAAACCTAGATTTATAATTTGATAAACACTAAATATTTCCTATTAATATAATCTATTTTTGTATTTTACTTAATGAGCTTTAAGTGCCTGTCACTCTGAAAATTGTGTATTTATAATCAAGCTTGTCTCACAATTGGATTTAATAGCATTAATTTGTGCAGTTAGGTGACAAGCCCTGCTTTGAGGCCTGAGCACTAGCAAAAATGCAGTTTTGATCATTTTTCCAGACATATAATAAAAAGACTAGCAGATGAGTACCAACAAAAGATGTTCAATTTTACATTGGAACCTTAATGAACCAGCATTCAGAAGTTTATGGTCCTTTAGATATTTTTAGTGGTGGATCACCATGGACAGGGTGAAGCTCTACCAATTCCTGATTCTTCTGAGCCAGACCCTCCTTAAGGAATGGACCAGTTAATTTTAAAACTCACTTGAAGCACAGCTGGTTGTGGGGCTTGGTACAAAGTTCCTATTTCCACCCCTACCTATTAAAATAAGTATAATGATCTTGAATTGGCACAGTGTGTGTAATTATAACCAAGTTCAACAGAATATCATTGTCTTTGTAATAAATTAACCTAGCAATAAATGCTAGCAAATAAAAACTATCATTCTGTTTCTTTCTTTTGCTTTTTATGGTTATTTTCTAGAACATCCTTGGAAGAAAACTAAAGTCAGTTCTATAGCTTCAATGTTAATTTCCAAAAAATTAGGGCATAATGAAATCACAGCAGAGAGGGATGTACCATCAAATACTTCTACTCAACATAGATGGAATAATGTGATCTCAGTGCCAAGTTGTTAAAAGGTATTGCTTTTAAAATGGTGGATTAATAGAACAATTTCTGTAATCCAGAATTGTTACAGGGTCATCAGGAATCCACTTCCAGAGCGTGTGTACCATTAGAGACAAAGTGAACTGATCTAAGCCAGCAGGACATATACCATGGAATTATTAGTTCGGTGTTAACGAATGCCTTACAAAAGTTGTGTATCGTAACCACATTAAATCAGTAAGTTCTCTGATAGGTGGCAAGAGCCACAATCCCCTGAATTTTTTTCTTGCTTAGCACTGTTCAGGGTGGGAGAGAAGAATCTAGTCATGAACAATATTGTTAGAAACTAATAAAACTTTAAAAAAAATTGTGGCTTAGTTAAGCCACAAAGCATGCAAATCATAAGAAAAAAAAAAAAAAAAAGACTGAAATCCAGTACATTAAAACGAACATCAAAAAACCATAGAGGGGGGAAAAAAACACACCACAGAGAATGAAAACACAAAATTAACTGAGCATATTAAGCAAGCAGATGACCAACAAAAAATCAGTACCCAGAATATATAAAATACATTAAAAACAGAAAAAGTCATAAAGGCATTTCATAGAATAAAAAATAAAAAGGGTTTTGAAATGGAAATATGTTCAATTTCCTGTAATAATCAAGGAAATGCAAAGTAAAACCACTGCGATACTACATATTCACCAGACGGTAGAAATGTGGCTGTTGGTGGGGATGGAGTGATGGGGAGCCTCCTCCACTGCTGGGGTGGGAGAAGCCTGGCATTGTATCCATTGCTCTTGTACTTGGCCCTGCTACGTAGCAGATTCACTTGTGGGTACAAGCGTGGAAAAACTCTTAACACACATACCCAGAGACATGTACAGTAACAGTTACAGTAGCCCTGCTCACAGTATCCCAAATCTGGAAATGACCCACATGTCATTAACTGAATACTAGAGAAGTAAAACTAAATGAACTATAGCTATAATGCATCAACACGGATGGATTTCAGAAACAATACCGCAAGTCTTATAAGCTACATAGTAAGAATCCATTTATATTAGCTGTAAAAAACAAACCAACCACCACCATGTTATTTAGAAAAATACAGATAGGTTATGACACTAGAGAAAAGCAAGGAATAGTTACCACCAAAATTCTGCATTGTGGTTTCCTCTGGATGGAAAAGGGAGCCGAGATCTGAGGAGGAACAATGGGAGCATCTGAGGCGGGAGCAACAGGTTTTGAACCTACATGGTGGCTACTGAAGTGTTCTGTTTTTATTCTCCATATATTATATACTCTTTTGCATATGTTATATATTTTTAAATAATTTTAAAATTTAGAAACAGTAGATAACTTGCCCTTTCTTCAAATTTACCAAATGAACGCACTATGAAAAATTAACAAATGTCATGTAAATGAAAGGTGGGAGGGTGGAAAAATGGGACCCTTTTTCTTAGCCAGCTATTCGCACCAATTTTCATTTCCCAGCATTGCGTCTGGTTGGTTAGCCACCTGTCAGACTACCTTTTTTAAGAAGTGCAAGACTTCCCTTCCATTGGCTACACTTAGCTGGCCATTTAAAAAGGAATAGTTTTTATGAGACCCACTCAGAGTCACATACTGTTTATCCTCGAACTTTTCCACCTAAAAGAGTAAAAGTAAAAATACTAAAGCTAACAGCTGTATGCCAAGTGCATTTCTGCCTATGAATAATCATAATAGCTAGCTAGTATTTATAGTAGTTACTGTTTCCTAACCTATAAAGTGCTTTACACAAATTAACTCAATCCTCAATCTGTGAGTTCTATACTATTAGGTCATTTTATGCCCGAGAAAATGAAGCACAGAGAGGCTAAGAACCTGCTGGTAGGCACCAAATCAGGATTCGAATCAGTCTGGCTCCAAAGTCTATGCTTCTTACTGCTCTGTGACAAACCAGAGACCGCAATTAGCAAACACTTTTCTCATCAGTACTTAGTACGTAAACCTTTGAAGATTATTCTGATATTCAGTAATTATATCAATTTAAAGTTAGCATCTCTAATGCCTTGTTAACCTTTTTGTGCCAATTCTGAAATGATTAAATACTATAAAGTCAATATAGATAGGTTTCTAGATATAAAAATGTTAACTTTCCCCCTCACTTTAATGATGAGGCATTACTAAAGAATGTTTCACTACACAAAGACCTTACATACACTAGATAATGTATAGCCTTTAAAGATGATCCCAGAATTATGACATCAGATCTACACTGATCAGAAGATAAATTTCAACTCCTTTGCTGAGTGTGACTCCACTAATGGGAACAACTGGACTGTCAGGTAAACTGGGTTTTATAGTAAAGAGAGGCAAACAGAGTATCCATATATTTGCCCAAATTGACTTTGTATACACTATACATAAGAACTTTTTTGTATAAATTAAGCACTAACTTTGCCATCACCTTCTCTGAGTTCACTGCCTGATGTTCATTTAATCTCTAGAGATGTGCACTTATTCTGGATCCTTTTTTTTTTTTAAATCTGAAATCTCTAATAACCTGTTAAAGTCTTCCTAACATCTAAAAACTTGAAATTGTAGGGTTAAAACTTTCTTAAAAGGAATACCATCAGTATGAAACTTCAAACTTTAGCTGGAAAAAAAAATAAAATTATTAAAATTAGTTAAAATCTATTTTTTTACATTTAGCCATCAAAAAGTAACAGGATGATGTATGTGATGGTATTATCCCACCTTTCCCCCAATCTTACAAATTTACTACCTCAGAAGAGCAAAGGAGCAGCAACCAGACTTTACCAAGAACAATTTCTCCAGGGTAGTACAGCTGATCCTTGAACAACACGGAGGTGAGGGGCACCAAGCCCTCATGCAATCAAGTACCTGTATGTAACTTTTGACTCCCCAAAAACTTAACTAAGAGCCTACTGTTGACTGGAAGCCTTACAATGAACACATTATATATGTTATTTGTATTATATACTATGTTCTCACAATAAAGCTAGAGAAAAATGCTATTAAAATCATAAGGAAGAGAATATACATTTATCATACTATACTGTATTTATTTTTGAAAATTGCATGTACGTGGACCCACACAGTTTAAACCCATACTGTTCAGGGGTCAACTGTATTTAAAAGGCTCTCATGTATTACTACCATTTCAGTTCAACTCATGTTTGTAAATGGCAATAGTTTTTCTAACATTAAACACTGTAAACCGAGGATCCCTTCCCAGGATTAGGATTCAAAATAAAAATTCATGTGGGTTCTTTTTATCTGAAAATAGCAAGCAATGGAAAGATCAAGAATGTACAAAGGAAAGTACGAGTTCTTCACCTGGGATATATAGAGAGGAACCAATATCAATTTTATACTTGAAATTTCTGCCTATGTGCATGCAAGGATTTTTTTTAAAGATAGATTCCCTATATTTTATTAGAGGGAACTCCAAAAAGGTTAATGTTAAGAAGTACTGGTTTAAGACATTCAATTTTGAACATAAACATCCAGGGGAAGTAAATTTTTGAAATTGTATTTATTAATGTTTTATTATACATATATTTTCTTAGAATTGGGGGAGCCCCATTCAAGTGAAGTAATAAACTTGCCATCCTTTACAAAACTTAATTAGAACTGACAAAGTTATGGTTAGTCCTTAATTCCTGAGAATTTGAACATTATTGAATTTTTTTGTGAATTTACAACAAATGCTCACACTAATTTTAAATTACAGTATGTCTGAAAACAATATTTAACAATAATATGTTAGCAAAGAAAACCATCATCTAAATGTGTGTATTAAATGGTGTGAAACACTCAAGCCCTACTGCTCTGCACTTCAATACCATTTAAGTATGCTTAATCTTTTCAGAGATTTTATTTCAAATATGTGTAACTTATCCAGACTGCAGTGACATTATTTTGAACTAATGGCAAAATAATAATCTATCACTCTCTTCTCAATGTATATATCCATGGAGTCAGCATATGAACTCTACATAGTATTCACAAAATCGATAATAACTGATATGTGGGGATAATGAACAGAGACACTGGATTCTCTTCCAATGACAATTTCTATCCATATTAAAGGAGATTGTTTTAGGGAAGTCAGAGGAAAAAACAACAATATTGTTGCTATGAAATGGTGACAAATTTGATGCAATCAAAGCAAAATCATTAATATAACATAATAA
This sequence comes from Phoca vitulina, assembly GCF_004348235.1. Taxonomy (NCBI): domain Eukaryota; kingdom Metazoa; phylum Chordata; class Mammalia; order Carnivora; family Phocidae; genus Phoca; species Phoca vitulina. Next base: position 18,145,515 of record NW_022589722.1, on the reverse strand, counting down.
TGAAAATATAAATTACTAATTATGCAGCATGCTTTAGGGCCATTTCTACAGTTAGTATGAATTACAAATATTAAATGCCTTTAATCCATCCATTGTACAGAATTCTGTAAGTCATGTTTACATAATAAACAAAAACCATTTTCTACCTATTCTGTTTCTTCTGACTGAACAGTGAAGTGTTTATCTTGGGCTGGGAAAGTTACCCTGCCAGTAACCAATGAATATAGATAGGGCATTGTACACCTGTTCCAAAAGCTGGAAGTCAAACAACGTTAGAATTCCTTGCAGGATATACCCAAAGAAATGCTTAATAGGCAAGTGCAATGGAAAAATCAAGTATTTTCCAAATGATGTATTATTACGTGTACAGTTTTAAACTTTGTTTTCTTTGTAAAAGTATCACTGTATCATTAAAAGATTATATATAGGTCATGATTAACCATTTAATTATTAACTGACATAATCTTTACAAAAATAAAGCTAGTAGCCTGCCAGGAACTAAATTTACTCAAAATCTTACTGTACTTTTTAAATCAGTAAATGATTTAAGTTATTAGAACTTTATTGTCACAGTGGTAATTTTTAAAAAGCCTGCACAGTGCTTAATCTGATGTCTTAGATTATACTTGGTTTAAAGAAAAAGTCTGCCCAAACTATCACCAAGATTTCAATTCAACCTAATGTAGAAGAAACCTGAGTTTGGATGTGAAAATAAAAATCCATATAATTTTCTCTGATATCATACGTAGTGCCTTCAACCAAAAGTGAAGCTTCAAGCAGGACTCTTATGGCTTTTTCTGAATTTTCTTTCATCTTGAGTATTAAGTAAATCTTAAAGCAGTTGTTGGAGGTTACATGTTTTCAAAGCAATGTAAACTAGTTATAAAATGTCTTAGCAAAGACATTAACAGCTCTCGTGAGTCACATGAAAGTAACAGTGAATCAGTTTTACACTGTACATTAAAGGTACGTAACATACTTGTGCCTCACCTCTACTATCAAAACCATCTTTACATATTCCTGTTATTAATATTGATATGTATGCTTCATCAATTTCAGGTTTCATTCATTTTGTTTAAACATGTATTTGCTGGCTGTCCATAGCATATGCACTGAATTTCCAATGACTGAGACAAAAATGGATCCAAGACCTATGCAAATACAAATGAAAAACCCTCACGCAGGTTACAAGAGCTCTGAGGCAGCAGTTTAGGAATCCGGAGTGGCCCTTCCACGGCTTCACTTCACATGACTCTCCACAGGCACATCTGCTAGCCTAAAGTCCAGGCAAAAATCCAATTTAAAACCTCATTCTCAACCTTTGAAAAGTAGATAGAGCCTTTGGAAGAAGAATAGACTTAACTTTAGAGCACTGCTTTACAGAGTTGCAACATCCACCGATTACCAGAGATGTGGCCCAGGACACACTTCATCATTAGCTCATTAACCTCATTTCACCAGCAACAGTCCTGACACAATCCTGATTATCTCAGAGGGGCAACACATACCATCAATATCATTTGACCACAGGATCTGCAGACACAGTGCTGTCGGACAGGTCTCCATTGCTTGTTTTTGTCTCTTCTGGAAGCATGGATGAAAATAACAATGGACAGATATATGTTCATTTTTTAAAAATGAGTTAAGTAAAAATTGAGAAGGACTGAATTACTAAATTTCAAATTAAGAAAATGGGCTTCTACCAAATAGTTCCCTAACAGTAGTTCCCTAAAGTATACTGAGTGTATTTACCTTAATTTTTTAGAAATCTAAGCTGACGGGGCGCCTGGGTGGCTCAGTCATTAAGCGTCTGCCTTCGGCTCAGGTCATGATCCCAGGGTCCTGGGATCGAGCCCTGCATCCGGCTCCCTGCTCAGCAGGAAGCCTGCTTCTCCCTCTCCCACTCCCCCCCTGCTTGTGTTCCCTCTCTCGCTGTGTCTGTCAAATAAATAAATAAAATCTTTAAAAAAAAAAAAAAAGAAATCTAAGCTAACTATTGCAAATGTAATGTTCTGGCCAGTACTTACTAGGGGTGTCGAATTGTGAGAAATGAGAACTGCATCTGGGGGGAAGGGGGGAGTCTCGCTGGCATGTTTGAAGGCATGCTGCCTCTCGGCTGGTCCCCCAGCCAGGCCAACAAACCACTATTAGAGTGCACTGCTGTCACTGATAGAAACGCTGCTGCAAATGCACATGTAAAACTGTCCAGAATACATAACTTCCCATTTGTGTTTATGATTTATTTTTTAAAGCAGCTTTTTACTGTGATTGTGATAAAATGAATTCCTGTTTTTTCATGCAAAATGTCACATGCACATGTTTCATTAATGGAGGAAAACTATCTCATGTCTCCTGCAATTCTGACTACACATCTGAGCAACCCTGAACTAAGACAGAGCCCTGAAACAGAAGAACCTGGGCATGTGGGCACTACATATCAGCCAGAATCACAGAGTTCGTTAAGAACAGTCCAAAGCAAGGAGTTCCACTGAGACAGAAAGGTTCATCTGTTTTGCCTTAATGCTTTAGACCTTAAAGTAAATATCTAATCCACCTACAGAGTCTTCCCAGTAAGCTCCGCTGGAGACAAGCTTCTGGCAGGAAACGCCTGAGCAGAACCTAAGCAATAACTGAATTTCCTCATAATTTAGATCAACCTCACTCAAATTCTTCCAATCTACCTTAGCCTTGGAAAAGGACCCAAACAGAATATATACATATTTTCATGTAATAAATACTGAACATCTTCCAGGTAATAGCCTGAAATCACTTTCAAGCACATAATTATTACTTAGTCTAGATTCCAAAAATGCCTGCATATCCTAATTATTAACATAGTATTTAATTTATGCAACATTATCTGGGAATAGATACTTGATATAAGTGGTCTACCCAAAAGAATCACCTCTATTCAGTGTAAAAAATATATATATTTTAAAATTTAACAAAATAAGATTAACAAAATCATCTTATTTTATGAAATATAAGTTTTACGCCTTGATTTGTGAAATACAAGTAAGAAAACAGGAAAAAGGGCAAACGTGAAAACTCAACTCAGTTGCTGTATCTAGTTTTGAGCTTCCGAGCAAAAAGGAAAACTAAGTTACATAATTTCTGTAACAGAAAAGAGGAAACATCCATTCTTCAGGGAAGACAACTGTTCCTAAATTTTAAATCTGAGAGAAATGTATCATGAGTCCTTAAGTATGAAATAAGCAATTTACACCATCCTACAAAGAATACAATGGACAGAATCCTTTCCGTAATGACTCAAGTTCATGGATATGACAATCAGTTATCAGGGCTACACTGCACTCTGATTCTGGCACGGTGGAGAGCAGGAGGCCTTTAACCATGACACTACACAGAGCCCCTACTGTTTTACTACCTCCTCAGTCACCTGTCCTATCTCATTCAGTCTGTGTCTAGTTATCAGCAGCTCTGCCTTCAGAAAACATTTAGTGTTCCTCCTAATCTGTTCCTTCTTCTCAGACACAAGTTGAAGGGTGAAAGAAAAAACTTGTTAAATTTTATTTAAGAAAAGATGAAACTGAATAAAAAGTTACCCCAGACTGAAATGTAAAAACTATATAAATTTCTTTTCGGTTTCACAAATGATCCATGTCGGTCGGCTGTACTTTTTTTTTTTAAAGGCATTTCTAGGTCTAAATTATTTTCCGAAAGGAAAAGGAAGCTGGAATTCTGACCGGATAAAATGGGGCATTAGCGGCTACTACTAAAGATTTATTGGTCTTTCCAAATTTAAGCCACTCACTGACCTTTCTCTTTCTTTTCTTGGTTTTCTTCAGCCGCAGTCTTGTCTGCTCTGAAGAAAATTCTTGCACTGCTCAGTGAGAAATAGAGCAATTCAAATTCCTAAGTAAATAAAAAGATGTAAAATAAAAGCTGAAAATATTTATTATAGCAAAATATTAAAATTATTATAGATCTGTAACTTCTAAAAAGCTCTACTGTAAATCATAAATACAGAAACTGAACTAGGGGCACCTGGTTCTCTCTTAGAGAGAACATGGATGGAAGGTTTCAGAAAAACCTCCACTGCTAAGCAGCTGCCTTCAGCTCAGGTCATGGTCTCCAGGTCTGGGATGGAGCCCTGGGTTGGGTCAGGTTGGGACAGGTTCCTTGCTCAGCAGGGAGTCTGTTTCCTTCCTCTCCCCCTGCCCTACACCCTGCTCGTGCTCTAATAAATAAAATCTTAAAAAAAAAAAAAAATGAAGTAATCCCATCCATTTTTAATATGGAATCAAATGGCTTCCAAATGCCACTCTTTTAAAATACACTTATTACCACTATTCGTTTCACTTGTTTAAAAGGGGGTTTCCATAGGATTTGTTTTTTCAGATATCAAGCAGATTTGACTATTATTCTCCTCTACCTGTAGACAGACATCCAAGCGCTTCTGAGTGAGATTCATGGTTTGTAGCAGTTTTTCATCTTGACTAGCTGACTGTACATTCTGTTGCTTAGCAACTGCTCTTATCTCCTTCAGGTACTTCTCTCTAACAGACTGGAACCAGTGAAGTGAGTCAAATTCCTGGTACTGATCCAAAAGCTTCAAAATGTAAGCCACACCTGCGGTCATTAGCAAAACCAAAGCTGAATGACAAAGAGTACAGAAGTTGTATTCTACTCCTTTAAAAAAAGATACAAAAGTATAAAGAACTAAAAATAAACCAATCAAGAAAAAAAGAAACAACAAGGGTATGAAAATCACTTAGAGAGAACATGGATGGAAGGTTGCGGAAAAACCTCCACTGCTAAATAGCCAGCAACTGAGGAAGCTGCAGGGAAACTCAACACAAGATGCTAAAACTCTAAAACCACCACAACAAAGTCTAAATATTAGGTCCAACGAGAATAAGTGATTAGCAATACCAAGGGGGCATGAATGATAGTTATAAAATGATGGAAAACAAGTACTACTAATCAGATGACTTAGTTAAAAAATAAAGAGTAACACTGCTCAGGAAAAAACGAATCTACAAAGAGCACACAGACCTATTAAGCAAATGTTTCTAAAAATCCATTATAATAGGCAAACATAAAATTAATGGAAAAACAATTCCATTAAGCTTACCCATGGCAAAGCCATCATCAGTAAAAGCAGCTCCAATTTTATTTTTTTTATTCAATTTCTCCTTGCAGCTAATGGAATGCTCTACAAAGTTGAGGGTCTAAAAAGATATAACATATTAGAGAAACAAATGTGCTAAAATATCTTCAGAATTTAGTTCCTAAAACAGACATTTCAAAAATTATAAACAGGATCTCTTCTAGGTTCCTGTCCTTTTGATTTGAGACATCTTCCTCATATAAATAGCCTCCTGGTGAGATCACAATCTGTACCAGTATCTTTTAATGGCTCTTCTTTCCGAATCCTTTAACAATGAGCACTCTCTCGATCACCGATCACCACTTACCCCAAGCACAGTGCCTTGTATATGGTTCCTCATAAAATATTATGTACATTTTACAGATGAGGACACTGAGGCTTGAGAGGCTAAGTAACTTGCCTAAAGTCATACTCTAAGTGAAAGCTGGAGTCAGAAAAGTAGGTATGCTTTATTTACTTCAAAGCATAAGTGCTCTTACGGGTGGTAATCCTTGCTTCCGCCCACCCACTTCATCCTAAAACACTATTTCTTATCATATTCTTGGTTAAAATGAATTAGTAGTTATTTGGATAAATGAATTCCCCCAAAAACTGCTTCCCTAAAAATTCAGCTCCTACAAAATACCTTATCATTTATTCAACAAAGATTTACTAAAGATTACTATATACCAGGCATTAATTACGATAAAAAAAGGAGTACCATCAAAGAGTACACACTCTAGAGCAGCACTCTCAGCAAAGACAGAAATACTGTGTATCCTACTGTCCAGTACAGTAAGCCCCTAGCCATATATGGCCACTGAGCACTTGAAATGTGGCTAGCAAAACAGAGGAACTAGATTTGTTATTTTATAAAATTTGAATTAATTTAAATTTAAGTAGCCACTTATGGCTATATATGGATAGCACAGCTCTAGAGGGGTAAAGAGAGACATGTTTAGGAATAATTGTGATACACCGTGGAAGGTACTATAATAGCTGATGCTGGAAACAAAAAACCAAGTTTCACTTTTTTTGCCTGTAAAACTCACTGGGCAATTAATCACAGATTTGTGAAATCTCTACCAACTATTATTTAAATCTTTTTTTTAGATAGCTCATTTATGTTTGTCTTTTTTCTGGAATTAGATGATAAACTGAAGCGCAAGAAGAGTGTCCTATACTTCCCTGTAGTGCTACCCATCCACCCATCACTAACTGAATTCGGACAGCTGCCCTGCAAAACTCTACTCTCCCGTAAACTCACAATTTGTTATTTACTATGGCTTCAATATACTGTCCTTCAAATTAAAAAAATATGATGAGGTCACCCTAAGTTAACTACACTGTTATCCAAGTATAACTAAGACAGATTTGCTTCCAGTCTGACACTATTTTAGGATGAAAAGATAATGCTTGCTACATCACAGTTACAACATATAATTATGATAAAGCATTAACAATTATGACAGAGCATTAACAATAAACATATTAAAAACAGTAGAAAAGAACATCTACAAAGAAAAAAGCTGTCCACACACCATCCTCTACTTCCAAAGGATAACAATGGTAATAATATGTAAGAAGATACGTTAACAAATCAGGCAGCAATATGAAAATTTATTACTCTTTATCAAAGTTAGATGTAATCAAAAGCCACATTTGTCTAGTGATATTTAGATTTTAGAGCTACCCATTAACAATTTTTTTTAAAAAAACAGTATTATTATAAAAATCTTTAGGGCAACGTAACTCTTACTGCTAGTATGCTGCTCTCTCTCTTAACTCCGTTTTCCCCACTCCAACTGTCTGTATGATGTGATTTGGAGTAACTTGAGCTCTATTTGGATGACAACTATACAGAACTGGAGCAGGACACACGATATATACTATGAGGAAGCACTTAAAATTTAATCTAGATGTTAGTATTTACTACTGTATAGAGAGAAGTTGTCCTTAAACAGTAATACTTTTAAGAGACGTGTGAGAAATAACTTCATATTGTAACAGAAGTTAGTCTACATTAATCACTTAAAATGATTATATGGTATAATCAGCCCAAAGATTATATGGTGTATATATAATGGAGTACACTCAATTTAAATAACACTAGAGTTTTCTAGCAGTTACTAACAAATAAAAATCCATCTCAACTGTAAAATAAGTTTCATTCTGCATAACTAGTTAAGTAAAATTCCTAGGCCACCTTCCCTGAGATCACATTTAGCTTTTATCTACAACCAGAAAGTAATATAGTCTACTATGTGCATTTCCTGCTACAAAGAAACTGGATCTATTTACTAACTTTTTTAAAAAAATTCACTTTGGGTACTAAAAGTACTCACCAGAGGGGGAACAATGATATAGAAATTTCGAAGATGTATATTCTTTGGCCTTCGAAATTCTGGAGCAAAAACATCTACAAGCATTTTGAAATACTCCGTGCCTTCAGCAGAATTTCGTGTGTGATCACTGAGGACTGAATCCAAATGCCTAAAATACAAAACATTATTTACCTGGTTCCTTTCTCAGAAGAAGGTATGGCTATCTCATCTATCTATCTATCTATCTGAGAGAGACACAGACAGAGTGTGTGCACGCACGCCACGCGTGGGCGAGGGTGGGGAGATGGGAGGTGGGGCAGAGGGATAGAGAAAATCTTAAGCAGGCTCCACGCCCAGCATGGAGTTTGACATATGGGGCTCAATCTCATAACCCTGAGATCATGACCTGAGCCGAAATCAAGAGTCAGACCAACTGAGCCACCCAGACACCCCAAGCCTCCCAATTCTTGATTTCGGCTCAGGTCATGATCTCAGGGTTATGAGATCGAGCTCCACCCTCAGGCTCCATGGTCAGCAGGGAGTCTGCGTGAGATTCTCTTCCTCTCCCTCTGCTCTCCCCCGCACTCCGCAAAATAAATAAATCTTAAAAAAAAAAAAAAAAAAAAAAGTCACACATTTAACCAACTGAGCCACCCAGGCACCCCAAGATATGGCTTTTTATTTTTTTTTATTTTATTATTTTTTATTTTTATTTGACAGTGAGAGACATAGTGAGAGAGGGAACACAAGCAGGGGGAGTAGGAGAGGGAGAAGCAGGCTTCCCCGCGCGGAGCAGGGAGCCCGATGTGGGGCTCGATCCCAGAACCCTGGGATCACGACCTGAGCCGAAGGCAGACGCTTAACGACTGAGCCACCCAGGCGCCCCAAGATATGGCTTTTTAAATCCATCTCTTATCACCTTAGATGAGAGTACTCAAAAGTATAAAACATTGTAAGACATTTCTAAGTCAATTTCCTTGGAGTTCAGAATGAACTCATTTCCATATGAAAAAAAAAGCTGATCACTATTGCTTAATTAACTTAGTCCCTAATATAAAATATGTAGAGCATCTTAGAACTTAAGTTTTGTATTTCTTCTGCCCACAATAAGTCCTGTAGAATTCCATTACATTGTAAATAAGTTCCTCTTGTTTTTAACTGTCTTCACTAATGCTTCTTCTGTACCTGCCTACCTCAACTGAAATCTGGCTCCTTTTCAAGAACTTAGCTTCCCACTTAACGTTCAGAAACATAAGCTGCTTTTTCTCCTTCATCCATCATTTATACCTACCACCACTTTCAAATTATTCCCCCACCACTAAAAGGTAGGAATCTCTCCTTTGAGACTCACGTGATCCCACTATATCCACTACCTAACTCCTCCTTCCTGAAAGCAGTTTTCCTTTTAAACCACTGCCCTACCTTTATTTATCTCAGACTATAATATGTATTTTCGCCCTCTATCATTCTGGAAGACTTCATTGCTCATTTAGATAATCAATTCATTATCATAATTCCACAACTTCTTGATTTCACCTGCCATGAACTTTCCTTCACTTGATGTCAGTCATCCACTCCTTTGCATGGATCTGGACCTTGCTATTAGCAGACAGCTTTACCCTAGGGATCTTAAAAGACAATTATCCCACCTCTCTGACCTCCTGGAACTGCTTCAAAAATATTTTTTAAATGTCATCAATTTTTAAATGAATGACATCATTTAATAAGAATAACAGTCTGATTTTCTTCTTTGACATACAAGCCACAAACTAATCATTTCAGGGCACAGGACTTTAAATATATTATTAACTGTACATGGCTTCTTTAATTTGGCAAAAAACTAAGCTACCTAACAGACTATTGCAAAGCAAATCTTGTGTTGGGGCCTTATTCTCATAAATATGCACACACATTTGCCATTTCTTTTCATTTAAAAAAAATTTTAAGCCTACTGAAAAGTTAAAATATAGTGTACTGGACACCTATTTACCCCTCACCTAGATTCACCATTTAACATCTGCCACATTTGTTTTCTTTTTCCCAAAACATTTCAAGTTGGCAGATTCCATGTCACTTAGCCCACAAATGCTTTAATATGAATCTGTTAAGAACCAAGACATTTTCTTACAAAGCCACAATATATCATTACACCCCAAAATAAAATACAGTTTTATCTAATGTACATAAACTCTAATTTCCTCAATTATCCCCCAAATGTTTTTTTTTCCTCATCAAAGATAAATTAAGGATTACCTACTGCATTTGGTCATCAGATCTCTTCAGTTTCCTAATCTAGAAGAGTTCCTTGCCTTTTTTGTCCTTTATGACATGTGACATTTTTTAAGAGTCTAGACCAGGTGTTTCATAGAATGCCCCACACTCTGAATGTCTCAGATGGTTTCCACATAATAAATTCAGAGTAAATCTTTCTGGCAAGAACACAACATGGGTATTTGCCATTACATTGCATCAGGAGGCCCCATAATATCAGTGTGTCCTGTTAACTGGTGATGCTATGTTTGATCGTTTGGCGGAATACATCAATCTCTCTAAAGATAGTTCTCTTTTGTGGTTATTAAGCAATTTGTGGGATAATTTTCTGATAGTGAATGAATACTCTGTTCTCCAAAACTGTTTTACTGATGATTTTTGTCTGGTTTCAAGCATTAGAGTGGTGGTTGCAAAACAGTGATTTCTCCCTAGATTTTCTCATCCATTCTGTATCGATTAGCTGGCATTCTTCTGTAAAGAAGGAACTTTCCCTCTGCTCCTTTCTTACCATCACTGGGGCTCATGAGTTCTTTATTCAATGTGTTATAATCAATTTCTACCATTATTAGTTTATTAATTTATTTTGAGAAAGAACAAGAGAGCATGCAAGAGCACAAGTGGCGGAGGGGCAGAGGGAGAGAGAGAATCTTTATTTTTTTAAAGATTTTATTTATTTATTTGACAGAGAGAGACACAGCGAGAGAGGGAACACAAGCAGGGGGAGTGGGAGAGAGAGAAGCAAGCTTCCCGCAGAGCAGGGAGCCCGATGCGGGGCTGTATCCCAGGACCCTGGGATCATGACCTGAGCAGAAGGCAGCCACTTAACCGACTCAGCCACCCAGGCGCCCCTCTAATCTTCCCTTTAAAATGATTTTATTATAAACATATACTTTTTAAGTCTCCAAATTTAGATTATTTCAAAATTAGATTACCTTGCTGCTTTTAATGTTTCTTCTGCAAGACCTTCTTCTTTTACTAGTTCTTCAAAATTTACAATATCTTCAAGATCAGGCACAAATCTAAGAATTGGGAAATAATTTTATTAAATATGCACAACTGACATAGATATGAAAGTGGTATTGTAAGGCTAAATTTTTCAACTATATATTTGGAAAGAACTTTGCATTTCAGTTCTATTATTAATATAACCAATTAAATTCTAAAATTGTCTTTTAGATATGAATAATCAAATTCTAATCCTTAAAGTCATGTAATCTTTAGAACCATTCAAACTGTACTGATAGGTTAACCATAACTTTAAGAGAAATAAAGATTTTCAAATATCTGCTACAGTGTTAAAATTCAAGAAAAAAAATTTAACCAGTAGAATTAACGGTTTCTTCCATATTTTATCTCAAAATATAGCAATAAGAAAAAACTTGTCTACAATATCAACTACAATAAAGATAAATTTAAATGACATACAATTTTTAAATGGCATCAGCCAGGCAAACACGGCGTCCGCAGCCGTACCTGATGGCGCTGCTGCTGCAGTGGAGGCCGCCGGATCTGATCATCCGTATGTAGCCCATAGCGTTACCTTAAAATGACACACACACACATCAGATGTTTATACAAATAATTCTAAACTCCAGCAGTCAGGAATACAGTCATATACAGCAGTCAATCACCAGGTTTCACCACTCTTCAGTACCAAAGGATTCTTTTCTGTTTTACTTTAGTTCTTGCTCCATAAGAGTAAAACTTACATATTAGTGTGCCTAAAATATAAATATATATACTTATACACAGCTGTATCAAAAAATAAATGTGACTGACATTTGATAAACAATTTCATTAAATGACTACATTTTTAAAAAACATAGTCAATAATTTCTTCATTATGACATCGAGTGCCTCCCTCTCTCTTTCCTCCCCTCGCCACCCCCCCACACATGCAATTGGAAATGATATCAAGAAATCTTTACTTGACGCCTCCAAATTATACCTCCAGCCTGGATTACTCTTCCCGGTTTTTTAATCCAATGCCTATGCCTTCATGACTAAGAAAAAATTTTAATTTAATATGTTCAAGTCAAACTCAAGATCTTCACCCTGTTATATTTCCTATCTCAAAGAAACTGACATTTCCATCCTTTCAACTGCTCAGGCAAAATGTCTTGAAGTCATCCCTGACTCCTTTCTTTCTTTCATACTTAACATCTAATCAATGGGCAAATTGTACTAGCTCTACCTTCAGAATGTAGCCAGAATCCCACCACTTTTCCTGTTCACAGCTATGACCCTATACCAAACCAATACCTCTGCAATATGTAAAGACCTCCTGATTTCCCTCCTTCCACCTTCAGCATCCTGCCTCCCAATCTTGTATCTACATAGCAGCAGTGCTGATGGTTCTTTTCAAACTAAGTTGGAACATAGCCTTTCCTTTTCTGAAAACTCTACAATGGCGTTCCATCTCAGTAAGATCCAAATCTCTTATGTGGTCAACAAAGCCCCGTGTGATCCTGCCCCTTGCTACTGTTCTGATATCCTGCCCTACCACTCAGGACTTTACTAACTCCTCCATTCCGGCCCCTATTTCCCAAAAATGCTAAACAGACTCAGGACTTTGGCACTTACTGCCACCTCTCTCTGATATGCTCTTTCCCTGAATATGCACATGGCTTATTCCCTGATGTTATTTAGGTCTGTGCTCAAATGTCACCTCCTTAGAGCTTTCCCTGAACATCACCGAACAGCACTGCCCAAAACCATTACATCTCCTTACCCAACACGTGACACTGACATATTCTGTATCTTTTTATTTGTGTCTCCCCCAACTGGCATGCAAAATCCATGACACAGCTTCTGTTCTCACTGCTCCATCCCTAGAGCCAACATATCCTGGCACATAGTAGGAATTCAATAGTACAGTTGACCCTTGAACAACATGGGAGTTAGGGGCACCGAACCCCCCCATATCCGCACAGCTGAAAATCTGCATATAATTTCTGACTCCCCCAAAACTTAACTACTAATAGCCTACTATTAACCGGAAGCCTTAACTAGTGACATAGTCAATTAACACATTTTTTGTATGTTACGTGTATTATATACTGTGTCCTTACAATAAAGCTAGAGAAAAGAAAATGTTAAGAAAATCATAAGAGAAAACACATTTACAGTACTGTACTGTATTCATCCAAGTAAATCTGCATGTAAGAGGACTTGCACAATTCAAACACATGTTCAAGAGTCACCTGTATATTGCTCAAAGGAACTGAAATTAGTTGGGAGAAAGAGCGGACAAAAAGGTAAGAAGCAGTTAATATTTCACAATCATTACAGTAATATACGCTTTACATACACTATCTCACCTAATTTTTTTAGCAACTCTCAAAGTAAGTATTACTGTATCTATTTTAGGCTTATCCCAATATGAGAGATACATCTTCTAAGATGCAGAAGATAATACCTATCTTAGAAAAATAAAACACCTGGTTTCATTGTTTTCCTACAATTGGCAGAACAATGTCTGGCAGATCAAAATGTGCTAGTGAGAGGCAAGTATAGAGCAACAGTTAGGAGGAACCCTCTGAAGCGAGACTTCTTGGGTTCAATGGACTCTGCCACTTTTTAGCAAAAAAATCTAGGTCAAGTTATAAAGTTTGTATCTCAGTCTCCTCATCTGTTTCATTAAGCTCTACAGGGCAGAGATTTTGTTTAGTGCCTTGTTGTCCTCAATAAATACCTGTAGAATGAATGAGTAGTAATACCCATAGCACTATGAGTTTTATATGAATTAGAACCAATAAAGCACTCAGAAAAGCTTTCGCACATAGTAAATGCTCAATAAATGTTAGTGGTTGTGGTGATTATGTCAGCAGGCAGGTTATTAGACAAAAGGACTTTTCCTTTTGCTCCCAACTCTCAGATTTCTTACTCTTTTTCTCAAGATATTTAAGAGACTCAAAAACACATTACTATGCTTTATAAGGAGATTGAGAATTTATATTTTCTAAGAAGAGAATAAAGAATAAAATCCTGGAACAAAGTGAAAAGGATAATATTCACCAAATGTTGAATGCATCCTGGTGGCAACTGAGGTGACACTATTTTTTGTGTATTGGGGGGGAATATGTGTATTTTGATGTGTACTGGGGGAAAATGACTAGCATAGTAAGCTCATAATTAAAGATTATTTCATAAGACAAAATTATACCTTAAAAAATATAAAAACATTAAGTAATAGGGCAAGCAGTACTCACATGTGGGGAAAAAAAACCTCTGACATTGGTATGCAAATAAATGAAGTTTTAAGCAACAATGCTTTAGAAAAACAGCTCTTAATCTGAGGTCCATGGACTCTAACTTTAAGCACCTGAACTCTGGTATAATAACATGCAAAACTGTATGTATAGTATATGGTTCTGGAGGAAACCAATCCAGAGTTTTCATGAGATTCTCAAAAAGGGTTTTAAGATCTATTGCTCCAGAAGTTTACAATCTAATATGACATCAAATGTCTCTACAAAGAAAACTGTACTTGTGGGACAATACCTCATTATTAAATTGTTTAAAAAGTCAAATGTAAAATTCTCTAAGTTCTTGTACTAATAACATAATAGAAATGTCTAATATGTAAACCAATTAATTTATAAAGCTTAAGCTAGTGTTCAGTGACTTGACTCCAGAACTAAATCCTTCCAATATCTTCCCCACTAGTAAATTTAAAGCCCCTCGAGAATGAAGGCTATCTCTTTTCTCAGCATCTAGAAGAGTATTTGGTACAACAGATTCCTGGTAAATGTTTGATAAATGAATGAATCTCAGGAAGTAAAATTTTACCAAATTGTAGTCAATAAGAATTTACTAACTGCTTGGGAGTCTACAACTGTGAAAAATATAAAATACCTTTAGACTTAAATTAAAAAACCCGGTTTAAGTCCTAGCAACACTATTTCTCTGAGTTTCTCTTTTTTCATCTTTAAAATGATGATTACACGCCTCTCACATAGGGTTTTTGTGAGGACATTACCAGAAATAATGTGTGTGGAAAGCTCAAATAAGTACAGCTTTGTTAATCTCTGATTACTAAATGTAGTTCTTGCTTTTAAATATAATATAACACATTTCAGAAGACAAGTTCTACCTGTGAGGCAGGACAACTCAAGAAATTATATACAAATATGGAAGGATATAACACAGAAAATTATAATACTTAACATTTCATCTTTAATTAAACTTATTTGTAAGTAATGTAACTTATTTACTTATATTAATTAACTTTTCACATAAATTATTTTATACCTTTGCACTTAGGCTGTAACTTCAGGGAACTAGTTTGGTTTTTTTTTTTTTTTTTCAAGATTTTATTTATTTGACAGAGAGAGCGAGCATGAGCAGGGGGAGCACAGGCAGAGGGAGAGGGAGAAGCAGGCTCCGTGCTGAGCAGACACCCTGACGCGGGACTCAATCCCAGGACCCTGGGATCACGACCTGAGCCAAAGGCAGCCACTTAACCGACTGAACCACCCAGGCGCCCAGGAAACCAGTTTCTAAAGCCCAAAGCAGTGCCATGAACAGGGTAAGTACCTAATAGTTACCAGCTGACTATTATGAGCAGGATATTTGAGATGAGTTAAATATATTTTTAATTTAATTGAAGAGGTTTTATTTGGTACATATTAGTCCACAGGGTATCAATTATTTCTGTACCAACAGTCTAATCATACTTGAAAAACTTTTGGTAAGAATATTACTCTAGTGGAATAAAATCAATCTCAGGCACTCAGATACTGAGTTATTTATATGAGATATTTAAGGAGAAAGATTCTTGGAATTTGTAGTTTATTTCCCAACTCTTTTATAATAAAACTTACCAATCTGGCTGATGAGTTGCCTGAACTGATCAAGGTAGCTTTGTCCCTCTGGGGTAATTCCAAGTTTTCTGATGCCACGGTTGAATTTTTCTGCTCTTTCAAAAGGATACTAAAGAGATAATTTAAAGACTACCTTTATTAATAAAGACCCCTAAAGCATAAAATGCCTATAAAATCAACCATGCTAATACTACTTGCCTTCCTAATTTTGTCATTGTCCTTAAAAAAACCACTCAAATCTAATAAAATTTATAGCACAAAAACTACCAATGTTCAAGGTCAATATAAATTAAATTTCTTTTTGCCATAGCTAAGGAAAATAATTATTAAAGTCACCAAATTTAAGTTTTCCACCACCATTATTAGTCTCCCAACATCCAACTACTCTATTAGATAGACAAACCAATTCCTCCTAGAAACATTTCTTCAGAGATGTCCAACCAAGTTCCTGCGGGTTGAATAGGTATTATATATATAAACATACTCCTTCCCAAATAATACACATTAGCTGAGCTAAAATTTCTAATTACACCAATAAAAAATGATTTTTCACGTCTCAGCTGATTAAGAGAGTTAGGAAATTACTTTTTATATTAATAGCAAATGGACACAATTCTTACAAACAAGAGAATGATTATTTCTCTGAATATAAATAATTTATTCCAATAAAAAGGAGATAATTAAATTCTCTGATAACTATAATCTATAATTTTATTAGTTATTTTACTAGGAATGTATGCTGCAAATCAAATATAAAACCCACCTAATAATCATGTTGGTTCTCTATCCACACGGCTACAGGCCTCTATACTAGTACCACTTAGATTTCTCTTCATTATTACAAAACTCAGTCCAGAGGGTGAAGGGAAAACAGCATTCTTATAAATTACGGATGGGAATATCAATTGGTACAGTGTTTTTAGGGTGTGTAGCAACACGTATCACAATTTTAAATATTCATATTTTGTGCCCTAGAAATTTCTCTTCAAGCAATTCACCTTTCAGAATTTTAATAGTCTCCAAATTCACAGAGATAAGTATGTAAAGGATGTTACCTGCAGTACTGTTAATAACACTAAAAAATCAGAAAAACCTAAATATCTGTCAGCTGGAGAAGGTTAAATAAGTTGTAGTATACATCTTTACTATCAACTGTTAAAAAGAATGAGGCAGATCTATATGTAGAGAACTGTGATAAGTATACTGTAAAATAATGTGTGTAGTATTACACCATTTTTGTTAGGAAAAAAAGCAGTATATGTAGGTGCAAATAGGTATGTTTATCACACAGACATCTAGAAGCATCACATCAGAATGTTAACAGCAACTGCCTCCAGAGATGGAATTGGGAGGAAGAGAAATGAGGGAGATCATTTAGTTTATGCACTCTATATTGTTTAAATGTTGCAAAGTAAGCATGTTTTGCTTCTGTGTTATTTAAAATAAATAAAGAAAAGTAACACCCGGCTATACTGATCCTTACACTGTGGCCTACAGAGAATGCAAAGAGTAAGATATTATAAGGGGAAATACAAGAAACTTGGGAGGCCAGATCTAGGAGACATTATTGTGAAAAATACCTAAAAAAAAAAAAAAAAAAAATGAAAACTCCACTACAGTGTCTCATAATGAACTTCAGCATAAACATCTGCTATACATTCAACAGTTCAGTCAAACTACCTTAAAAAGAATATGTGAAAATACCTTATGATCATTTTGGTCCTTGACTTCCCTGAAAAACCGAATATCTTTAATCAATCGAGATTTGATATGTTCATCGTACATAAATTGGCTGAATATATAGAACTTCTTTTTCAAAAACTGGTAGGTGAAATTAACCTATAAAATTAAAATACAAAAAACTGGACAGTTAATATAAAAATTAATCTAAAATCAATGTGACTGAATAACAGTTATCTATAAACTCTAATTTATATGAGTTTTCATAAAGTCTAATATTTATAAAGTCTAATTCACACTGGACATAATAAATGAAGTTTTATTGCTCAAGTTTACAGAAATTTCTATAAGCTCCCTTTAAATATTTTAACTACACAAAAGGGAAAAAAGGGAAAAAAAGGAAAATATTTTCCTAATAGAAGAGTTATAGTGAGAATCAAAAAACCAGATTCAACACTCTAGTTTTTAAGTAATAAACCACAATCAGAAGTTTCTGATCCTCCATCTGCAAGACTACTTTTTACTAATCTACATGTCTAGAATGATACTGAAGTAAGAAACATGGTGCTCTTTAACTTTCCTGAAGGAAGACATTCAATTATTTATCCAGGAATATTTTGAGCACCTCTTATGTGCAAGGAACGGTCTATCTGCTCTCATGCTAGACATGGTGCTTGTCATCATGTAGTCTATATTCTAGCAGGAGTGACAGACATTTTAAACAATTATATGTTAAATAAATTATTAAATCTCAACTGCAATAATTCATACAATGAGAAGTGCCAGTGCTTTGAGAATGAATAATAAAAGGCCCTGACCTAGACTCAGAAAACCCTGAAAAAGTTGAATTTGAGCTGAGATTAAAGCCATAATAACGTAGAGGATGGAAGCCCTAGAGGATGAAAGCCCTGTACTAGTCTTCGTCTCCTCCACCCTCAAAAACTACTGTTTTGGCAAATATATGCCATTTTTTTTAACAGTCTTCATTTACCCAGTTTTAGAAATGGGTGCTTTCTCATAACTTTTCTTGTGGCTTAAACACTGCTTTTTCATTTATTATTTTTTAATTTAAATTCAATTAGCGTATAGCGTATTATTAGTTTCAGAGGCAGAGCTCAGTGATTCATCAGTCTTATATAATACCCAGTGCTCCTTACATCATGTGCCCTCCTTAATGTCCATCACCCAGTTACCCCATCCCCCCACCCCCCTCCCCTCCAGCAACCCTCAGTTTGTTTCCTATGGTCAAGCATCTCTTATGGTTTGTCTCCCTCTGATTTCGTCTTGTTTCATTTTTCCCTCCCTTCCCCTATGATCCTCAAACACTGCTTTTTCTTGATCTCCTTACTAGTAGTTGTGTTAGCAGAAATAGTCTCTTCTTTATCCTTCCCACTCTTAATAATGGGTAACTGCCAGTCTCTGATCTTGTCTCTTCTATACTCAGTCATCACCAGACATCAGGAATGTACATTCACTAGTGTGATCAACTGATAAATGACTGTATCCCATGCTAGAGTATAATCACCATGAGAGCACAAACTGTTTTTCTCACCACAGTGCCCAGCACCGTGCCTCAGGTAAAATACACACACAATTATATCTATTACATGAATGAGTGAGTATCTAACAGATGAGGTCAAAGAAGAGTTTATTTATCCTGAAAAGTTCAGACATGACCTCTACCAGGTGACTCCTTATTTTAAGTTATAAACTGTCTCATTTCTATATTGGTAACCACTAAAACAGAACTCCAATCACATCTCCTATCAGCTCAAATACTTTAATGGCTTCCCCACCGAATATTAAAATGATCCCTATGTAATTTCCAGTTACATAACTCCTTCTTATTCCCTTACTTTCAAATATGCTTAATAATAGTTTACTATTTAAGCATTCATACTCTTCCTCAAGGAGAAGTTAAGTGTATCCTGAAAAGCAGGTAAATTCAAAGACTTCTCTTGTCCGCAGAAGAAAAAATAGCATACAAATTCAAGTGAGTCTCTCAAGTGATAGAAGGCCCACTTCTAAAATTCAAAATATTTTTAGAAAATTTCTACTTTTATGGATATCAAATAATTATTAAGTTCCCCCCCCAAAAAAGAGCATGACTGATGTTAAATAAACTGCTATCAATGATTTGCTTGCAAAAGCAACTTTCAAAGAATATCAGACAATCCACACAGATACATATATTTATGTCAATGTGCTCAAATCTCCAATGCTGTTTATAATGATGATCCTGAGATGGTAAGATATTCAAAAATGCCTTTGTATCACTGAGCTTCCATCACATCCAACACAATTTTAGTGCCTTTTTTTTTTTAAGATTTTATTTTTAAGTAATCTCTACAGCCAACATGGGGTTCAAACTCACAACCCCAAGACCAAGAGTCACATGCTCCAGCAACTAAGCCAGCCAGGTGCCCCCCCGACATTTTAATTACACCAACCAGAAGATGGAAACTCAGGTATAATATAAACAAGCAGTAGTATATGTTTACCAGAATATTCTATGAGAAAACTATTTGCCAAACTACCAAATTAAACAGGAGTCTATTACCCACCCAAGCCCCCCCAAAAAAGTTCTTACTGTTGTATTCATGATTCCTGTGCCATGTGTTCGAATTGAATTAGCAATATGCCGAATATTAATAGTGTTCAAATGTTTGTTATTGCTTGTTCGTTCAATAAAAATCTGCAATGAAACAAACTTATGCTAAGTAACAACACAATCCATAGCAACACTGGTCAGTTATACAAAGAAAATTTTACAATCTATTTTATTAAAGATAATTTAATTGGAAAGTCATTCAAGAAGATAATATAATCAAAGCAAAGGAATAAAAAGATGATCTCTAAACAATTATATTCCACTTTATTTCACTAATTTTCACTAATGAGAATCAACTCTGCCTCTCAGACTTCCTACTATACATCCACCCACATTTAAAAAGAATTTTAAAACCTACTCACCTGATTGTTGAGATTATAGAGGTATCGAGACACAAATATATGAATATTTCTCATAATTTCCAAAACATCCAGGCCCTACAAAACAACCCACAAAGTTCTATTATTATTGAAGATAGGCTTGTATCAATATAGTGACTTACTACCAATATTTTTAAATTACTTTAAAAAACAACTATACAAAAGGTATGACCAAAGGCTAAGGAGCCTTCTAACTGCTATAATCAGGACTATCTCCTTCGGGAAACGTGGCTGCTTGTTCTCTTATCCCTTTTGTAAAGACAAGAAGAGTTATGTTTAAAATTTCAGAGATTCATGACTCAATCATTTCCCCACCATTCTTGAGAATATTTGTTTGTCTTCCCAAGATCTTCTGTATATGTTTTACTAAATAAACTAAAGGCCAGATTCTAAAAGGTAGTCAGGATATGTGGTGATATTTATAAAATACATACTGTTTTTCAGGCACTGTGCAAGGTTCTTTATATGTAATTCTCAAAAAAAATGAGGTATTAGTCTTCTAAATTCCACAACTGAGGAAAATGAGTTCTCCAAGGTCAAACAGCTAGGAAAAGGCAGACCTAGGAATTTTTAGAAAATCGAATTCCAAATCCTTATGCTTCTTTAAATTACACTAGACCACCTTTAACATACAAGTTACCTATGAAGAATCCTTCATTCTTCAGTTATTACTCTAATGTCTAATGGCATCATATAAATTGTCCCACAGCTTTTCTAACTAGGGCTCAAAGGAGCATCACAACACCCATTAAAGTTTTTATTATCGTTTTTCTCATGTTTCAACCTAAAAATCTGTTTACTTACTTTTTCTCCTACTAGGTTATAAGTACATGAGCTGAAATTGTTTTTGTTTTGTTTTGTTTTTAATGTCCCAAAACATAGTTCAGTGCCTGGCATCTTTTCAGTAAATACTAAATGTATAAATGAATGAAAGGATATACAAACTGATCCTAGAAATGCAAAAGGATGGAGGAAAAATTATGATCCTCAAATTTTGGAACTGAATAAATGTTTTTTGATAAATACTATTTTTGGTTTTTCTTAGAAAAGATACATGCAAATTAACTGAAAACTTTAACTTTTGCACTCATGAGATACTACCATATTGTAAATTAGCTCACTCAATTAGCAAAGCCAAATGCTTGTAGGCACTCGTCATTTTAAGAATAAATTTATAATCATATATATTTAACCATTTTTTCCTAAGACATTAAAGCCTATGTTATATCTAGGTTTAAAATCCTTAACTGTGATCTTGACTAAACTTTTTACAATTCTGCGCAAGTCACCTCACAATCCCAATGTTTCTGAAACACTGTATCTAAATCTATGTAGATTTCAGATGTTCAACAAAAGGCAGAGTGTAAACAGGAAACCTGTGGTAAATTATTCATAAAGCAAATTAACACCATCTAATTTTTTATTCTTGTCAAGCATGTAGTTTTTACAGCAAATATTTTGAGATATAAACACATGCTAAATAAAGTAAAAAGAAAAAAAAAGACTGCTTAGAGAAACGCTGTTATGCTATAAACACACTATGCTAAAAACACTTTATACTATACCTGTTCCAAAGTCTGACTAGGAAGATGAGCCTCTGTCATAACCAATCCATAACGCTGGGTAGCTAAATTTCTCATTTCGCTGTAAGTGGCCCAGTCATGAAGAGCCACTGTTGTTAGATTGTAGAAAGTCTTGTCTAGGTAGTGAGTTACATAAGCTACAAAAAAATAATTAATAAAAAATTTTTGATTCATGAAAAGTAAAAAAGCAAGAGAAATGAAACTTTTTGCAAACAACTTCTCTTTGAACATTAAATTTCTTCCTTTAAAATAAGGTACCAGGAAAATAAAAATGAAGAAACAAAAACGAATTAAAGAATAAATGAGTAATACAAAAAAACCCTCAAAGTTTTGTTTTTTTGTTCTTTAATAGTTAAGGGCAAACAGATACAGAATATGACTTTAAGAAGGAAAACAGAACACTCACCTCGAATGTCAATGAAACGATTGAAAAATCGAATTGGATTCAAAGAGAAAAAAAGGGCCAGGTCTTTCATGCCAACTTTGAAAGGGTTTCGGTCATCCAGTTTTAAATGAGTGTGCACAGAAAGTCGCAGATCCTTCTCTATTTCCTTGCATAATTTGTCCAGTAAATGCTATGCACAAAGAATTGATATCTTAATTTTTCAAAATGATATTCCAATTGCATTGTTCTTCTAAGGCATCTATGCTTGACCATTAGAGTTTTATAATCAGCGCAATGATGAAAAAATTTGTCAAACTGGTTTAAAAGTCTAAATAAGCTATGGTAAAGTATTTTTATTGGCAAAGTGAAAATTACTTTGTTCTCCATTTTATTTTTTTTAAAGATTTTTTATTTTTAAGTAATCTCTACTCCAAATGTGGGGCTTGAACCCACAACTCCGGGATCAAGAGTCACACACTCCACTGACTGAGCCAGGCAGGCGCCCCTGTTCTCCATTTTAAACCAACGATTTTTTGGGGACGCCTGGGTGGCTCAGTCGGTTAAGCGTCTGCTTTCAGCTCAGGTCATGATCCCTGGGTCCTGGGATCAAGTCCCACATCGGGCTCCTTGCTCAGTGGGGAGCCTGCTTCTTTCTCTGCCTGAAGCTCCCCCTGCTTGTGCTCTCTCTCTGACCAATAAATAAAAATCTTTAAAACAAAATAAACTAAACTGATGATTTTTTGACCAGGGAGCAGTAAGATAAATTCTAAATTTTTATTTTCATTAATACTTAAAACCCTTGAAAAGAACTTCAAAAGCTAATGTCTGATGAGTTCATTACAAGGAACATGAATAAACAATATAAAGTATAACATTTATGGAAACCAGTAACTAAGAAGGAAAGGTCCTGAGAACTAGCAAGAGAAGAAGAAAAATTTTTTTTTTCAAAGATTTATTTATTTGACAGAGAGAGACACAGCGAGAGAGGGAACACAAGCAGGGGGCAGTGGGAGAGGGAGAAGCAGGCTTTCCACCGAGCAGGGAGCCCAATGCGGGGCTCGATCCCAGGACCCCAGGATCATGACCTGAGCCGAAGGCAGATGCGTAACGACTGAGCCACCCAGGCGCCCCAAGAGAAGAAATTTTTTAAAAAGCTTCCTTATGGGGTGCCTGGGTGGCTCAGTCAGTTGGGCATCTGACTCTTGATTTTGGCTTGGGTCATGATCTTGGGGTCATGGGATCAAATGCCATGTTGGGCTCCATGCTCAGCAGGGAGTCTGCTTGAGATCCTCTCTCTCACTTTCCATCTGCCCCTCCCACCAAGCGTGCTCTCTAATAAATAAATAAAATCTTTAAAAAAAAGCTTCCTTATTATAATAATCATTTTTTTAAAAAATCACAAAATTCATTGCACTAAAGGTAATGAAATTAATCATCTTCTCTGGTCTACCATTAAGTTCTAAATACTGGCCAGACATGTATGTTATTATAAAATACATATAAAAATAGTTAATACAAGAAATTATATAAAATTTTTCACAATTTTATCAAACCTGAATATCGTTTATATTGTGAAGTTTACTCATTTTTAATCTCTCCCTCCATATAACATTGCTAGATGAAAATTTAAAGATATCAGTGTTTATAATATGCATTCCATTAAAACAAGAAGGTATATATTACACTGCATTTGAATTATTTGTTACACAAGTAAATCTTTTAAATTTAGAAAATTTAAATAAACAGAAAATTTTAGTCAGTGACACGCCAAATAATTCAATAAAATATCGGTAGTTAAGTTGCAGTAACTGCATTACCATTAGCAGCACTCAATTTTCAAACCAATTTTGCATTTGCAGTCTTCTAAAAAACAGAACTTTAAATTCAAATCTACTATTTATTAAAGTGAAAAAAATTTTCCAAATTCCTAGTCTGAATTTCTATATAAAAAATGGGAATTAGGGGCACCTAGGTGGCTGTCAGTTGAGCATCGACTCTTGATTTTGGCTCTGGTGGTGATCTCAGGGTCTTGAGATTGAACCCTGCCTTGGGCTCCGCACTCAGTGTGGAGTCTGCTTGTCCCTCTCCATCCCCTGCTTGTGTGCTCTCTCTCTCTCTCTCTCTCAAAAAAATACATAAAAAATATTTTTTAAAAAATTAGGAATTAAAGACCAATTTAGCACAATAGTGATAGTATAACTAAAAAGAAATCCTTTGTTCTAGACAGTGATTCATAAATTTATATTATGACATATGAATATGAATATATAACACATATGTAAATGAAAGCCTGCTTCAATCCAGAAAGTTTTTCCAAATATTGAAAAGCTTAAAACATGTATTTGGAATGCAATCTCGAATATATTACCTCATTTAAAATTTCCATAATTTCTTTGTCATAGCAATCCAGAAGTATTTCATAGGACTCTAAATGCCTTGCATGCATCATAGCAGGTACACAGTCCCGTAAAGCACTGAACATGTACTAAGAAGAAAATTAGAATGTTCATGAATTTCAAAAAACCAGAGCTCTAATTAAGAAATATCACAAAGGGAAAAAAAAGGACTCTCACAAAGGTTAATTATCTATCTTTAAAGACAAAATCTCAATTTGAAGAGTGTTTTTAACACGTCTGTCTTACTTTCCTAAATAAGAAGAGCCAGATTTTATTCTCTAAAGCAGATACTTTAAATCAAAAAAAAATTCACATTTACTTATCCTTTCTTGTCTTGAGCATTCAAATACTTATTTCCGTAAGGAAACAGATCTGAGTAACACAGACCTTGCTGACAAGTAAATGTCAGACTACTGTGACATAAACTAAAATCAAGTGAAATGAGAATGATAGGAATATGAGTAAAAAAGTTAATTCATTAACATTAATATCAAATTTAACTAAACTAACTGCTTATTAAATATGCACAGCATTGTAAAAACATTAGCAGTCAATTTTTAAATGATTTATTAAGTCAAATGATTGTATTTAAAACTAATTAGAATGGTTTGTATGGTGACTAAAAATGATGGATTATTTTTTACATTATTCTTCACTTACATGTAATCTGGCTGCATCAACAGCATTTTCATATACATCATCTAAATAAATTGGGAAGACAGCTCGATGCCAGTATAAAAAACAACAGTCACATTGTGTTTGGACTCTACAATGTAAAGTAGTAATTAGTGGTAGCAAAACTCAAGTACCCCTCCACCCCAAAAATAATGAAAGGAACAACATTCTATACCATAATGGTAAGAGCTCAGTCTTACCCATTTTTTATTCCCTGTATCACATAACCCAAAATTAGTACAGAAAAGCCAAAAGATAAGTATTTTTCAGATTGAACAAGGATAACAAAACATTCCAATATCTGATATTGTCAGAATTCTGCATATATGCTTTAGTTCTAAAGCATACTTGAAAAATGATATAACTTTTAAATAGTTAAAATTTTCAATATTATTTGGTATGACTGAACTTATAATACTTGTATCATATGCACCATTTTACCTGTCTCAAAGTTGAAAAACAGAACCTTTTAAAAAAAGTGACAAAAAAAACAAAAACAAAAACAAAATCAGAAACCCAGTTACACTTAACCTGTCTATAATCTTTGCCAAGTGACCGTTTCACACCATTCTGCGGCAAAAAAATGATCATTAAGTATCTTATAATGAAGCAGGCTCACTATTTCTTCCAAAGATAGAAAGTTAAATGCTTCTAACTACAAAAGTCTCAAGTTCTCAGAACAAAAAACAGTAAGTTTTAAATGAGTTAAAACGTTAAAGTTTCAAACATTAAGCTTTAAATGAAAACTGTGCTGTAACCTTAATTCACCTGGGAATTAAAATTCAGAAGACCCATTTTCCCTTCAAGAAACGTATTACTTCCTCAATAAAAAGAAAATAATAAAGTCACAAGGAGCTTCCAAAAACTAATTCATTTAAGTGAATTCCAATTCATGTATCAAAATAAAATTACAGAATGTGACATGGGACATGACTCTCTAAGTCTCTCACAAATAGATGAAACCTTGTTTTAAAGCAGCAATTTTAAAAGTCCACTATGCTAGTGGACAATGACAGTAAACCCAATAGGCATCAGGGTCTAGCAGATGCTCTAGGGGTGGTATCACATTCTCATGGGAGTTCTTCCAGAAGCCACCTCCTTACTGTAGAAGCAAAACTAAAGAAATATGATCCCTAGTCACAGTCTCATTTTGGTCATGCTAAAGGAGTGACAAGGAGGAACTAATGGTCTATCTAGGTTGTATTTCTT
This sequence comes from Phoca vitulina, assembly GCF_004348235.1. Taxonomy (NCBI): domain Eukaryota; kingdom Metazoa; phylum Chordata; class Mammalia; order Carnivora; family Phocidae; genus Phoca; species Phoca vitulina. The sequence goes on along the minus strand of NW_022589722.1, from coordinate 18,119,063 downwards.
CTCTTGCTATGCTAAACAGAAAATTGATGTTTCTATTACCTTACCTTTTGAGTATCATTACATATCCCTACTTACCTTTCTCTAAGCTCACTGATAAGATCCAGCTTTTTCATGACTACTTGCAGTGGAAAGAGTTCTTCATCTTTAAATGTTTTCTTTCAGGAAGGGGAAAGGATGACAGAGAAGTTGCAAAGTAAGGACAGATTTCTTAGGTCAATAACAAGTAAAATGTGAAATCTCAGATCTCATTCTCCCTCCATAATAGCAATACACTTACCATTTGTGTGCCAACACTTAGTGCCAAAGAAACAATAAGTCGTCGTTGCCTTGTGCTTGGTCCATTTAGAGTGTTTTCAGCCAAAACTAGAGCAGAGAGCACATCAAGACGCTGTTCGCTATATTTTTTGTCAGAAATTACTCTTTTCTAAAAGATAAAAGGAGAAAAAACAAGAAATAACAGTTTCATTCTTGAATCAATAACAAAAGACTCAAAAGAAAAACTTCAGGGTAATCTTTTCCACGATTCAATTTAAGAGAGCTTAGACAAATGCTTTCCCTGTTCAGCTTTTTCTGATGTTATGTGCTTTACCTCTATAACATTACCATTGAATGCTGTCAAGGACAGCAAATGTATTAAGCATGTTTTTAAATTTCCATATTAGGCTTTTTGAGAGGCAGTTCAAGATAACAGCAGAGGCCACATTCTAAAATTTCTATATTAATTTAATAAGGACATTATTTCTTTAAAGAAGAGGTATATTTTAAAACTATACACAATGTCATTTTTTAAAAAAGATTTTATTTATTTACTTGAGAGAGAGAGAGAGCACAAGCAGGGTAAGCAGTAGAGGGAGAGGGAGAAGTAGACTCCCCGCTGAAGCCCAATGCAGGGCTCGATCCCAGGACCCTGGGATCATGACTTGAGCCGAAGACAGACACTTAACAGACTGAGCCACAAAATGTAATTTTTTAATAGAGGAGTGTTAATGTATTCCATGCTGCAAGTTCAGAGTTAAGATAACCCTGATCGCTCTAAATAACAATCATAAAATACCATGGAGAAAAAGGACCAAGAATTATTACACTTGAAGGTATGGAGTAAACAGACTAAACTAAAAAAACACATATAAAACAAAAGGAGAGCAAACTGAAAAGATAATTATGCTGAATACATAATAAACTTCATACCTTTGCCACAGAAATAGAATTAAGAGCCTGATGTTGAAGGTGCTGTGTTATATGTGAGACTGAATCAGCCACAACCATGCTTCTTCTGTAGAACATATGCTCTATTGCCTAAAAAGAACCACAAGTAATGTTGTGAAAATCAACTTAAAACTTTTAGGCAAATTATAGACTATCTTGAGGACCTTGGGTTAGGTAAGGAATTTGTAAATGAGATCCAAAAGCACTGTGATATAGGATAAGATTGGTAAATTCAACTACATTAAAATTTAAGAATTTCTGTTCATCAAAAGCCACTATTAAAAAAATAAAAAAGCAAGCCAAAGTATGAGAAAAGATTTGCCATACACAAGGGTTTAGTACTCAGAAAAAAAAAAAAAAGGAACATTTTTAATGGCAAATAATTTAATAGATAAAACTGAACAAAAGAACTCATTTTTCACAAAAGAAAAAACACAGTTAATAAACACTTTAAAAAGACACCATCGCCAACAATCAGGGAAATAAACACTACAAATAAAATCATTTACCTCCCACCAAAAAAAGAAAAAGCCAGATAATACCAATGTTGGCCAGTTAGGGAACCATGGGAAGTCTAGTCCATTGGGGAGGTATGTAAATTGACTGACAGAACAATGGTAGGAAACAATTTGGCATCCTCTTGAAAAGCTGAACATGTACAGAATACACAACCCAGCAATCCACCAGTAGACACGTAACACCTCAGAAAAACTCTTGCGCGATTACACCAAGAAACATGCAAGAACAGCAACTTTGTTTATAATGTAATACAACTGGAAACCTCTCAAAGGTCCATCCACAGGAAAGCAACACAGCAATGAAAATGAATGAAGGACAGCTATTCATCCCAACATGTTCAAATACAAAATTCTGAGTTTAAAAAAAAAGCAAGTAAAAAATACATGAAGTATTACTTCATTAATATAAACTTCAAGAACATATATAACTAAACAATGAATGGTTTATAGATTCATCCATATCCAGTAAACTAAAAAGAAAAACGAGGGAATGGTAAGCGTAAAATTCAAGACAATGGTTTCCTCTGAGGGAACGGGATAAGATGTAATCACAGAGGGACAGGGTGTTTGTGAAAATATTAGTATTTCTTAAATGGGATGGTGTGTTTTTAAGTGTCTATTATTTTTTAAAATTATGTTTATTAAATATGTATGCATAAATACACATATACATACATTTTTATTGACAGTTCATAATAAATATAATAATATATCTTAAAGAAAAAAAGGCCAAAAATCCCCCCAAATTTTTATTTCCTAAGCAAATCTAAAGGCATTAGCAGAAATTAGCTAGAAAATTTTTAATTTCAATTTTTACAAAAGGTTAAGTGGGTTTTCCTGCCCACAAGGGGTTTTATTTATTTATATAGAGTATGCTAAGAAACATTTTGTATTTCCAGAAGTATTCAAATCACAACACTGCAGCACTTTCTCTGAATTACAAAATAATTAGCCTCATGTTGACTAGCCTCATGTAAATTTGAACACTATAAAATGGATGTCTTTTTTTTTTTTTTTTTTAGTATAGTTGATACACAATTAGTTTCAGGTATATAACCTAGCAATTTGACAAGTTTATACATTATGCTATGCTCACCACAAGTGCAGCTACCAATGTCCCATTACGTTTCTATCTCAGTATCACTGACTGTATTCCTTATGCTGCGCCTTTCATTCCCATGACTTACTCATTCCATAACTGGAAGCCTGCACCGCCCTCTCCCCTTCACCCATTTTACCCAACCCTCCACAGCCCCCACCCCGCCAGCAAGCATCAGTTTCCTGTATTTATAGGTCTGATTCTGATTTTTGTTTATTCATTTGTTGTTGTTTTTACATTCCACTTATGAATGGAATTATATGGTATTTATCTTTCCATCTGACTTATTTCACTTAGCATAATGCTCTCTAGGTCCATCTATGTTGTCTCAAATGGCACAATCTCATCCTGTTTTATGGCTGTGTATGTTCTATTACATATATAACAACATTTTCTTTATCCATTTGTCTACTAATGGACACTTAGGTTGTTTCCATACCTTGGCTATTGTAAATAACGCTGCAATAAACACAGGGGGGGGCATATTATCTTTTCGAATTAGTGTTTTCAGTTTCTTTGGGTAAATATCCAGTTGTGGAATTACTAGATCATGTGGTATTTATATTTTTAACTTTTTGAGGAATCTCCATACTATTTTCCACAGTGGCTGTACCAATTTACATCCCCACCAACAATGCATGAGGGTTCCTTTTTCTCCACATCCTCACCAACACTTGTTATTTCTTGTCATTCTGATATTAGCCATTCTAACTGGTGTAAGGGGATATCTCGTTGTTTTGATTTGCATTTTCCTGACGAGTGATGTTGAAGATCTTTTCAAGTGTCTGTCGGCCATCTGTACGTTTTCTTTGGAGAAATGTCTCCTCAGGTCCTCTGCCCATGTTTTAATTGGATTTTTTTTTTTTTTTTTGGTGTTGAGTTGTTTAAGTTCTTTATATATTTTGGATATTAACCCCTTATTGGATGTATCATTTGCAAATATCTTCAACCATTCAGTCAGTTGTTTTTCTGTTTTGTTGATGGTTTCCTTTGCTGTGCAAAAGCTTTTTATTTTGATATAGTACCAATAGTTTATTTTTGCTTTTGTGTCCCCTGCCTTCGGAGACCTATCTAGAAAAATGTTATGGCTGATGTCAGAGAAATTACTGCCTGTACTCTCTTCTAGGATTTTTACGGTTTCAGGTCTCATATTTAGGTCTTTAATCCAGTTTGAGTTTATTTTTGTGTATGACATCAGAAAGTGGTCCAGTTTCGTTCTTTACATGTAGCTGTCCCATTTTCCCAGCACCATTTATTAAAGAGACTGTTTCCCCACTGTATATTCTTGCCTCTTTTGTCATAATTGACCATATAATTGTGGGTTTATTTCTGGGGTCCCCATTTTGTTGCACTGATCTATGTGTCAATTTTTGTGCCAGATCATACTCTTTTATAATTCAGGCAACATGCTTAAAACTTCCATGAGTAAAACTTTACTAATACCTAAGCTAACCTTTTCATTTTCCTTCTTCTCTCTCTCACCATATGCTAATTTTTAAAATTTTATTTTATTATGTTATGTCACCATACAATACATCATTTGTTTTTGATGTAGTGATCCATGATTCATTGTTTTCATATAACACCCAGTGCTCCATGCAGTACATGCCCTCCTTAATACCCACCACCAGGCTAACCCACCCCCCGCACCCCCCTCCCCTCTAAAACCCTGTTTGTTTCTCGGAGTCCATAGTCTCTCATGGTTCATCTCCCACTCTGATATCCACCCCCCCTTCATTTTTCCCTTCCTTCTCCTAATGTCCTCCATGCTATTCCTTATGTTCCACAAATAAGTGAAACCATATGATAACTGACTTTCTCTGCTTGACTTAGTTCACTTAGCATAATCTCCTCCAATCCCATCCATGTTGATGTAAAAGTTGGGTATTCATGCTTTCTGATGGCTGACTAATATTCCATTGTATATATGGACCACATCTTCTTTATCCATTCATCTGTTGGAAGGGCATCTCGGCTCTTTCCACAGGTTGGCTATTGTGGACATTGCTGCTATGAACATTGGGGTACATATGGCCCTTCTTTTCACTACATCTGTGTCTTTGGGGTAAATACCCAGTAGTGCAATTGCTGGGTCATAGGGTAGCTCTATTTTTAATTTTTTGAGGCACTTCCACATTGTTTTCCAAAGTTGCTGTACCAATCTGTATTCCCACCAAAATGTAAGAGGGTTCCCCTTTCTCCACAACCTCTCCAACATTTGTTGTCTCTTGCCTTGTCAGTTTTTGCCATTCTAACTGGTATAAGGTGGTATCTCAATGTGGTTTTGATTTGAATTTCCCTGATGGCTAAACTCGACCATTCTCTAACACCATACACAAAGATAAACTCAAAATGGATGAAAGACCTCAATGTGAGACAGGAATCCATCAAAATCCTAGAGGAGAACATAGGCAGTAACCTCTTCGACATCGGCCACAGCAACTTCTTTCAAGATACATCTCCAAAGGCTAGTGAAACAAAAGCAAAAATGAACTTTTGGGACTTCATCAAGATAAAAAGCTTCTGCACAGCAAAGGAAACAGTCAACAAAACAAAGAGGCAACCCACAGAATGGGAGAAGATATTTGCAAATGACACTACGGACAAAGTGTGGATTTCCAAGATCTATAAAGAACTTCTTAAATCAACACCCAAAAAACAAATAATCAAGTCAAAAAATGGGCAGAAGACATGAACAGACACTTCTCAAAAGAAGACATACAAATGGCTAACAGACACATGAAAAAATGTTCATCATCATTAGCCATCAGGGAAATTCAAATCAAAACTATATGCTAATTTTTTTTTTTTTAATATTTTATTTATTTATTTGAGAGAGAGAATGAGATAGAGAGAGAGAGCATGAGAGGAGGGAGGGTCAGAGGGAGAAGCAGACTCCCTGCCAAGCAGGGAGCCCGATGTGGGACTCGATCCTGGGACTCCAGGATCATGACCTGAGCCGAAGGCAGTCGCCTAACCAACTGAGCCACCCAGGCGCCCCTATATGCTAATTTTTAACAAAGTTTAAATATATTGGCCATTCATAAAAAGTTACTCAGAAATTTCTTTCGATGGCTAGTTTCTTTAGCCAATTGAGAGAAAAGTACACTTTCCCACAATTTTTTATTCTCATAATCAAGAAGTCAAATATTACAAGACCACCTTAATTTAAGCACAGGTCAATTCTCAATTATAATGGGAAGTAAAATAATTTTAAACCTACCTTGAGAAGTTCAACAAGCCTGCATAATGCCTTAACTGAGGTTTTGGTCATTGGCTTTTGCATCGACATGTAGAGATTCATTGTGGTTTTAATAATGGTACTAATACTGTATGCATATAAGAAGCCCTATAAAAAAATAACACACTGATTATAATCACAAGAAAAAGTTTCATTTCTTCAACATTTCATTCTCTATGTAACAGTAATTATTCCTCAACTTGCCAATAACTATTGTTTGTAAAATTCATTTTAAAGTCTGCTCTTAAGATTTTTAAATACTTTTCCTCATACAATATACACATGATGGTGAAGTTTCAATGCAACCCTTAAAAGTGTATTTAACCCATTACATACCATAAATTTAGTACTGTTGAAATTATGCTATATAATCACAGTTAAAGAATCTTCCCATTAGGGCGCCTGGGTGGCTCAGTCGTTAAGCGTCTGCCTTCGGCTCAGGTCATGATCCCAGGGTCCTGGGATCGAGTCCCACATCGGGCTCCCTGTTCGGCAGGAAGCCTGCTTCTCCCTCTCCCACTCCCCCTGCTTGTGTTCCCGCTCTCCCTATCTCTCTCTCTGTCAAATAAATAAATAAAATCTTTAAAAAAAAAAAAAAAAAAAGAATCTTCCCATTAAAAACAAACAAACAAACAAACAAACCCTTCAGAGAAATGATCTGAATGTCAGGAAGATATCTATTCATCCTTATCTTACCTGCCAGACAAGAGTATAAAGACTCCTATCTGCTGCAGACAAAAGCTAAGGACTCCAAGGAACTAGGAATTGAAAAATGAGGAGAGCTGCTCTCTGGCCAATACACATATCGAAAGGTATTTCTCACTTCCAAGCCAATTCCACCTTTCCTTTTCACCAAGGTCAATCACTACTGTCCATCTGCTACCGTGTCCCCTGCCTATGTTGGTGCTAATCAGATTTTTTCTCCTTCCAGCCCGATATGAACAGATTTTCTCCTACCCTTCCATTCACAAAGGAAGCACACAGGTCTTGTGAGGTTTAAAAAATATTTTGAGTGCTAGCAAACCCAGGGAAATGGGATGAAATAAGAAAACAGGAAAAAGCATATTTATCTCTCAGATATATTTTCATTTAGATCTAAAAAAACCACATAGAAACATAGTAATAAAGATTCTTTGGGTTTATAAAGGACCAAAAAAAGATACAGGTACAGTCTAGAGATGAACCTAAACCATACTATTGTGGATATATCCAAGGAGCTGGGCAGAAACCATATGGTAGTGATTCTCAACCTTCTTTCTTTTCCTCTACCATATGTGAGAGATAAAGTACTCTCCCATCAGTGTAACAGTGACTCAGTAAAGGAGTGATAGTCAATGTGGGTGGGAGGGAGGAGTTTCTCTGAACCAATAATAGCTCTGTGATAAAGAGATGAGCTAAATTAAAGAATAAGACATGAGAGAGAAGGTAGTATCCTAAGAAAGGTGACAGACAATAAGACTAAAGCTTGGGACATACACACAGGGAAGAGCCCCAAGTCTTACCTTGTCAGCTACAGGACTATTACACCAGACTCGGCCCTAACGCAACACTTTGAAAAGTTAAAAAGCAAAAACAAGGAACAGCAAAAGTGTAACTCTAAGGCAGGGAGAAAAAGGGAGTTTCTTTTTTGAAGGGTAATGGAGGAGAAAGAACTCATGGGTTGATATCACACCATTCCCAAATGGTCATTAATTTGTGAAAGATATATACAAAGGATGTCTTTTAAAAATCTAAATGGGGAGGGGAGAGGTCTAGGGTCTGTTTCTGTTAATGGCAGAATAAACAATTTGGACCAGTATTCCTACAAAGAACGATTAGCAAATCTGGGCAAAACATTTTTTTAAATCTCTTAGAAGGCATCAAAGAACTACCACAAAGATAAGGAAATATAAGGCCCAAATCTAGAAGACAGAAACCCAGAGAAGTGAGCCGGGCACTTGTGGCTGCCTTCCCTTAAGAGGCAGCTGCCTTTTCCAAAAGAGAGTAAGACAGAAGCCAAACATTATCTTCCAACAACTCATGGAAAGGAAAGGGGGATAAAAATAGGAGTTCATGGCCCATCAAAGAGGGATGGAGGTCCTGTAAAACCTAGGTTCTGGATTCAGATCCTGAAAAACTACCTAAAAAGTAAGGGTGAACTCAAAAAAAAACAGCCATCAGAGGATTTAGGTCCCACTTCAAATCATCTCAATCCATGACTGGGTTGAGGTGATCTGGGTTGCTAGTTGTCCTAGACTAGCTGTACATCAGAAGCAAAGATTATTAAATCCTCTCTGGAGAAAAAAAAACAATATCCAGATCTTTCAATTATATCCACAGTTTTTCATATACAATGTGCCATACATTATAAAAAATAACCAGGCATACAAAGCAATAAGACATATCCAAAAACCAGAGAAACAATAGATAACAGAAATATCCAGATAATGAAATTATTAGACATGGGTTTCAAAATAATTATGCTGAATATGTTGAAGGAAATGAAACAAAATTTATTCAGAAGAAGAACTGGAAATTATAAGAAACAAAAAGCTAAAAAGTAAAATAAGAATTCAGTAGATAGTTTAACAGATTAGACACAACTGAAGAGAAAGAAAGAGAGAGCAAGAGATATAAGAAAATAGAAATAGCACTTGCAAAGTTAATGGCTGAGAATTTTCCACAAATTCCAGAAGCTCTACAAATTCCAAGCAGCACTGCACAAAGGAAACTACACCTAGGTACCTAGTAATATTGCTAAAAACCAAAAAGTAAATCTTACAAGCAGTTAGAGAAAGACTCACCAAAAAAAGCAACAAAACTGGCAGCTGACTTCTCAACAAAAATAAAAGAAGCCAGAAGATGATAAAGGGGGGAGGAAGGTAAGGGATCCTGCCAACCCAGAATTCTATATGTAGCAAAACTGCTGTCAAAAATGAAGTTGAAGTAAGATATTCAGAGAAAAAGTGGTGATAATTCACCATCAGAAAGACATTTTAAATGAAATACTAATAGGTATTCCACAAATAGAAGGATGGAGAGATGCAGGAAGGACAGAACAGATAAATATGTGGATAAAGCTAAATGGACCCTGATTATAAAAACAACAGCAGCAATAATACCACCTTGTGAAGTTTAGAGAATAAAAATAAACAACAGCAGCAGAGGTGAGAAAGGGATAAATAGAATTAAGGTGGCTTAAGATCCTTACACTGTCTAGAAAGAGATAAAACTACTCATTTACTCTGGAGTTGAAGGTTAAATGATGCATCTTAAAATCTCTAGAGTAACGATTAAAAAAACAATAAAAGAATACAGAATTAAAAACCTAATATTGGGAGAAATAAAATGATTAAACTAATTCAAAAGAAAGGAAGAAAGGAAAAGAAAAGGGACCTAGATCAAGTGAGAAAGAGAAAGCAATTAGTCAGGTGCTACTTTAAATCCAAATACACCAGCAATGACAGGAAAAATAATGAAAAGGGGTGCCTGGGTGACTCAGTTGGTTAAGCATCCGACTCTCTTGGCTTCAGCTCAGGTCATGATCTCAGGGTTGTGAGACTGAGCCCCACGTCGGGCTCTGCACTCAGCGCAGTCTGCTTCTTTCTCTCCCTCTGCTCCTCCCCCCTACTATATCTCTAAATAAATAAATAAATAAAATCTTTTAAAAAAATCATGAAAAAACAAAGATTGTAAGACTGGGGAAAAATTTATGCTGCTTCAGGAGACAGACATTAAATATAAGGAGCCAAACAGGTTGCAAGTAAAAGGATCAAAAAAGACATACCATGTAGACCTTAACTAAAAGAAAACTGGTATAGTTATGTTACTATCACACACACAAGACCTATGACAAAGAACATTACTAGAGATAAAAGGGACGTTTCATAATGATAAAAGGTTCAATTCACCAGGAAGATAATAACAATCCTGAATGTTATGCACTGACTTGGTCTCGAAATACATAAAACAAAAAACTTACAAAGGATAAACAGACAAATCCACAATGCCAGTGGGAGAGTCTAACCCAATTCTCTCAGTAACTGATACAATATGCAGACAAAATCATTAACAAACATGACCTACTTGACATATACAGAACACTACAACCAACAAATGCAAACCACATTCTTTTCAAGTATACACGAAATGTTTACCAAACTTGACCATAGGCTGGGCCATAATGCCAATCTCAACAAATTTCAAAATACCAAAATTACCTTAGTATTTCTAGGTATCAATAATAAAAAAATAACTAGGAAATCCTCATATCTTTAGAAATTAAAAAATATCTTTCAAAATAACCCACAGACAGAAAAAGAAATCACAATAAAATTTCTTAAATATTTTGTACTAAAGGATAATGGAAATGCAACATATCAAAACTTACGGATACAGCAAAAAAGTCATGCTTTGAAGGGAATATAATTGCACGTATTAGAATATCTAAATTAATAAATCACAGAGATCCAAACATAATCAAATCAATTTCAGTTTTTAAAAATAAAAACATATCCTTTCCCGTTTTTTCAAAGTGTAACTTCTATACATTGGATTAACAAAGAAATGACCCCCAAAATATTCTAAGTAAGAAGATGCAACTACCTGTATAAAAACATTACATCTATTGGTGAGGTCTTCAGCAAATTTATCCATTCTCTGCTCTTTAGATAAAATAGATTCCATTTTCATCATCCATGAGCTCACAAAGACGTAGTAAGACTGTACATCTCTAACAAAGGAAAATATTGTGGTTACTCAGCACAGGAAAGAAAATTTACTTCCATTTCTTTGAACTGGTTGGGATAAAATATCTCCTTGCAGCAGCCACCTTTCCGGTTTTCAAACTACAGACATCCTACGTACATATGTAACTTACTCATTCAACAAATGTTTGCAGAATGCCTATGCAGGCTAGGCACTGTTTCTCAGTACGAAAAACAAAAGTTAGCAGTAAACAAAATGGATAAAAATCCCTGCCACAATGAAGCTTACATTCTAGAAAGGAGAGCTGCATAATAAAGAAATCAATAATTAAAATCTGTAAGATGTTAAATGATATGTGCTATGGAAAAAATGCAGGGAAAAGAGATAGGGACTTGAGTGGCAGATACAATTTTAAATACAGTGATCAAAGCAGGCTCATTGAAAAGATGATTTTGAGCCAAGATTTGAAGAAGATGAATAGTAATCCATGTAAATATATGAGAAGAGTATTCTAGGAAAGTAAATAACAAATGCAAACGCTCTAAGACAGGAAGTATGTCTGGCATGTTCAAGTAATAACAAAGAAGTCAGTTCGGCTGGAGGTCAGAGAGCAGGGATGAGAAAACAAAAGGAAATCAGAGAAGTAGAGGGGTTGGGGGGCAGTGTGGGAAAGGTGGGGAGTAGAACAGGATTTGTGTAAGAATTTATAGGGAGGATTTCAATGGAAAGCCACCAAAGGATCTGAGCAGAGTGACTTGATCTAACTTTGAAGAGGACCAATATCACCTTGGCTGATATGCTGAAAATAAACTATAAAGGGGACAAGGGTAATAGCAGGAAAATCACTCAGGGAGCTACTGTGATAATGCAGAAGAAAGGGGATAACAACTTGAACCAGAATGGGAGACTGGAAGTAGTCAGAATCTGGTATAAAAGCTGCATTTACTGAATGCTTACTATATGCCAGCCACTGTTCTAAGAACTTTACACAAAGTAACTCATTCAATCTTCACATTAACCTCATGAGGTAGGTATTATGATCTCCATTTTATGGAAGAGGAAACTGATACACAGAGAAGTTAAATAACAAGCCCAAGATCATACAACTGGTACACAGCCCAGCCAAGATATAAGTCCAAATCTAGGAAGCTTTCCCATCAGGAAAGACTAAACCAGTAACATAATTTTCCTACGCAGGCCAATTACAAACACTGAATCACTCTATCAGTGCATCTGCTCAAGATGGGAACTTTTAGCCCAGAAGCTGTTCAATATACACTTTAAAGATTTAGTGTGAAAAAAAACGAACAATTCCCCTTTGTGGGATCTGACGTTACCAACTCTTTCTAAAAACCTCCTTCAGGTGTGCCTGGGTGACTTAGTTGGCTAAGCCGCGGACTCTCGATTTCGGCTCAGGTCATGATCTCCAGAGTCCTGGGACGGAGCCCCACATAGGGCTCCGCGCTCAGTGGGGAGTCTGCTCAAGGATTCTTTCTCCCTCTCCCTCTGCCCGTACCCCCACTCCAGTTTGCTCTAAAACAAATAAACCTTAAAAAAACAAACAAACAAACAAAACAAAAAACCTCCTTCAGTCAGAGAAACATCTCATTATTGCCAGTCAGAATCAGCTAGAGGATAGGTCTCAGGGCAAGGGACTGAAGAGACTCATTTGATTGAGATCAGAATCCCACACTGAGGTTATTGCCAGTCATTCTGCCAAGCAGTCTGACAATCTCAAGAACTCAGCCTGAAGAGGGATTACACCAAAATTTTTCGTGACTGTCTTAAGGACGTGATACCCCAGCATCAAATCTCAGAAAAATTTCTGCTGAGCCAGGATTCCATTAAACAAGTAACACTGACAGTTGTACTTTTGGCTTTGCCTCCAAAGGTGCGAACATTATTTGACCTGTGGGTTATTATTTGACTTGTGGATTATTCTACCTAAAAGTGTGGAATACAGAGAAAGAGTAAGGTCCTAGGGCAATGCCTCCACTTTTGAGGAGGCTGTGATCAGTACTCAGCAGGGACAGACTATACAGGAGGGATAGAAAAATCATAAGCAAAGACAGAAGGAAGAGGCCTAGATTATGGAGTGCTCCCTGACAGTAATCACTAACATGAAGAAGGATAATAACAGTCAAAGGCACTCACTCAGTTTTAGATCAGACTATGCAGAATAAAGCAGAGGTTTGCTTGTTACTCCACCCATCACTCCTACATCCAGACACCAGATGATCTTCATCTCTTGCAAATATGTAAAAATGAAACTGCTTCAAGCCTTAAAAAGCAAGTTAATTGACAAAGGGTATCCAAAAATAGCCAAAGGTCTGTCATATGGTCAGCTTCATTTCAAAGTACAAACAGGAAAAACACTAGTGAGAAAAAATTTCCTGTCCCAATAAAAAACACGAAACAGTGTCAACACTTGTATGTCAACAGAGGTTTGAAATGAAGGTTCATACCTCTATCCTCTGAAGTCAGTATTCCCAGTGTTGAAATGGTTGTGAATGAAAAGCAAAATGCAGCAACCAACCTATAAACCTTGGGCCCCAGTCAAGAACGTGGCTGGGGCACTTGGCCAGCTAGAGTCTAGTGCATAGTGTGGGGGCAGGGAAACTGTCCCCCACTGCTCCCTTCTCACTTGTATAATGAACTCTGGAACCTGACTGGGATAGCTCTTAGTAACTCCAACTTTTCCTAAAACATTAGACAAAACTCATGCTGACCACACTGTTTCCCCTCTTCTGGGTTTCATTTCAGTAGAGTGAATTTTATGTTTCTTTGGGAGAACTGCAAGGAGACTGAAAAGGACACTATCCCTTTTAGCTCCCTGGAGCTCTATGGTGACTACGTATCTTTGGAATCAAATAATTTAGAAACATAAAATGTTATTGTGGAGGGGGAGGGTCATTGAAAGTCAACTTATTCGGTCTTGCACCTGATAAGCCTCCCTTCCTACAGCATCTTGGACTACTAGTCATCTACAGTCTACCTACACAGCTCCAGGGAAAGAGCGCATTACCTCTCAGAACAGCCTACACGACTCTGCTGCAAACGCTCTGCAGTAGGATTGGTGCAGGTCTGCATGTTCTCTGACACGCGCTTGGCTGTGTGACCTGGCAAAGTTCTTTCTCTAAGCCTCATCTTCCTTATCTAAAAATGGGATAAAAATACTACTATAGAGTAGTGGTTAACAGCTTGTGCTCTAGAGTTAGGACTGTCCAGCTCTGCCACCTACTAGTTGCTTAAATTTGGGCAAGTTTAATGTACTTCAATTATCTGACCTATAAAATGGCCATAACAACAGTAGCTACCTCATAAGATTCTCTGATGATTAAAAGAGATGATACATGTGAAGTGCCTGGAATAGTTTAGTTATTGACTTATAGAAAGGACCAGGTTATTATTAGTTGTGACCTTTATTATTTTCCACATGAGAAGATTGTTACAGGGTTTGTGTAAGACAAAGTGTTTAAAGCCTTTAGCATAATGCCTGCTACAAAGAGCTCAATAATATTGGTGATTATTATTATCTGTCATCTTCATCTTTTGGTTCTAGTTCAACCTTCTGGAGCCACAGAGATCAAATCTGTTCCCTCTTCTACCTGAATGCCCCTCAACTATTTAAGGAGCTCACCATAACATTCCTCAGATTTCTCTTTTAAAGGCCAAACTATATAGAGACTCTTCAAAGGGCATGGTTGTCAGGTCTTCTGACATATCCTGATCAGCTTCATTTAGGGTTGCTGCATTTTGTGTCCCTCTTAAAATGTGACACCACCAAATACTGACTATGATGTGACCAATAAAAATTCAACAAAACTACCAATTCACATGGCGTAGGTACTATAACTATCAGTTTCCATAACCCAGGAAGAGTTATTAATGTAATCCAAGTATGTATTGGCATTTTAGCAACTACATTACACTGTTAAAGAATATCAAGCTTCTGATAATCAAAATATCCCTATCTTTTATTTACTGCTACTAAACCTGATCCCTGTCTCTCCATCTTATTGAATTCACTTCCTTAAATCCAAACTATGTCTTTTTCCCTTCTCAGGTCTGTTTTAAAATGTATGAGAGAGCTATGAAATCTCTGCTGCGAGTAATCCTGCCTGAATTGAGTAACTGTCATTTTTCCACTGACTTTAATCACAGGACTTGGGAGTACTAAGAGATGCTTCAGGGGACCGCCTATATTCCAGACATACTCCTCCTCCCCCCACATTCTGCAGTAGTGGCCCAATTTCCCCTTGATGGTCAAGATCAAAAGGAAGAAGATAAATTTCCCTATTATCTTTTAACCATGTCACAGATAAAAACTGTGTCCAGCACAGGGCCAGTGGCACAGTCCTGGGTCACTTCACTTAAAATCTTCATTCAGGTCAACATGTGATTTTGGTAGTGTACTCAAGAATGTGCAGTAAATTTAAATATTGAATCTAGGTGATGAGAACATGGGGGGGCCTTATACTATTTTCTCTTATTTTGCGTATATTTGAAATTTTGCATAGTAAGACTTAGACAAAATGTAAGAATGTAACTATCAGAAGAAACTGAAGTTAAAAGTGTTCTTTTAGGGAACAGGACTCAGGTACAGGGGGAAAGTGGGCTGGGGACAATTATTTTTCCATTTAAACTTTTAGTACTTCTTGATTTTTTAAATATGTACATATATTACTTTCATAAAAATAAAAATTAAAAAAAAGGAGTACATCAAATTAAAATCAACTCCTCTAAAAACCATCACTGAATCATGGACACACAATATTTTTAATGTCATCAAATGACATCTACTGCAGGAACTTTACACAAAAAATATTTAATGTATCTGATAAAAAGTTGTGTATGCATATATGTGTGCAAATACATGTATATATGGGTACATATGTACACACATACATCTCCATAAAGTATAATTTTCCTACATCTTTAATAGAGTTTAAACCTAAATCATTTAAAACAAAACAAAACAACTCCTAAAAAATAAGTCTCCTAGAGACTGTCCAAATTTTTCTCTGGTAATAAATATATTTGTTCTTCTAATCAAATGTTTTCCACATATTTAGAGTCAACATAAGATCCAAGAATATAAAGTATCTAAATATTTTCATTGTGAGTACTTATAAAACCTACTTGGTAAGTGATTGAGCTTTCTGCTGTAGGAAAGTATCTCTGTGTATTTTAATGGCTTGAAGACTTTTTCTGTCTAGAAGTTTGGCAGCTGCTGGTATTTTCTGGATCAAAAAATTATCAGGAAACCAAATAATATTAGCAGTTAGAGTGATGGCTGGTACCTGAAATAGTAAACGTAAGGAAGGGAAATTAATAAATGCAGGCTAAACAATAAGCTATTTAATAGTTCTACAATATGCAATGGAAGACAACTTATAATCATTAATAGATTATGAAACAAATTATCTTACTGTGGCACAATTAAGGCATTCCAATATCTGATGTGCAGCATGAAAATAATTTTATTCTGCCTAAATACTAAATACACACACACACACACACTCTTACAGATTTTCAGATAAAAATATGCAAAAAGCAAACAGAAACTTGAATCCTCATGACTTTTATTCTACATTAGTGAAAAAATAAAAGACCCAAGATGGCTGGGTACTCACGGTCACATATCACTTGATTTTACACACAAACTAAATTTTCAGTTTTTAAATCAGATGTCACAGCATGGAAATAGCAAAGATGTAAAATCAATTTCAATTTTTTTCTACTTCAATAATGAGAAGGAATGGCAAGAAGAGGAGAACAGAAGAAAAAGAAGAGAAAAAAGTAGTAACAATAATAGGAAGTTAATTTATAGGAAAAAAATCTGAAAAAACCTCCACGAACAGGTATTTATATGATGTGGAATTATGCACTACTTCCATTTACTGTATTACTTATTCCTGGAATGCTTGGTTTTTAAAAATGAATACTACAATATTATTTTTATAATTATTACAATATATTACAAAAATTAGTACTTTTGTAAGCAGGAATAAAATACATTTTTGAATATCCAAGTTAATCCAAAATCTTTTTCATCTATTCAAATTGAAAAAAATAAAAGTTCCAAGTTCTTACCTTCTTACAAATGTCCAACAAAGACTTATAAAACTTTTTATCAATAGTTCGAAAAATTTGAAAATGCAATACAAAAAGTCCACAAATTCCAACATACTTGTCTCTCTGGTCAATTTCAGAAGGTTCTCCTTAAAAACAACAGCATGAGAGAAAATTGGAACAAATACACTTAAGTTCTATGTTCAAGGAAATGCAAACTTTAGCAACAAAAAGTTTAAAATGCATTTTACATTACCAAGTTTGGCTTCTACATTTGCAAAAATTGAGCGAATACTATGTGCAAATTCTTCAGCAAAAGTGCTATTTTTTGACACAGATACTCCTCCATTGAGAGAATCAAACTGTTGTTCTATACAGGCCTAAAGAGGAAACATTTAAAGAGAAATTTAGACCCTGAATAATAAACTATGAAACAGATTTAAATATAGTATGTGTGATAAACTTCTACATTCATCATTTTAATTTTACTAACAATGAGGCTCAAATTTTTACCTTAATGTCATCTAATATCTAAATCCTTATGAATGGAAAATATGTATGTACGTACATATTTGAGTACCAGTTAGTGCAATAAAACTGAACCACAAAACCATTAATTTTTTTTTTTTTTTTTTTTTAAGAATTTATTCATTTGAGAGACAGAAAGAGAGCATGAGCAGGGCGGGGTGGAGGGAGAGGGAGAAGCAGACTCCCCACTGAGCACGGAGCCCGACTCAGGGCTCCATCCCAGGCCTTACAGATTATGACCTGAGCTGAAGGCAAGAGGCTTAACCATCTGAGCCACCCAGGCGCCCCACAAATCCATAATTCTACATGAAGAGATATACACGGGGTTATTCAATGATGTATATAAGACATATCTGATGAAGCACTGGAAAACATGTTTTATTATTTTATTGTGCACTAAGAGCAAATTTTTTCTGACTACAATTACTTTCCTAGCACTTTATTACAGCATGTATAGAAATGTCTCCTGGAGGGGCACCTGGGTGGCTCAGTCAGCTAAGTGTCTGACCTGGGCTCAGGTCATGATCTCAGGGTCCTGGGATAGAGGCCCATGTCGGGCTGCGTGCTCAGCGGGGAGTCTGCCTGTTCCTCTCCCTCTGCCCCTCCCCTAACTCGTGCGCTCTCAGTCTCTCAAATAAATAAATAAATAAATAAGATCTTAAAAAAAAAAAAATGTCTCCTGGAAAAAGAATCAAGGACAAAAAAATTTCCTTCTGAACCTCATACACTAGCCATTAAATTGATATAAACAAGAGTTGGGATCGATCTGTAAAAATTGTGATACTGAGCATAACATAATGTATAGGCTTGTCAAATCAGTATGTTGTACACCTGAAGTTACCATAACATTGTGTGTCCACTATACACCAATTTAAAAAAAAAAAAAAATTGATTATGTAAAATGTTAAAAATAACCCTGAAATGGATTTTAAATATACTGCAATTTCTGATGAATACTACCCAAAGCAGTGCTAGCCAACAGAACTTTCTGTGATCACAGAAATGTTCTACATTTGTGCTGTCTGATACAATAGCTAGCCACAAACCAACTGTGGCTGTGTTTCCCCCAGCTTTATTAAGATATCACTGATATATAACATATATAAGTTTGAGGTGTATGGTGCAATAATTAGATTATATACAGCTAGTAAGCACTTGAAAGTGGTAGGGAAAGTGAAATTTTCTTTCATTTTAATTAATTTAAGCTTTAAAAAGCTACTAAATGATAGGAAGCTACCTGGCCTGCACAAACCCAAATTATATTCCCTGAGCCTAGGAAGAATTAAACAGACTTTTAAAAGGTAGTATAACAAACCCAAATCTAGAGGTTAACAACAAACATTAACACAACTGCTTAGATCTTAATCCTTGAACAGTTTTATCTTTTCATGTAATTAAAAAAAAAAAAAAAACCTTCACCCCCAAATACAACTAGTACTATTAATTTTATTTGCTACTAGGTACTAAAATAATTATATTTTAGTACACTAACAATGTCTTAAGCCCTTTAAGCCCCAGCACTTTTAAAGAACACATATTTCAACAGTATGCTATGAAAGCTTCGTCATACTCTAGTTCTGAGCTGGGTCAACTAAGGAGCCCATTTAGTAGAGCCTGAAACAGCTCTCATACCTGAAATATCATTCCATCAAGTAACTGCCCTTCTAGCTTCAGCAAGAACTTTTCAAATGGCTTTAGTTTTTCTTCCTGAATTCCAAATTTTGAAGGATTGTGATGGACAGATTTCAGTAACCTTATGGAAGATTAGGAGAAAGACCTTCAATTTTCCTAATAAATTTTTCAATTGAAAATTTTCCAAGAAATCAAAATTTTATATTTATATTTCTTGTTTGGCTCTACACATCTGAAAATCTGAATAAAAACAATGCTAATATATTTAATTTTCTAATCATACCTTTTTATATCATCCTAAATTCAGATATCTGGTACTCTCTAGATTCCAGATGAACAACATTAAGATGCCTCGACTTAAAAAAGTCTAAGAATATACAATGAAATAAAACCAAGTCCAGGAAAAACAACTGTCACTTGAACAGAACCCTAGAAAAATTAATCTGAGTTCTAAGGTACTCAAACTAACATTCTACCATACTTTAAGAATTAGGAGGCTTTATACAGGTATACCATACTCTCAAACAAGCTCATCTGAAATTTAAAAATGGTTACCATATTCATAAGAACATTTGACATGAGATCCTTCTAAATATAGATCTCCACGTCTTTTAAAAGATCTGCACTATTTACATTTATTTCCTTTTTACTAGTAAGTACATTAACTATACAAAATAAGAGACTATCTTAAACATTTTAATTGGCTCACCTTTTGTACATAGTCCAGTGCTCTTTCAATGTGACATGATTATCAATAATTTCATCCAGGGTAAGCAAAACTGTTAGCAGTTCTCCCAAGTGCTCATACATAGTCTGTCAAAAAACCTTTAATGGTTATCATTTAATCACTGGTTACAAGTTAAGCTTCCTGTGGATTTTTAAAGTTAAACACACTAGGCTAATTATTACTGAATTAAAGCAGTGGATAAATCAGTTTATTAACATACAGATGAAACTATTAATCCTCAGATGGAATAAGCATTAAATAGAGAAATACTTTGCCCACTATATCATCCTTAATTGTGACTTTGCAGAATTGTTTCACACTCCAAAGAGACCACTTAGAGAACCTACACTGGGCCACTACTGGGAAAAACTAGGAGTTATACTGATAGTGGGTCAGTAATGCCTCATCAACTTCACAGATAAAAGAGAACAAAGGCAAAAAAAAAAAAAAAAAAAATCCTTTAAGAGTTTTGCTATAATTGTTGTACTCCCCAATCATATAAACTCCACAGCAAAATATAGTAAAAATTATAGTTTGAGAGATCAACTTAAATTACTTTTACCTGAAAATGAACTCCAGTTGTCTCTATAATTTTGGGTGCAATCCTGTAATAAAATAACATCCAATTAAAAAAACTTTTTTTTTTTTTACCACAGTTCATTTTTATTTTGAGGAAAACGCATAGCAGCAGCAGGTCTTGGGATTTTTAACACCTATGTATCTTTATTTAGGCTGTCATCACTAGAATTTCTGAGACCTTACTCCACTTTCCTAAGAAGAGAACTAACTTGTATATACAGAATCAGGGCTGTCCTTGCCTACACCTGACTCAATGGGTAGGGAAATGACAATATGTGGCCCATGAATAACCCTAGTCATTTAAACCTAAAGGACTGAGTTTGAGATGGAGGTGGAAAAATAACAAAACTGATATTCATTTTTTTCTAAACAAAATTTCTCAGTTTCCAACCATTTTATTATCCTACCCAAACTGGCATTTGGAAACTAGTCAGGTTTATTTCTGAGTTCTCATTCCTACTGAAAAACAATGCATACAACCAACACTGTACTAAAGTCAAAAACCCCGAGATAATTCAATTTTATTTCCTAGACACCTTCTACTCAACAGTAAATTATTTAAAATAGTACTTGTATATCAAAGCACATGTGGATATTCCACAAGATAGAATATTTTAAAAATTAAATATAAAATACAAATAAACTTCATCTTTCTTGGGCAGGGTGTGGTGGTGGGGAGTCCTCTTTGAATTACACATCAGGTACTGCAGGGGTTAGGGGAGCTATATGCTCTGATTCCCTCCTGCCATGAGAACAGCTTCAGTGAAAGAACAGAACACAAAATAAACACCTGGCTGAGGAGAAAAACATGAGAATGAGAAACAGTTACACAGTCTCCCAGTTCATAAAGAGAGTTAAGATGCAGCCTGGTATAGTAAGAACAACAATGAATGGACTGGTGATCAAAGAACAGCATCTAAATTGCTATGGAATCTTATACAATTCCTCTGGGTCTCAATCACTTCTTCTCATAATTGAGAACCCCTTGTCATATAACTAAACAACGTTACTGTAAGATTATAATTAAATAGTAAATGGTGAAAATTTTAAGTATAAAGTATTAATCAAATGTGAGATGTTACTTTGTGGTCCTAAGAACAGTAATGGCTATGAAAATTTGATCATTTTTCCTGATTTAGAACAGTGGTTCCCAAACTTGGAAGATCATTTGAATAAAACCAAAATTTTTTCAGTGTAGATTCCCTGGTCCCACTCCCCCAGATAATAAGCCAGGGAACAGTCACTATAAAGGAGAAATAAGGAGAGAGAATTTGGTACATGTTCTAATTCCATGTTAGCCTTTTCCTATAAAATCAAATTTAAGTATATTCTGTCAACATTCTTATTCAGACAGATAACAACTCATTCACCATGGCAGAAACTGTCTTATTAACCTATGTATTACACATTAAGTAGTGTTTGAAACATCATGAGTGTTCAAAGGATGGTGAATAAATGAATGTAAGAATGAGTAAACAAATGAACAAACAAAAAACTATTTCAGGTAATTGGCTAGTTTTAGAAAGCATTCCCTGCATCTCTATTATAAATGCACGAATATTTATAAAATCCATTACTTGTTACTGATATAGAGGGCAGCCAACTGATGGACTACGTTCATCACCACTTCATAGCACCTCGTAACAAAACAAGACAGTTCCTGAAATGACAAGTTGAGTATATGTTACATAGTTGCTTCTTAAATATCATCATTTCTCAATTTTATGGTAATAATATTAAACAAAAGCAAAACAGTTTCCAGTTAACCTGCAGCCAGACAACTTCAAGCATCCTTCAAGCAATTGATTCTTAACTCCTCTCCTGCATCACAAGGTCATTTCTACTGCTTTGTCCCCACAGCATTTCATTCATACTTCTATTTTAAGTCTTATATTTTAGTTACTCATGTAATTCTTAAATGACAGAGACCATCTTATTCCTTCTTTAAATAGCCACTGCTTCTCAATAAATTTCTGTTCTATTAAATGAATAAATAAATGAACATCTGAATGAAAAAGCTCAAAAGCTGCCAATTTAGAAAGTAGGATAATGAGGAAAAAGGCTCTCCAGAAGTCACTCTGAAATAACTTCAAATGTTTATTACCTTTATCTATAAACAAGCCTGGCACACAGAAAGGGAAATATTAATTATTGCAGGAATATGTCTGTCATTAAATAATTAATTCGCATCTACCATATCCCACACCTTCTGAAAATTTCTTTTCAGAAGCTCTCAGTGCTTAAACCTAAAAAAACAGTTTGTATCCTAAAGTATTCAAAACCTGATTAAACCTGTGGCTATTCTAAATTTTAAGTTCTACGAGGACAGGAATTTCCGTTGGTTTTGTGCACTGCTGTATCCCCGGCATCCTAACATATGCTAGGCTTCTAAAACATTTGTTGAAGGTTTAAAAATGAAATTTTATGCAGCTGTCGATGAGATCCAAAAACTATTTAAAATGTATGAAAATGAAAATAATGCGTTTCAATTTTACTTAAATACCTCGTTTTACCTTTCTTATTAAACTTCTAAAAGTTCAATAAAAAGCAAAGAACAGAAAATTCAGAAAGAAGGCACAAAGTAAAAAAGGCAGAAACAAGTCCAGATGTATAACAGACTATTTACATAAGATAGAAACAGAATTAATTAACCAATTAAAAGAGATTTTCAGACTTTCAGACTGAATAAAGCAAAATCCAGACACATGGTTTAAAAAAAATACAACTAAAACATAATGATACTGAAAGGTTGAGAGAATATAAAAAGATAAATTAAAAAAAAAAGTAAACTAAAGCAGAGCTGGGGCAGTGAGAATATCAGACAAAATAGTTTGTTAGCATTATCACATTATATATGATATACATTTATGTAACTGCATATTATATAAAGCAGGGCTGGGGCAGTGAGAATATCAGACAAAAAATAGTTTGTTAGCATTATCACAGCTATTATATATGATACACATTTACATAACTGCACATTATATACATAATTATAGTTTAACAGGGTCACCACATAATAATAAAAGATTCAATTTATAAAGAATGATTAACAATTCTAAACTTGTACACACCAAACAGAATATCCTGAAAATAAGAAATGCAGAATTTGATAAAACTAGAGGAAGAAACTGACACATTCACTGGGACCTGCGAATTACATTTCTTAGACTCCTGCCAGTAGGCTTCCTGTTAGGTTCTGCCAACAGGTGGCACTAAAAGGACACTAAAGGCAGGAAAAGGACATCCTTAACTACTTCTTGCTGTTTGTATCAGCATAAGAGTTCACCCCAGCAATGGCAGTTTGCTCCACCTCCAGCTTCTTTCAGCACTCCAGAACTAACCTTGCATTGCCCTCTCACTGGTACCAGCCTGCTAGGCAGCGCTGCCTCCTTCATAGGTATGAGCAGTAACTACACGGGGCTCCTGCTCATAGTTCCCAGACTCTGGTAACCCCAACTCTTTCCCCCTTTTTTTCCTCTTGATGTAGAGGTGGTATCTGCTTCCTCTGGATGACCTCACTATCCTCTTTTCTTTCAGCCCTCCAACTCTTATACAACCAATCCTCTATATCAAATCTCCTCTTCTGAAATACTGTGATTTGTTTTCTGGACTGGACCCTGACTGACACATACCATAACAGAGATCGAGTTCAACAAAATGCTCTCAATTACAAGGAGACAAAAAAAGGTAGTAAAGATATAAATGAGCTGAACAATATATTAGTATGTTTGATTAAATGAAATACATCAAATCTTGAACCTAACAATCAGGAGGTAGGTGGAATTAGGGGTATTTTTTTCCTTATCTCCAATTTTTGCTTTTGTCATATGGTACTAGCATTGCTTTATAATGGAGAGAGAAGAAATAGGAAGTTCTTTCATTTTTTTGACAAAACTAAACCAAAGACCTAGAATAACTAAAACTGCAGTGATGAAAACATCTGATTTGATCTGATTGAAATATCTGGTTAGAAGCATTGAGTGCTACTTTTAAAAAACCTTATCACTGCTCATGTACTAGAGTAACCATCTCCACTAACAACTTTTTCTGACATAAATTATCTTTTCCTACTTGACACGAAGTTTAAATTATTATTATTTTTTTAAAGATTTTATTTATTTATTTGAGAGAGAGAATGAGATAGAGAGATCACGAGGGTCAGAGGGAGAAGCAGACTCCCTGCTGAGCAGGAAGCCCGATGCGGGACTCGATCCCGGGACTCCAGGATCATGACCTGAGCCGAAGGCAGTCGCTTAACCAACTGAGCCACCCAGGTGCCCCTTAAATTATTTTAAAAGGCATGGTGACAAATTGTCCACAAATGAAATTATTTTAAAAAAAGAAAAGAAAAGAAAGAACCAAACTTACTTTGAGACCTTATTTCCGTAAAATGCTATGAAAGCCTTTCAGGAATTAAGACCTCTTTAACTATAATCCAATGCCAACTAAGTGTCTTACCCTTCAAAATACACATTCTTAGCATTTGAAGGTGTCAGAAATCTTTTTTAATTGTGTGTAATTTACCCAAACTTAAAAAAATAATAAGTAAAAAACAGTTACCTGTAAGAATGAAATAAATCTTCCCATTTGAATTTGGCAATCACCTTCCACCATGCTGGAATCTGTAGCTTTAAAAGGTAACATGAAGAATCGTATTTCAATTTTTTAATTTAAACTTACTCAAGACCCAAAAAGAAAAATAATTTTTATTCATTAGTATATGTTCTAATCTGCATAGTATTGAAAACAGAATTTTTATACTGAAAAGAAACATGAGACAATCATTAATCATTCAATTAAAAGTAACCATCTGTTTCACTATTTAATGAATTCAAGGAAAATCCTTATCTAGCCACAGTGCTTTGTAACTTATAAAAATACCACAAATAGATTTTAGAGAATTTGCTGCTGCTTCATCGCCCAGGCTTATTCTACCTGCTTATCAAACATGTAAACCAACAAAAAATTTGAATGCTTATTTTCTCACAGTAATACATTATATAATCATGGTAGTCCTGGAATGAAGTTAAGTTTTCAATCTCAAAATCTCAACCTCAAAAAAGGCATCATGACACTACAATGTAAAATTTTAAAACTTACCTCCTTCTCCATAAAACAAGAGACCATTATAAAATTTAGTTTCAGCCTGTTTAAAAAAAAAATTAAAATAATTTTAAAGGTTGCTATCTTGTTTTTAAATTCCTAGGCTCTCTTAGTTATCCGTATTTAATAATCAGAGGACTAGATCACATATACAAATTCATTTAAATTCAAAAACTGCTTACAAAACAGGTAAATTCAATCTTTAGAGTGCCAAAGATATCACTGATACTCAAAGTTATTTCTTAATTTCTTTACCCCTGCCTTTGTCTTTTCTGACCACTCTAATTGTCCCACATCCTCCCACTAGTTCATGGGAGATAGAAAGCAACCACATAGTATCAAAAAGATACAGAAAAAAAGAGGAAGTTTACCAACTTCTACCAGAGTTTTAATGACCCATGGCTAAGAAAATGCAAAACATATTAAAAATTCAAAGGTTTTTTAAAAAATCAGTTATATTTATTGTATCTAGGGGTGCCTGGCTGGCTCAGTCAGTAGAGCATGAGACTTGATCATGAGTTCAAGCCCCATGCTGGGTGTGGAGCCTACTAAAAAAATTTTTTACTAAAAAAAAGTAAAAAATCACTTATATCTAGAAAGCCAATATATATGGCAAATAACACAGACTTTGAAGGTAAATAGACCCAGACTCGAATAGTTACTACCAGTAAAATGCTAGGCAAGTGACTCTTGAAGCCTGTTTCCTCATCTATTCCTCACGTTATCTGCCTCATTCTAAGTATGAACAGGGTTAGTCTGGTGTCCGGCACACAGTAAGTACACTCAGTGAATGGTGATCACTATTATTAGTATTAAATAAACAATTCATTCAGCACGCAATAAATCTTTATGTACACTATACATATAAGCACGTATTTGCTTTTAAATCATGTTTTAACAACTTAAGAGTACAAATAATTACCTCATACTTTAATTTCTTGATTTCACAACAAAGTGCAGCATAAACAGTGATGACTTTGTTCAAGACCTAGTTTCATGAGGAAAAACATAAACAAAAAGGTAAGTTATAGCAGATAACTAAAGCATTTAAAAAATAGATTTTTAGGTTTAGAAATCTGTACCTTGTTTTCAGTCTTTATGAGTTCCAAAAGGGAAGACTGTTCATAAGGCAAAAGCTATAGAAACAAAGGGAAAGAATATTTCTTTTTAATTTGAAAAAAATCATTGAAATTTTAAATATTCAAATTGAGTCTAGCTCTATTCTATTTAAACTTGTCTTGGACCCTGTACTTAGCACTAACACACACCAGATGGGCATTGACTGCTAATTGGTATAGGATTTCTTTTGGGGGTGGTGAAAATGCTCTTAAATTGAGTCTGGTGATGGCTGCACAATTCTGTGAATACACTAAAAGCCAAAGAATTATATGATATGTGAATTTCAAGAATATGAGACATGTGAATTTCAAGAAAACTGTTACTAAATAAGTCAATAGGTAACTCAGGACAGTGTCTAATACATAATAAATGTTCAGTAAATGTTAATTATTATTTAAGTGGTAACAGGCTAGTTTCAAAGATAAAACAAGATAGAATGATCTCAAAATGGAACAGAGCAGGAATGACTTATTTTATTAAAGATTTTATTCATTTATTTGAGACAGAGATAGCAAGAGTGAGCACGAGCAGGGGAGCAGAGGAAAAAGCAGGGCCCCCCCGCCCCGTGAGCAGGAAGCCCAACACAGGGCTTAATCCCAGGACCCTGGGACCATGGACCTGAGCCAAAGGCAGACGCTTAACCGACGGAGCCACCCAGGCTCCCCAGGAGTGACTGATTTCATACGTTAAAAAATTACTCTAAATAAAATTCTACTACTGAAACTAATATTACACTATATGTTAAATAACTGGAATTTAAATAAAAACTGAAAAAAATTACTCCCACATTAAGATACCCTAAATGGCATAAGGGAAAATGATGGAATCTATATCTTCATTAGACTACGAGTGAGATGGATATATGTGTTTGACAAAAATTCACTGAACAGTATATTGTGTATCTATGCATTTCACTATATGTAAGATAATCTCAATAAGGAACAAATAAAGTTTGAATATTCTATTCCAACCCTCTTCATTTTCTTGATGAAAAACAAAGGCTACCTCAAAAGTTTGTGTTATTCATTAAAACAAAAAACAAATAACACACATCTGCCTGGCTTCAAGATAAGGAAATTCACTTATCTAAAACTAATGATGTAATGTATGGGGATTAACATAACAATAAAAAAAAATTAAAAAAAAAAAAGATAAGGAAATTCACAATTTTTCTCCAAGTTTCTTCTGGTTCTCTAGATGCCAGATAATAAAAATATACAGTTGACCTTTGAACAACACAGGTTTGAATGGTATGGGTCCACTTACATGCAGGTTTATCTTTTTATAAATACAGTACAGCACTATAAATGTATTTTCTTTGTCATTTTCTCATAACATTTTCTTTTGTCTAGCTTACTGTAAGAATAAAGTACATAATACATATACGAAATATGTGTTAATCGACTGTTTATGTTATTGGTAAGGCTTCTGGTCAACAGCAGGCTATTAGTTAAGTTTGGGGAGTCTAAAGTTCTATGTAGATTTTCAACTGCATGGGAAGTCAGCACTCCTAATCCCCACATTATTCAAGGGCCAAATGTATATTCCATTTTTTAAAATTATGTTTTCAAGATACAGTATGTCCTGAAAATATATACATAAATTAAAAATAAAACAAAATCAAACCTTTAATGCTATTGGATCAAGGTTGAAATCCCAAACATCACCAATTGACTCATCCAGTGCATCCTCAATTCTTCTCAATTGAGATGTATACTCCTCAAGAAATTTCCCGTAATTCTTAAGTTGGACTTCAGCATGAATTTCTAAATTTAAATTTTAAAACAGTATGTAAGAAGTACAAGTAATAAATTACAGGACATTTACTTCAAAAAATCTCAAAAGTCACAGCAAAGTAGTTACTAAGCATTTTTAAATATATTACTCTGGAATGTCTGGACTTCTTGAAAATAAAGTTTCAAAGTTAAACAATAATTCAGCTTTTAATCTTTTCCAAATAATAAGATAATTTTAAAAGCTATAGATGTTAACAATATACAGCAATACCACATTTAAACTATAACTTTAAAGTACTATGAAAAAATTACTGTCCCATTTACCCCCTAAGCTAGGGGTTTTAAACAATCTGAATAATGCCTTAGACAACTCAACATCTTGATTCTGTTTTAGTCATAAATAACTTTTTGGAAAAAAAAAAAAAAAGACCTGAATCAAGTATAAAAATCTGTGTTGTCATAGAAGCAAAATTTAAAAACATAATTCTTTAGTCTCTGTAGTGTAAACTGTCTAAAAATACATCTAAATATTGGTTTTTTTTGGATTTTATTTATTTGACAGAGAGAGACACAGCGAGAGAGGGAACACAAGCGGGGGAGTGGGAGAGGGAGAAGCAGGCTTCCCGCGGAGCGGGGAGCCCGATGCGGGGCTCGATCCCAGGACCCCAGAATCATGACCTAAGCTGAAGGCAGACGCTTAACGACTGAGCCACCCAGGCACCCCCATCTAAATACTGTTTTTAAAACGGTTTTAGCCCTGCTTTATCATAATGAATGTTATTTCTGTAATGCCCAAAATTTACCAAGATATTTTAATTATTTATCATAATAGAGTTGGAAAAGCCAGTAAAGAACACTTAGTACAGAATACTGTGCTTATGGAAAAAGCCCAGATGTCCATTGACAGATGAATGGATAAGGAAGATGTGGTGTGAATGGATAAGGAAGATGTGGTGTGAATGGATAAGGAAGATGTGGTGTGTGTACACACACACACACACACACACACACACACACAGTGGAATATTACACAGCCATCAAAAAATGAAATCTTGCCATTTGCAACGACGTGGATGGAACTAGAGGGTATTATGCTAAGCGAAATAAGTCAGAGAAAGACAAGTATCATATGGTCTCACTGATATGTGGAATTTAAGAAACAAGGCCAAGGGGCACCTGGGTGGCTCAGTCGGTTAAGCGTCTGCCTTCGGCTCAGGTCATGATCCCAGGGTCCTGGGATCGAGTCCCGCATCGGGCTCCAGGCTCAGCAGGGAGCCTGCTTCTCCCTCTCCCTCTGCTGCTCCCCCTGCTTGTTCTCTCTCTCTCTCTGTCAAATTAATAAATAAAATCTTTAAAAAAAAAAAAGGAAACAAGGCCGAGGATCATGGGGGAAGAGAGAAAAAAATGAAACAAGATGAAACCAGAGAAGGAGACAAACCATAAGAGACTCTTAATCATAGGAAACAAACTGAGGGTTGCTAGAGGGGAGGGGGTGGGGGGAATGAGGTAACTGGGTGAGGGGACATTGGGGAGGGTATGGTTGTAATGAGCACTGGGTATTATACAAGACTGATGAATCACAGATCTGTACCCCTGAAACAAATAATACATTATATGTTAATTGAATTTAAATTTTAAAAAAGAACTAAAAAAAGAACACTGTGCTAATATTTACAAATTTACACATTAAATAGATGACTCTAAGAAGTCACTGGAAGAAACTGGACAATAAAAGTATGTCTAATCATCAAAGTTAATAATTAAAGGAAATATTCTACCATACACATAAGAATTCACTATTCCAAAGGCAGCAAATCCAGTTCCTTTTATTGATGTGAATAACTATTCAGTCATTGTTGTCTAAAAAAACTAAAATTTTTCTCTCCTCAAATCAGCAGTGCAAAGCAATTCTAAGATAAAATATGTTCTAAGGATGAAGACCTAGCTCTCCACTCTCCCTTATTTTGCAACTAATGCTCTCAATCAGGTGGATCAATTCAGTTCATTAAGGTTGCTATCTCATTATAGCAGTAACCTAAGCAATTCTGGAAGATGGTCAAGATAGGATTCATAGCACAAAAATTAACGAACACCAGGCACACAGAACGGATGGGAATTCTTCTCTTCCCTAGAGCTTAAATTAAAAAACTGAGAAGGATTCTTGAACTCCCAAGCACATGCCTAATTCTCAATTACATGGGAAATAACCAAAGCTGCATTTTACCAGCAAATGAGTTCTTAATGACAATGCCAGAAAAGCATGCTGGCATTTGTCTGTTTGGGAAATCACAAAGTAGTAGGCAAGAGAAAACCTGCAGTACCATTAAAGGTCCTTGCTGATAAAATAATGAATAGTTGTAAAATTAGTAAAAGTTACAATAAAAAGATTTGAAAATAAGGAATCCATGGTGATTCCTCAAGAGTAAAATTCCAAAAACCTATTCACAGGCTCATCTCTACATTCTTTGTTATCTTTGTATCCCTAATACCTAGTACAGTTCCTGGTATTCAGTCTGTTGACTGAATCAGATCATTCTACTCTCAGTTGAACCATTTTCAAACATAGCAACATATTTTCATTACAATTTTTTGAAGATACTAGAGTAGGGGACCTCTGTCCATAAAACTCCATACATGACAAGGTGCCATTCACTTTATAACAATAAATACAGAATCCTCTCCACAAAAAAGTTAAAGGACTTTGTCATTACCACCAAGATTTTTTTTAATGCTGCGTAAGAGCTAATAACTTTAGGAATGTTTTATGAAAAACTGCAAATCATCATGAATTATGCTCATGCTTCTCTAAGAGGCTACTAAAACCTAATTACATGTAAGTTTCTACACATGATTCTTCGTAAAGTTAAGCAAAATTCACGTGTAATTTTTAAAAAACTGCATTCACCTTTTGGGAAAATGGCGTAAAAAAACAAATTCACAAGCAGTAGGTCCCAATCTCTCTCATATCACTTAAACAGATTAATATCACTAGAGATAAGAAACAGATTATCGACTTGTATTAATCTTAAGTAGAGTTTCACTAAAATAATTATTTGGCCTCTAACTTTTGCTGCATGGAACTTAATCTGGTACGGTTTTTTGACTTCTAAGTCCAAAATGAAACAATTCGATTTTATGGAGTAAAAGTTGCTTAATTTTTGAAACCTTTCTAGGTGCAATGGAAGCTCTCCGACACCCCTGAAAAACACCACTTATCGTAAATAAAAGGCACGGAAGGAGATAAGCTGACATTCGCTTGTTTATTTTTACCGTGTGAAGAGTGCTTTTTCCCTATCTTGTCCGTTGTATGAATATGCAGAAAAAATACTCAAACTTCCAAAAGTTGATTGGAGGAAAAGGAGAAAAACAGGAAAGCGAAAACAGGAACCCGGACCTCTGCCGGTTCTAGAACTGAACGCTCCGCACAGGTGGCAAAGCCCCGAGAGGCCAGAGGCAAGGCCGGCCTCGGCTCCCCGGGCTGCTGGGCCTCCCTGGGCGCGCCCCGCCCGGCCCCCGGCTGCGGACAGCGGACGCCGCGGCTCCCGGCACCAAGGGCTCCAACGGAGAGCCGCCGCCCCGGACGCTGAGCCCTGCCTCGGCCGGCATGACCCACCGCCACCGGGATCCTAACCCCGAAAGTAACGTTCGAAAGCGCGTCCCTCTCGCACCCCAAGGGGCAGCAAGTGTCCCGAACAGGACGGCTGCGCAGCGACCGCAACGCAGAGCCCTCCCGCAGGAGCGCTGCCGGAGCTGAGGCGGGCTGGGGAGCATCCACCCGCAGCCCTTGCTCTGTAGGCTCCCTTACTCTGTGAGCCGTCGTCAACGCGGTCGAACTCCCAGTCCGGGGACAGAGTCTCCACCGCCATCACCCCGGCGCCTCCCCTAGTCACAGCTCCAACCAGCCTGGGCGACCACGGCTGCCTCACCCTGGCCGCGGTCACGGCACGTGACTTCCGGCCCCGGCCCCGCCCCCGCTCGCGAGGGCAGGCCGGGCTCAAGGCCCCAGCGGGGCGCGGGGGCTGCTGGGAAAGCGAGTCGGCCGCGGCGGCACTAGCTGCATCCTCCCGTGGCGACTTGGGCCTCGCCACCGTTCACTTCACATCTCAGGCCACATCGTTGCCTTTGACTTCGCCCTGCTGTCTCCAGGTCATTTGTGATACCTGGGGAGTTGTTCCAACAGTCTAGCCTAACAAGGGTAAAATTGATGGGGTAGTGGCTTAACAGGAGGGCGTGGTCCTCGAGTACGTCGCTGTCCAGGCGCTTCTTAGAAGCAGGAACTGCCAACGCTCTCTCTGTCACTGTCATCGGAGTTCCTGCTTCTCTCCTCTTACAAGTCCTGGGCAATCAGTTCCTGAGAATAAAACGGTGTGTGAGAGGTGGAGTTACTTTACGAACGCGCTAGCGAGGAATCTTACTACTTTGCTTACCTTGTGCTCACCGGTCCTCCGCCACCTCCTCTTAAAAAGGCAGGGAGGGAAGAAGAAGCGCTATTCAAGTGTGTTCTAAAATGCTCCTACCTGCTAACTGGCTTTTCCGCGAATGGAGATGTGTTACCCAGTAACATTCATTGCTGCATGGTCTTTAATGCATACTAACAGGAAATAATCTTAATGTCCATCAATAGGGAATAATTACGTAAAGTTTAATACATCCATATTATGAAATACGAGATAGCTGTTTTTAAAAATGAAATACGTTTGTAGAGACATGGGAAACTGACAGAGGGTAGTTGCAGAATAATGTGTATTTTTGCTTACATTTATACTCATGTAAACCTGTTTGTGCATATGGGCGTGTAAATGCATAGAAAGAGAACTCAAATCACACTAAACAGGATAGAAGCCAACTGGGAAAGAGTGTGTTGGAAATTAAAAAGCGGATTTTCAAGTTTTTTTATGTCCCCTTATGTATTTTTTAATCTTTAACAATGAGGTCTTATTGAAGTCTTATTTCTGTAATCTTAAAAAGGACCAAAAATAACTAAATGAAAGCAGGTAAAAAGTTTCTAGAAGAACGTTCCCTGAGACCTGTGGATCTGCAGTAGGTCAAATATTTGAGTGCCCACTAGATACCAGGCACCATGCTAGATATAATTATGGAAAAAAACAAAACAAAACACAGGCAAGAAAGGTGGACCCAACCCAAGTGATGCTTGCAGTTTTCGTGGGCATTTTAGAAAGGAAAAAAACAAACTTGAAAATAACAGTAACATCAGTGCCTACTGGCTGACAAACATTTTTCCCTTTACTTTCTATATGATTGTGAGTACAACTTGCTGTACTCTTCACATTTGTATTCATCACTGTTATTAATCTAATAGCTCATTGTAATACACTGAAATTACAGGTCAGAGCAATTTGAATATGCAAGTGCATTAATCTATTAAGGTTAATAAATCAGTGGCAAGCGTCATTCTATAATCACAGTTTCTACAGCCAAATTGTGTAGGTCCAAATCATAGCTCTGTCACTTACTAGCCATGTGATTTGGGGCCAAGTAATTTAACCTCTGCCTTGATTTCCTCAGTTTTAAAATGGGAGTGATAATAGTAAACACATCATGGTATTGTTATGAGGACTAGTTTAGTTTATACATGTAAAAGGCATAGAACAATGCCAATCGCATACAATAGAAGTGTTTGCTATTTTGAATCATTGTAACTTTATTTTTTAAAGAAATCTTAGGGATTGCCTGTCTTTATCTTACATACCTTTAAATCAAATTCCAGGGCCTAGAATTTCAAATTTTATTAGAGAATTACAAGCTAGATGTGAAATATAAAGCACATTCACTATAAACTGAAATGTGCTCTCTCAAAGTTATTTATTACAGCAGATGTCCTATATTTCTCAGGCTTAGTCTACAGAAGGCAAATAATCATTTTGAGGAATTAAATATCCTTCTTTCTACTTTTCTTCATTCCTATCAGGACTGTCTGAGAGGAGAGCTTGGAAATAGAAGGGGAAAATTTTTATATAGACAGCATTGAACTATTTTGAGAACTTCAAAGAATTTTAGAACAGCTGCCCATAGAAGTTTCTTGCAGAGTCCTTGCCTTTAACACTTAAACTCGCAACTCAAGTACCAGTTTATTCCATACCAAAACACTTTTTATATATTATAGAGCTAAGGTCTTGGTGAACTTGTTTCTTAATATACATTTAAAGTATGTTTCCAACAATAGAAATTCTATGGTAATAACTCCCTAAAGACATTTCACTTAATAAGTCATCACAAAGTCCTATGTGATCTGTCAAAAAGATTCCAAATGTGTTAATTCATATATTTATTTTTTTTTATTTATTTATTTGTTTGACAGAGAGGGGGCCAGAGCGCACACAAGCAGGGGGAGCAGCAAGCAGAAGGAGAGGGAGAAGCAGGCTCCCCACGGAGCAGAGAGCCTGACAGCATGGGGCTCGATCCCAGGACGTGGGGATCACAACCCGAGCCAAAGGCAGACGCCTAACCGACTGAGCCACCCAGGTGCCCCAATTCATATATTTCTTTACAAAAGAATCCCTCACCTGGACAATTACTGTAAACTCGTGACAGATCTTCTCTTTCCATTGTCCACACTGTTCTCCAAGTGCAGTTCTCAAAACCTATCTGATCAGGTTATGCCCCACTTTAAATCCATTGCCCTTGGTTTGAAGTTTTCACTTCATAAGATGGAACACAAGGCTTCTTTCAATCTGCCCTTTGATTATTCTCTAAATTTTCTGCCTCTTCTATGCCCTAATCTACACCTACTTTGTTCTATTGGGATGCCAAACCATTTGCAGTTTCTCAAACAGGTCCTGCTGCTTCCAGCATATGTAAAGGACTTAAAATGCTTCCTGGCATGTTGTAAATGCAAAATAAGTGCTGCTATTATCTTGACTATCACTCCTGATCCCTGCTTCTTTCTCCCCCCCACCCCCACCAATTGTTCCAAACTTCTACTCCATCTCACTGGCCAGAACTTAATGAGATGACCACCCCTGACCTACAGGTAGGTCTGGGAAAGGCAATCTTTGAGTTGGGTGGCCATGCATCCAGTTAAAAATTGGTTTTAGGAGTGCCTGGGTGGCTCAGTTGGTTGAGTGTCTGACTTTTGGTTTCAGCTTGGGTCATGATCTTAGAGGGTAGTGAGATGGAGCCCTGCAACGGACTCCATGCTTGGAATGCTCTCTCTCCCTCTCCCTCTGCCCCTCTCTCTCAAAAAAAAAAAAAAAAAAAAAAAAAGGTTTTTATTAGATGGAGAAAGGAATAATGTGTCATGGGAAGCCATTAGTTTCTGATGTAAAAGTTAACGTCTGAACTGAATTTTGACAATATTGCCACTCCCTTTTTTAAAATACTGTCAGTGACTAAAAACTGTGCTTGCAATAAAAATAGCATCTATGGAAAAAGCCTACATCATCTTCAGCCTCTTTCCTTTTTGCTTATGATGATCCAACCATATTGGTCTTTTAATTCTTCCAAAAAACCAAGCTCTTTTCCACATGAAGTCCTTCACACTGTGCCCACTTTTTGCCTGGAAAGTTCTACCCCCATTGGGTATCTACCACTTATCTTTCATATCTCAGATTAAATGTCACTTCCTTAGTGAGGACATTCCTGACTACACAATCCCAAGTAGGTACCTTTTGTATTCAGTATATATACCTTTCCTTTGTAACTCTTATCAAAATTTTTTATCACTTAGGGGCGCCTGGGTGGCTCGGTCGGTTAAGCGGCTGCCTTCGGCTCAGGTCATGATACCAGGGTCCTGGGATCGAGCCCCGCATCGGGCTCCCTGCTTGGTGGGGAGCCTGCTTCTCCCTCTCGCTCTGTCTGCCACTCTGCCTACTTACGCTCTCTCTCTATCTCTGTTAAATAAATAAATAAATAAATCTTTAAAAAAAATTTTTTTTATCATTTAATTATTAGAAGTTTACTTGTTTAAAGCCTATTTCTCCCACTAGACTGTAAGCGCTATGAACATCCAAATCGTGTCTCTTTGATACAGTTCAATGCTAAGTACAGTGATCGGTACATAGATAATTAATATATATTTGTTAAAAGAATAAACTAATAATTCTCATTTTTTCCATTGCTCTGTAATAAATATTCATTCTGCAGGACAATTATTTCCTCTTAGTTCTTCAGTGGGTGGCATTGCTTGTTAAAGAATCTGTAAGAGTAAAAAAATAATTTAATAAAATATTATATATATATTTCTATGTAAGTGATGATCTACAAAGTAGACCATAATTTAAAAAGCATAACTTAGTGGACGCCTGGGTGGCTCAGTCAGTTAAGCATCTGCCTTCAGCTCAGATCATGATCCCAGGGTCCTGGGATGGAGTCCCGCATCGGGCTCCCTGCTCAGCAGGGAGCCTGCTTCTCCCTCTGCCTGCTGCTTGCCCTGCTTGTGCTCTCATTCTCTCTCTCTCTGACAAATAAATAAATAAAATATTTTTTAAAAAGCATACCTTGGAAAAATCTTATAATTAGCATGTTAAAGTAATTGACAAGAACATATCTAGAAATGGACAAGCATAAAGTAGTCAAGTAAACCTACTTGCAGTTAAAAACTAAGAAAAGTAGACAAAGTATAGTAATAACTTTAAAAGATTTGAAAAATAATAAAACCAGACAGAAAAGCACAGGAAAATGACTCAGAATTCTGAATGTACTCAGAATTTACTGGTAAGAATTATGAGTTTGTGGCTTTCTGCCTGACAGTGTCTCTCACCCCTTCAAGTCAAGAAATGAAACACTGTTTCAAGGTGGCAGCAAACCAAGTTCAGGATTGTTGGAAGAGAAACTGGAAATTTGGAGGAGTTCAAGGTGGCAGCAAACCAAGTTCAGGATTGTTGGAAGAGAAACTGGAAATTTGGAGGAGCATCCTGAAACAAGGGACTCACAGAGGGGATGAGATCCAAAACCTAAGTGTAAACATTGCCCAGATCCCTGGTTAACCACCAAACTACGTGCAGAGAGCCTGCTGAAATCATAATCAAGAGTGCTTAAAAACACCCACACTGGGTGAGAGGTGTGCTTGCTGCCCTTTGATGCATATATTCTCCACCAGATGTGCACCTGGGGTAGGAAAGCTGAAGCCCTGTGGGTTCAAGATGGCAGAGAATGGAGATTGGGCTGGCAGAGCAGCTTGAAAATTTAGAAGAGAAAACTGATAATCAAGGGAATTGCTAAGGAGGTGAACCCCCAAATCTGAGCAAAAATGCTGGCCAAACCATTGTCTAAATGAATTGAACAGAAATGTAAGCTGCTGTCCTCTGCAGGGTTTGAGTCCAAGCAAATTCTCTCCTTTCTAAATAAAAGGCACTGGGGCGCCTGGGTGGCACAGTTGGTGAGGTGTCTGACTCTTGGTTTCAGTTCAGGTCCTGATCTCAGGGTCATGAGAAGGAGCCCTGAGTTGGACTCTGTGCTCAGCGTGGAGTCTGTTGGAGATTCTCTTTCCCTCTCCCTCTGCCCCTCCCGCTCATTCTCTCTCCCTCTCTCTCAAATAAATAAGTAAATCTTTAAAAAAAATAATAAATCAATCAATCAAAACCCCAGTAGTTTTCTTAAGAATGTAACAGAATCCAGAATGTCTGTGAATTAATTTTTTTTTTTTTTTTTTTTTTTTTTTTGGTGAACAATAAAATTTAATTAACCAAAGTCTGACAGAATAGAAAGAAACAATAGATGTAATTACAGTTATAGTTAGAAATTTTAATACTTCTCTCAGTATTTGATATGACAAATTGAATATGAGAATAAAGAATTGAACAATACTCTCAACCAGCTTGTCTTAGGTGATATTTATAAAACATTCTATACAACAACACCAAAATAGACATTTTTTCAAGTATACAAGGAATACTCAGCAAGGCAGGTCATATGCTAGGCCATAAAACAAAACTCAATGCATTTTAATGGACTGAAATTTGGTTATATTCTCTGACTGCAATGGAATCATACAGAAATCAATAGCAGAAGAATCTCAAAATCCCTGGAAAATCCCTAAACTTGAGCACAAATCTCTAGGGCACTGTGAGGAATGAAGAAAATCTACAAAGTTATATACTATGCGATTCCATTTGTTTGATAGTCTTGAAAAGACAAAACCACAGTGACAAAGGACAGAGCAGAGATTCTCAGGGTGAGAAGGGGTGGTTGGTTAGCCATGACTGCAAAGGGACAGGGCAGTGTTGGGGTGGGGAATGGAACGGTTCTGTATCCTGACTGCAGTATTACTTACGTGAATCTTTACATATGTTAAAACTCATAGAACCGTACAGCAAAAATGAAATCAATTTTACTGCATGTTATTTTTAAAACATGTAGTGGTGGGATTGGCCTTCGCGTGCATTTGGCTTCAGGATTCAAATGATGTCAGGTCTTGGATTCTCACTATTTCTTTTCTATCTCTTCCGCAATTTTTGCTACATTCTTTAGGTTCAATAGGGTAGCCCTTGGTAGCTTCAGGTTCACATTATCACAACACCAAAAGTGATATAAAGGGTACACTTAACTGATAGCTTAAACAGAAGTCCTAGAATTAGGTCTTGTTGGCCTTCATTAGCTTTACTAGGATCTTGTGCACAATTTGAACCAGTCATTGTAATTAAAGGGATGGGAGAGATGTACTGATTGGCTTAGTGTAGGTCATATGCTCCACCCCTGGATCCTAGTGGGGTAAGGGGGAAAGAAAACTTTATAGGAACCACAAGGCCTAAGACAGGAGGAGAAGCAAATCCTCACATGGAAAGGGGAATACTGTTATCCTAAGAAGTGGATTTTAGATGGTAGGTCGCAAAAGCAATACCTAGTTGGTACACTAACCAGTCATTTGGTCATTTGCAGTCAAGCAGATCACACTGTTGCTATTTGCCAGGACTAGAGCAAATAATTATTTAATTATTACGATAGTATGATTTTTGGGGGTTACTGTTTGGATGGGTTTTAAAAAAATCATCCTTTCTGAATCTTTATATTTTATGGTTCTCTCTTGTAAGAATTTTGTTTTTTAAGCAATCTGACAATCTTTGTCTTTTAATTAAAGTGTTTAGTCTATTTTCATTTACTGCAATTACTGGTATATTTAGACTTAAATCTAACATTTTACTAATTTCCTTTTATGTTTTCCCTATATTTTATTTTATTTATTTATTTTATTTTATATTATATTTTATTTTGTTATATAATACTATATTATGTTATATTTTATTTCCTATATTTTCTTTCTCTCTCCTTTCTTGCCTTCTTTTCAATTGATTTTTAAAAATCATTCTACGTATTACCTTGATAATTTTACACTCTGTTAACTTGGTAGTTACATATTGTCTTTATATACAGTCATTAGAGTTTTCTGTATATACTATCATGTCATCTGCAAATAGTGACAGTTTTACTTCTTCCTTACCAATTTGGATGCCTTTTATTTCTTCTTCTTATCTGATTACTGCACCTTGGACTTCCAGTAGTATGTTGAATGAAAGTGGGGGGATTGAATATCTTTGTCTTATTCCTTATCTTAGAGGAAAAGCTTAGAGTTTTCTACCATTGAGTATAATGTTAACTGTGGGTTCTTTCATATATGGCCTTTATTGTATTGAGATATATTTCCTCTAAACCCACTTTGTTGCAAGTTTTTATCATGAGTGGATGCTTTTTGTGCATCTATTGAGATGATCATATGGTCTTTATCCTTCCTCTTGTTAATGTAATATATCACATTGATTTGCAAATATTGAACCACCCTTGCATCCCTTGAATAAATCCAACTTAACAATGGTGAATGATTTTTTTAACATATTGTTGAATTTGGCTTGCTAATATTTTGTTGAGGATTTTGCATCTATGTTCATCAGAGATATTGGCCTGTAATTTTCTTTTCTTGTCATGTCTTGGTCTGGTTTTGGTATCAAGGTAATGCTGGGCTCATAGCATGAATTTGGACATTTTCCTACCTCAGATTCTCTGAAGTTCTTGTTTGAGAGACATAAAAATGACTTTATTTCATCTTCATTTTTGCTCTGTCTAGAAGTCTAGGTTGGCAGGGCTTTTCTGTTTGTCAAACTCTAATTGCCTCTGGTCTAACCACTAGTTATCAAGAGAACAGTATCTTTAATTCTTACATAAGAAAATCTTAGACATCATTAATATTTCATTATATGTGGGTAGACAATAAAGTCTACATTTCCTAAAGTTGGGAGTTGGAGAAAATGACTATGGAACCCCTACCCAGAAAAAACCACACTCCTTGCCCACCTCTCCCAGTAAACACAGATCACAACAAATAAAATGATTATCAGTATTTGGAAGTTTAAAAGAAGCCAGAAGTCACAAAATGCTGTCAGGGAAATGGGTTGAATTGGCAAAGGGCAATTCTCAGAGCAAAACTTGATGATGTTTGCTGCCATTCTCCAAGCTTTAAGGATTTATTTTCCTCTCTCCTTCTTAAACACATTCATTCATCATTCATTCTCTCTTTCAACAAGTACTTTTTGAGCTCTGCTAAGTGCTAGATATTGTAAATTCTGATAAATTAGACATGGACTCAGCCTGCAAGGAGCTTCCACTAGAGAAGATGACAGGTACACAAACACCAATAACAGAATGAGATATCAGAAGAGACGCATAGACAAAAATCTTTCCCAATTCAGAGAAATTAAAGATTACTTTTGGGAAATAAGGGGGTTAAGGGAGGAGAGAATCAGGAAAAATGTCTTCAGGAGGCAGCATTTGAGCTGTACCTTTAAAGAAGGAATTTGGTCTTGCTGAGATGGTGACAAGTGACAGGTGATAAGCTTTTCTGGGAATCATTGTCCAGGAAAGAATCAGCACGTACTAGAGGGTTAGGCTAAATTACATGTGCAAAGGAGAAGCAAGAAAATGAGAGAAAATGCCAAATTGCAGACGGCCTTCAATGCCAGGCTAAGGAATTCTGTTTGCGACAAGTGCTTAGCTAAAGCATGTCTGAGCATTCCTTCTAGAGAGATAAGGGGAAAGGGTGGGTATCTATCTGTCTATCATCTATTGGGGACCAGCTGTGTGCCAGACCCTTTGCCAAGTGCTTTATACACAGTCTTTCTTTAAATCCTTTTATCAGCTTACAAGATAGGTAACAGGATACCATATAGCCATGTGTCTCCACCCCTTATCTTTCGTATCTTTGCCTCCTCAGGGAGCTGTTATGGCCATGACTTGGGATGACAGATTGACCATTAATAAGGCAAATCCCTGTCTACCTCACAGGGTTTGAGTAACTGGTAGAAGATCCCCCAGCTGGGAAGTACCGGGGCCAAGACTGGAGGCCGCCCCTCCCGCTAGGTACTAGCGTGGCACCCAACTGGGGCCCCGCCCAGTCGCAGGGGATTGGCCACCCGAGCCCCGCCGGCTGAGGAGGCGGGGCCGTGCCCGGCGAAGGGGCGGGCCGTGGGCGGGTCCCGGGACTGGCGGACCCAGCTAGCCGCAATTTCGGCCGCCCGGCGCTCGCAGGCTGCAGGCCGCGTCCAGGCTGAGCCCCCGCTGTCGCGCACCCCGCCCGAGCGCTCCGTTCCAGCATGCTGTGGAGGGGCAGCCAGGCGCTCCGGCGCTTCTCCACCGGCCCGGTGAGTCTGGCTCGGGCGAGCGTCCTGGCTCTTACCCGGGGCTGTTCTCCAGACCCTGGGGCGGGAGGGCCGGTCGGCGGGGCTGGGGGTGGGCACAGTGTTTAGACTTGGCTAAAAGCCAAGACAGCGTTTTTAAAACGGGGAGACTGCAGTGAAGGATCCGGAGAGGGTCTTGGGTAAGGCTTGTCAGGCGAGCCATTGTCTTGTCCAGGGAAGGGGCTGAGGATGCCGCTTTTGAACATCTACGGTCTGGCTGGGACTGACAGAGTGGGAAGAGTCGCATGGCAGGGGGCACAGAGTCAGCTTCCTTTCCTTTTTTCATTTCAATCATGAGATCCCTGGTCAGGAGATGGAGCCGCAGTACAGGACCGAGACCCTCTCTGGAGGAGAGTAGTATTCAGTCAGCTGGTTCCTCCTGGGCAGGCCTGAGATGTGAGCGCTCCTGACTGGCATTCAGGGCCCATTCAGAGAATGGCACTCGGAGCTGGTGACGGCAAGCTCATTTTTCCTGAGCTGCAGGCGGCAAGATTGCTGGGATTACCAGGCGCTGCAGAAGCAACCACGCTGAAACATTACTAAACCGTAGCGCGAGAACCGAGCGGTGGCCCAACCCCGCGCCTTGGAATTGCGTCAGCTCCTCCAGAAATGGAAAGAGAGCAGACACGTTGCATATGGCCCCGGGAGAGATGCCTCCCTGCATCCAGGCCGACTCAAAGCTGTTTAGGGAAGAAAAAACAATTCATCTCATGTACCATTATCTCTTTTATAGAAAGTTCATGCTTCCTGGGCTGTGAAGGAATTTGCTTTTCGATTCCTCTTCTTTGCAAAAGTCCTATGTGCGTGTGTACATATCCAGATGTAAAAAAAACTTGAAGGCAGAGAGAAGTCTTGAATAGCACCAAAAACCAGCCGAGTGGTACATACATGGAAGAGCTTTTGTCTCCCAGACAACCCCAAATAGTGAGGATTCACTTTACCCCATCCAGTCCTAGTTATTTGGGGAGCATTCACCTTTTTAAAAAATAAGGAAAAAGAGACCTGCTCTTGAAGAGCTTTTGCTTGCTCTGGACTCCTCCTTAGCTTTCTCCTGCCACGTGGCACCTGGGAATCTGGGTAGGATGTCACAGAGAGCAAGGGCTGGTGCTTGCCTGTTTTATTGGCCTCCTCTGTCAACACCTTTCATTGAATTGTCTTTTTTTGGAGAGCAGAAGGGATTCTTGAAGAATGCAAAGATGGCCATAGCAGGCTTTACGTAAGATT
This sequence comes from Phoca vitulina, assembly GCF_004348235.1. Classification (NCBI taxonomy): domain Eukaryota; kingdom Metazoa; phylum Chordata; class Mammalia; order Carnivora; family Phocidae; genus Phoca; species Phoca vitulina. Next base: position 18,075,965 of record NW_022589722.1, on the reverse strand, counting down.
TCAGTAATATTTCAGTTGAACATCCCAGGTGGCAAATGACAGAGACAAAAACATGCATGTGGGGAAGCACCAAGCATGGTCGGGGTCAGGGGTCTGAGTCTGACTGTACCCAGGAGTACATGTGGAAAAGCAGTGACATTTGACTGGGAAGAAGACAGTTTCTTCCGTGGCCGAAAGGAAGACATGGAATGACAAGTGGAGTGTTTGGGGTATTTTACTCCATGGAAAATGGGGAGCCATCCTTTGGATGGCATTCTATGAGAATTATTCAAAATCAAACTTGGCTGGCGGGAGCATAAAATGGTACGGCCACTTTGGAAAACTGGCCATTTTTTATAAAGTTAAACATATACCTATGATATGACCCAGCAATGGCACTCCTAGCTATTTACTCAAATACCTATTTATGAATGTCTACAGAGGCTTTATTCATTATCAGCAAAAACTGGAAACATCTTAAATGTCCTTCATCTGGTGACAGGGTAGACAGTGGATAAATCCACCCATACAAGGGAATCCTACTCAGAAACAAAAAAGGAGCGAACTACTGATAGGCACAACAGCATGGATGAAACTCAAATATGGATGCTAAGTGTAAGGAGACAGACTCAAAGGGCTATGTATTATAGGATTCCAATTACCTGACATTTTAGAAAAAGTAAAACTATAGTGATAGAAAAAAGTGGTTATCAGGAGCTGGTGCTAGAGGAAGAATTGACTACAAGAGATTGTCCCTCAAAGGACATGAAGGAATTTTGGGGGGTGATGGAACTGTTCTTTGTGTTGATTGTAGCTGTGGTTAGGTGACTGAGTATCTGTCAAAACTCACAGAACTATACATTGAGAAGGGTGTATTTTACTGCATGTAAATTATACCTTCATCTTTAAAAAGGAAAAAAAATCACAGTGCTTTTGAGTTTGGTATTAAAGCGGAATGAAAAAAAAAAACTTAGAACCTAGAAAAATCCAATGGGAAAACTAGTTTATAACACTTCCTGATAGAATCGATTTTTCCATTCCCTGTCTTAAAGAAATGGACTTAGAAATATTTAATGATTTTGGCTTAATGACATGGCTGGATCTTTTTAACCACTGTAACTATAGATAACAATAAAACCCTTTGTCTATTAGTTATTATTGTGCACTTCCAATAGCTTGCCTGGTTCATTGCATCTTAACTTCTCCCCATGGTGGGGTTATTTGGCCTTCATATTTATTTGGCACTCTGTTATTCAGCTTCCTCTGCCAGTGTCCGGGACAGTCTGGTTGCTGGTTCTGGGTTCATAGCCTGGTTCCAGAACTTGAGGTTACCTTATGATCCAGTTCAAGAGTTTGGACTCTTCCCTGCTTCTTGGAACCAAGTACTGGCTTTATACCCTCGTTCTGGCAACCAGGTCCTTGTTTCTGAATTACCCGACCCCCTGCTTTGGTGTCTAGTTTGTTTTTAGGACCTTCAAATTCTACTTCAAACCATATTTAATCGTGCATTATGTACTGAGTACTTGTTCTAAATCCTGAGGATATGATTAATAAATAATAGTAATAAATAACATTGATATAGTACTTACTTAGTATGCACCAGGCACTGATATAAATGCTTTACATATATACTCACTTAACATCTCAATGAGGTAGGTACTATTAGTATGCCCATTTTACAGATAAAGTAACTGAGACCCAGATAAGTTAAATAACTTTTTTAGAGTCTCACAGCCAGAAAGCATAAAACAATAAACAAGAAATAAACAGTCTCTGCTTTCAGAAAAGTCCATAGACATCCCTATTTTAAAAATCTGTTATCCTTTTTATAATAAAAAAAAAATGTTGGCCAGATATCCCAGAAAGTCCTCATGAATACATTCTTTATATGATTATGCAATAGGAAAATCAAGTTGCACAAGTTTGGCCTTTACGGTGGTGTCATGAGTTTTGTTTGAATCTTACACAGATTTACATCTGTTGCCTCTGACTATTAGTCTGAGGGTTTGTTACAATAAGTAACATGGGCTTTTACGCTATTGCAAGCTACAGCCTGTCAATGCACTGAAGGTGGGTTATTAGGTTGGCTTTTATTTCCACTATCTGCTCAATTCTCAAACACTAGAGGGGTGCCCACCCAAAGTTAATTCATGCCTCACCTGAGTATGTGTCAACATAGAAATAAGACAGTATCATTCTCCTGCTTAAAGTCATTCAGTGGATATCAATGTCTTCACAATAAGGTCCAAATTATTTTATGTAGACAAGACTCTCCCTAATTGGTCTTTTAACTATCCCTAGAGTGTCACTTGTCATCACTCTCCAATTTCCAGTATTGAACCCACTTTGCCCACTCATTCATTTCTTTGTAAATGCTGCCCCCTCTGCCTGAAATTTCCCAAGGATCTCCCATAATCCCCACCCTTCTCTTGGCCAATCCCTAAGATGAGTGCTCTAAGATTCAGTTAGGGAGTTCTCTTCTTGGGAAGTCTACCAGACTTCCACACCCACACTATGCTCTCCTATCCAAGCACTATGTGTCAATATGTCTTTACTTGTGTGTCTTTCGTGTTAACTGGTAAACTCCTGAGGACAGGGACCAGTCTTCTTTGCACTTTTACTGTAGAGATCCCAAAGAAAAACGCCCAGGGAAGCCAAACAGGTGAAACAAATGAAGGGTGTGAGCCAGATGGAGGGAAAGGCCATGTCCAGCCAGAAGAATGGGGTCAGTCGCTGCTCAGCTCTAGCTGACTATTGCTACATGGAAATGTAGACCACAGTTGACAAACCTCCTGATTTCTAAAAAGAGGTCAGAAATTCAGCCCGCTAATGTGAAACCTCCTAAAAATATTATCACAGCTCTTTGATAAATGCTCAGTGGGCCAAATAAAACATTCTTGCTGGACACCTGATTTGCAGTCCCTCCCATGCTCTGTGCCCAGAGCATGGTAAATACCCAAAACAAACCCAGTGAGTACTCTTGCACACTGTCAGGCATGATTTGGGGCACCATGTGCCGAAGGCTCCACAAGGTGTTAGGCACCTCGCTGTCTCTGAAAAATTGACTTTGTTTTATTCTTTTGTGGAAAGGCCCTTCGTGTAAAACTGTCAGTTCTCACAATTCCTGATGGGGATACCTTTGACCTTATTTAACACCCTACTGTTCTATTATGGTAGCATTTGCTTCACAAAAGCACTTTGAATCAGGGCAGACTCATAGTACTCAGCCTTTAAGTTTTCTATAGAAAACTATGTGGTTTTTGTTTGTTTGCTTGTATTTTAATCATTGGAGCATAATCAGAGCCCACTAAATTTGCTTCCTGAAGGATTCCACCAGGATGTGGAGAGCCTGGGAATGTAACATTGAATAGTTTAAAAAGCAAAAGCTCTGGGGGTGCCTGGGTGGCTCAGTCAGTAGAGTGTTGACTCTCGATCTCGGGGTTGTGAGTTCCAGCCCCATGTTGGCTGTAGAGATTACTATACAATCTTAAAAAAAAAAAAAAAAAAAGGCAAAAGCTCTGTTGCCTGCCATAGGCTCTTCCAAGGCTCTTCTCAATGTTATAAGTAGAGAACTCCAAGATAATAGCACTTACCACCCAGATTTAGAAATGCTGTGGGTTGGGGGGCGGAGCAAGATGGCGGAGGAGTAGGAGACCTGGATTTCGTCTGGTCTCAGGAATTCAGCTGGATAGGGATCAAACCATTCTAAACACCTACGAACTCAACAGGAGATCAAAGAAAAGAATAGCAGCAACTCTCTGAACAGAAAAGCGATCACTTTCTGGAAGGTAGGACGTGCGGAGAAGTGAATCCGAGGCGATATTCGGGAGGATAGATGGCGGGGGGGGGGGCCTCCATCGGCTGCTTCTGGCAAGTGATAGAGCTGCGGAGCACAAAATCGGAACTTTTAGAAGTCGGCTCTGCTGAGGGACGTTGCTCCAGTGGCTAAGCGGGGGGTGGAACCCTCGCGGGACAGTGTGGTCTCAGGACCCTCGGGGTCACAGAAAGACCGGGGGTGCCTGAGTGCGGCAGAGCTCCCAGGGATTGGAGCGGGGAAGCCGGCTGCAGAGATGGAGCCAAGGCGCGGGCTCTCAGCTCGGGGTTGCCATAAACCGTGATCCGCGGCACAGTCGGGCCACTGCTCCTCCAGCAGGGACCCAACAAGCGGCAGATCTGGGGAGACATACCTTCCTCCCCCGGGGAGGAGCGGCGCGGGAGCGCACCGCAGGGGTCTGCTGGGTTTGGAGACTCCACATGGGGTCGGGTGCCAGAGATAGAAACGCTCGGTCACAGGCCGGGTGAGCACGGAGTGCGGCCAGAGACCAGGGAGACGGGAGTGACTGACTGCTTTTCTGTGGGGGCTCACTGAGGAGCGGGACCCCGAGTTCTCGGCTCCTCTGGGGCGGAGACTGGGAGGCCGCCATTTTCACTCTCGTCCTCCAAACGAGAAAAACATGCAGCCAAGAATACTATATCCAGCTAGGCTGTCATTGAAAATAGAAGGAGAGATAAAAAGCTTCCAGGACAAACAAAAACTAAAAGAATTTGTAAACACGAAACCAGCCCTACAAGAAATATTGAAAGGGGTCCTCTAAGCAAAGAGAGAGCCTAAAAGTAACATAGACCAGAAAGGAACACAGACAATTTACAGTACCAGTCACCTTACAGGCAATACAATGGCACTAAATTCATATCTTTCAATAGTTACCCTGAATGTAAATGGGCTAAACGCCCCAATCAAAAGACACAGGGTATCAGATTGGATAAAAAAACAAGACCCATCGATATGCTGTCTGCAAGAGACTCATTTTAGACCCAAAGACACCTCCAGATTGAAAGTGAGGGGGTGGAAAACCATTTATCATGCTAATGGACATCAAAAGAAAGCTAGGGTGGCAATCCTTACATCAGACAGATTAGATTTTGAACCAAAGACTATAATAAGAGATGAGGAAGGGCACTATATCATACTTAAAGAGTCTATCCAACAAGAAGATCTAACAACTGTAAATATCTGTGCCCCTAACATGGGAACAGCCAATTATATAAGCCAATTAATAACAAAATCAAAGAAACACATCAAAGAAACAACAATACAATAATAGTAGGGGACTTTAACACCCCCCTCACTGAAATGGACAGATCAAATAAGCAAAAGATCAACAAGGAAATATAGACTTTAAATGACACACTGGGCCAAATGGACTTCACAGATATATTCAGAACATTCCATCCCAAAGCAACAGAATACACATTCTTCTCTAGTGCCCATGGAACCTTCTCCAGAATAGATCACATCCTAGGTCACAAATCAGGTCTCAACCGGTACCAAAAGATTGGGATCATTCCCTGGCATATTTTCAGACCACAATGCTTTGAAACTAGAACTCAATCACAAGAGGAAAGTCGGAAAGAACTCAAATACATGGAGGCTAAAGAGCATCCTACTAAAGAATGAATGGGTCAACCAGGAAATTAAAGAAGAATTAAAAAAATTCATGGAAACAAATGAGAATGAAAACACAACTGTTCAAAATCTTTGGGATGCAGCAAAGGCGGTCCTAAGAGGAAAGTAGATAGCAATACAAGCCTTTCTCAAGAAACAAGAAAGGTCTCAAATTCACAACCTAATCCTTCACCTAAAGGAACTGGAGAAAGAACAGCAAATAAAGCCTAAACCCAGCAGGAGAAGAGAATTAATAACGATCAGAGCAGAAATCAATGAAATAGAACCCAAAAGAACAGTGGAACAGATCAACGAAACTAGGAGCTGGTTCTTTGAAAGAATTAATAAGATTGATAAACCCCTGGCCAGACTTATCAAAAAGAAAAGAGAAATGACCCAAATAAATAAAATCATGAATGAAAGAGGAGAGATCACAACCAACACCAAAGAAATACAAACAATTAGGAGAACATATTATGAGCAACTCTATGCCAGCAAATTAGATAATCTGGAAGAAATGGATGCATTCCTAGAGATGTATCAACTACCAAAACTGAACCAGGTAGAAATAGAAAACCTGAATAGACCCATAACCACTAAGGAAATTGAAGCAGTAATCAAAAATCTCCCAACAAATAAGAGCCCAGGGCCAGATGGCTTCCCAGGGGAATTCTAACAAACATTTAAAGAATTAATACCTATTCTTCTGAAACTGTTCCAAAAAATAGAAATGGAAGGAAGACTTACAAACTCATTTTATGAGGCCAGGATTACCTTGATCCCAAAATCAGACAAAGACCCCATCAAAAAGGAGAATTACAGACCAATATCCCTGATGAGCATGGATGCAAAAATTCTCACCAAAATACTAGCCAATAGGATCCAACAGTACATTAAAAGGATTATTCACCACGACCAAGTGGGATTTATTCCTGGGCTGCAAGTTTGGTTCAACAGCTGCAACTCAATCAATGTGATACAATACATTAATAAAGGAAAACAAGAACCATATGATCCTCTCAATAGATGCAGAAAAAACATTTGACAAAGTACATCATCCTTTCTTGATAAGAACTCTTCAGAGTGTAGGGATAGAGGGTACATACCTCAATATCATAAAAGCCATCTATGAAAAACCCACAGCGAATATCATTCTCAATGGGGAAAAACTGAGAGCTTTCCCCCTAAGGTCAGGAACATGGTAGGGATGTCCACTATCACCACTGCTATTCAACATAGTATTAGAAGTCCTAGCCACAGCAATCGGACAACAAAAAGAAATAAAAGGCATCCGAATTGGCAAAGAAGAAGTCAAACTCTCACTCTTTGCAGATGATATGATACTTTATGTGGAAAACCCAAAAGACTCCACCCCAAAACTGCTAGAACTCATACAGGAATTCAGTAAAGTGGCAGGATATAAAATCAATGCACAGAAATCAGTGGCATTCCTATACACCAACAACAAGACAGAAGAAAGAGAAATTAAGGAGTCGATCCCATTTATGACTGCACCCAAAACCATAAGATACCTAGGAATAAATCTAACCAAAGAGGCAAAGAATCTGTACTCAGAAAACTATAAAATACTCATGAAAGAAATTAAGGAAGACACAAAGAAATGGAAAAACGTTCCACGGTCATGGATTGGAAGAACAAATATCATGAAGATGTCAATACTACCTAGAGCAATCTACACATTTAATGCAATCCCTATCAAAATACCATCAACTTTTTTCAAAGAAATGGAACAAATAATCCTAACACTTGTATGGAACAAGAAAAGACCCCAAATAGCCAGAAGAATGTTGAAAAAGAAAAGCAAAGCTGGTGGCATCACAATTCCGGACTTCAAGCTCTATTACAAAACTGTAATCATCAAGACAGTATGGTACTGGCACAAAAACACATAGATCAATGGAACAGGATAGCGAGCCCAGAAATGGACCCTCAACTCTATGGTCAACTAATCTTCGACAAAGCAGGAAAGAATGTCCAATGGAAAAAAGACAGTCTCTTCAACAAATGGTGTTGGGAAAATTGGACAGCCACATGCAGAAGAATGAAACTGGACCATTTCCTTATACCACACACAAAAATAGACTCAAAATGGATGAAAGACCTAAGTGTGAGACAGGAGTCCACCAAAATCCTAAAGGAGAACACAGGCAGCAACCTCTTCGACCTCAGCCACAGCAACTTCTTCCTAGAAACATCGCCAAAGGCAAGGGAAGCAAGGCCAAAAATGAACTATTGGGACTTCATCAAATTAAAAAGCTTTTGCACAGCAAAAGAAACAGTCAACAAAACCAAAAGACACCCGACAGAATGGGAGAAGATATTTGCAAATGACATATCAGATAAAGGGCTAGTATCCAAAATCTATAAAGAACTTCTCAAAGTCAACACCCAAAGAGCAAATAATCCAATCAAGAAATGGGCAGAAGACTTGAACAGACATTTTTTTCCAAGAAGACATCCAAATGGCCAACAGACACATGAAAAAGTGCTCAACATTGCTCGGCATCAGGGAAATCCAAATCAAAACCTCGATGAGATACCACCTCACACCAGTCAGAATGGCTAAAATTAACAAGTCAGGAAACGACAGACGTTGGCGGGGATGCGGAGAAAGGGGAACCCTCCTACACTGTTGGTGGGAATGCAAGCTGGTGCAACCACTCTGGAAAACAGTATGGAGGTTCCTCAAAAAGTTGAAAATAGAGCTACTGTATGACCCAGCAATTGCACTACTGGGTATTTACCCCAAAGATACAAATGTAGTGATCTGAAGGGGTACGTGCTCCCCAATGTTTATAGCAGCAATGTCCACAATAGCCAAACTATGGGAAGAGCCAAGATGTCCATCAACAGATGAATGGATAAAGAAGATGTGGTATATACACACACACACACACACACACACACACACACAATGGAATATTATGCAGCCATCAAAAAAACGAAGTCTTGCCATTTGCAACGATGTGGATGGAACTAGAGGGTATTATGCTAAGCGAAATAAGTCAGTCAGAGAAAGACAAGTATCATATGATCTCACTGATATGAGGAATTCTTAATCTCAGGAAACAAACTGAGGGTTGCTGGAGTTGTGGGGGGTGGGAGGGATGGGGTGGCTGGGTGATAGCCACTGGGGATGGTATGTGCTATGTGAGCGCTGTGAATTGTCTAAGACTATTGAATCATAGACCTGTACCTCTGAAACAAATAATACATTATATATTAAAAAAAAAAAAAAAGAAGATAGTAGGAAGGGAAAAATGAAGGGGGGGAATCGGAGGGGGAGACGAACCATGAGAGACGATGGACTCTGAGAAACAAACTGAGGGTTCTAGAGGGGAGGGGGCTGGGGGATTGGATTAGCCTGGTGATGGGTATTAAAGAGGGCACGTACTGCATGGAGCGCTGGGTGTTATACGCAAACAATCATGGAACACTGCATCAAAAACTAATGATATAATGTGGTGATTAACATAACATAATAAAATAAAATTTAAAAAAATGCTGTGGGTCATTTTATGCCCCCCCCTCTTCTTTCTCACCAACGTAACAGGCAATATATAGTGCCTCAAAGAATATTCTCTGGTTATCAGACCCACCCTACAAATGAATGGTGCCATCTCTTCTGTCAGGACCACCAGGTATTTCTTTAGAAAGTCTAAAGATGGAACTATTTCCCACAATTCGCCTGTCAAACTGTTGCCATATTTTTCTTTAAAAAACGGTGGGGGAGGAACGGACCTTCAACATAGGAAAGGGATAGAAGTGTATCTACCGAAGTGAGACTGATCTGATTTGACTCCTGCCTCTGTCCCTCGTTAGCAGGTTACTTGACCTCCCTGAGCCTTGTGCATTCTCCTGAGTAACACTGGTTACTCTGAGTCCTAAAGACATATGATAAATAGTTGATACATTTTTAAAAATTAATGAATTGGGCTCAATGCAGTGCTGGGCTCATGGCACATTTCCAGTAGGAAAGATCCATCATCAGCATTTTTTATTTACCCAGGTATTACCTATGGTATTGTTATTAATAATAATAATAGTTAACATTTGTTGAGCATTCACTATTGCTACATGCTGCACGAAGGCATTACATGCTTTATCCTGATAAATCCTTATAACAACCTTATGAAATAGATACTATTATTATTCAGATTTTAAATGATGAGACCCAGCTCAAAATCCTAGGGCCTGTGTTATGGGAGAACAGTGGACACTAATAACCAGTTAGAATCTGAGGGCTGCCACATAGTAGCTATTTGACTCCAGGCTGTATCTTATCTTGTCTGAGTTTTAATTTCTCCATTTATAAAGTGGCTTAGGAATGCCTGTCTCCAGGAGTCACTGGGCAATCAAAATGAGGTAATATATATGAAATGCCTGGCACATACTAGAGTCTCGTTAAAATGTTTGCTATTACTTCCAGCCCTGCATCCTCACCCAGACTCCCCAGGGCAGAATCTTTTTGTGTAGCAGGCAGGCACACACTCTCCATACAGCAGAGATTCTCTGACTTGAGAGTGCCTCTAAGTCAATGGGAAGTTTGTTAAAATGCAGCTTCCTAGGCCCGGGAGTCTAACTCAGTAAATCTGGGGTGGGGCCCAGGGACCCACACTTTTAGCACAACCTCCCTGCTGATTCCGCCAACACAGCAGTCAGTGCTCAGATCATAGCTGGAGAAATAAGACTGAGGTAGAATATCCCAGTCTGGTTTTTTGGAATTACGCTAACTCATTGTAAACACAGTGTTGGAAACTCACCTTTGTAGCTTAGCTTTAGCATTAAGCTCAGAAACTGTTTCAAGGAATGTAGTATTTCCAAAGATGCTGACATCTCTTTAAATGCTGTCTTTCTAGGGGAGTGTTCAATCTGGAATTGAACTCCAAGTAACATTACATTTGAGTCAGCCCAGCCTCTTGGCTCTTCTGTGTTCTAAGAGTAGTATTTTAGAGATCTTAGAATACCTACTGTTCATAGTAGTGTGAGGTAAAGTCAAATCTTTAAGATAGCCAACATGTCAGTTCTATTTCAAGAAACAGCATTAATGATAAGATTTGGAGATAGAATATTTACGGAACATTTTGATGTTTTTGATAAGAATAAATGAAATAATCATGTATTATCTATAGGCAAACTGTGCTATTGTTACAGAGTTAATCTGTTTGCCTGAAAATATTTGTTACATGTTGAAGCTCTAGGCTCTTTGGAGATAAAGACTTTGGCTGGCCTGAAAAGAATTTTTTAACTAAAACCTTGTTTAATTATCAGCTCAATTACAGGGAACATGTGAACCCATATGCTTTTAAATTCATGCCTAAAAGGGGATGCTGTTTACACCCTTAATAAAGTGAGAAATAAGGGGAAATTGTTTCCTCATAATCCAGTTTTCACAGTGAGGCTTGACTAATTTAGAATGACTTTCTAGAACATTAAAGAATCCCATTTAGAGTGAAGGAAAAAAAATGCTAAATCCAAATCCTGTGGAGCTGTGTTCTACCAGGGAGGAATGTGCATATGAAGTCATGACCCCTTGATGACCGTCTCTACACCCGCGATCCTACATCTAGACTGTTCCACCTGTGGCTTTTCATTACGGTCTTAACAATCGTCATATCAACTTATCACCCTAGGTTTGTGAAAAGGTTCCTTTTGGGGAGAATTTACGGGAGGTATAATTGCTTAAAGAGAGTTCTTTAAGGCTATAACCCTTAGTGCTACTATTGTCTGTATGGTATCTGTATTTTTTTGATAATCAATGTACTTTTGTACATCCATGTTAATCTTCTAAAAGGAAAAAAAAAAAAGATGGGTGGTGGTGGTAGCTCATTTTGATTATTTTATTTTTAAGTACATTTGTAGGCTTTAGAGCCAGACAGACCGGGATTCAAATCCCACCTCTCCTCCTTTTTGCCGCTACGACTTTGGGGATATTTCTAAGCCCTGGTTTTCTTCATCCATAAAATAGTGTAAAACAGGAAATAATAAAATATGATAGTTGCAGTGATTAAATGAAATGAAATGATGTGCAGGCCTTAATTCTTTATCTGAAACCTGTGGGACAAAATATGTTTTGGGGTTCAGAATTATCCACATTTTAGAAAATTAACATGGTACATAGATAGTACATTCCATACAATTCACAGCAGGGTCTGGGACAGTATCTGTAACCAAACACATTGATCTTTCTGCAGCAATACATATAAATATTCATATAGTCCTTATAAATACTGTAAATAAAGACTATAAATAACAGTATGTCCGTCCATGTCAAGTTTGAAGCCAAATGAATTTCACAAACTTACAAGAACTTTGGACTATAAAGAACATTGAACATTCCATTAGAGCAATCCAGGTGTTGAGGCCAAATGGATTTGGGCCACTTACCAAGGACTTTGGAATTCTGGACTATACAAAGAAACACGACACTGTCTAGGATGTGGCAAAACCTCTAAGACATTATCGAAGCTTTTACTTAAACAGTACTTTGTGTCAGACACTGCACTAAACTTATTGCCTAATAAATCTTCTACTTCGATCAAAATTGAGTGAGGCTGGTGTTAGTATTCCCATTTTATGGGTGAGGAAAAAAAGGCAACAGAAGTTAGTCACTTGCGGGGCGCCTGGGTGGCTCAGTCGTTAAGCGTCTGCCTTCGGCTCAGGTCATGATCCCAGGGTCCTGGGATCGAGCCCCACATCGGGCTCCCTGCTCGGCAGTGAGCCTGCTTCTCCCTCTCCCACTCCCCCTGCTTGTGTTCCGTCTTTCGCTGTGTCTCTCTCTGTCAAATAAATAAATGAAATCTTTAAAAAAAAAAAAAAAAAAAAGAAGTTAGTCACTTGCGTAAGGCCACACGACTAAACAAGAGTGGCACTAGATTTTGACCTCAGATAGTTTAGCTCTAGGGTCTGCTTGTGACCCCTGTGTTATAGACCATGTGTTAGCTCTTGGTCTCCTTTGGAAGTTAAGAGATGAGTTCAGCTCTTCTCTCTATATCGCAAGGCCTTAAAAGCATTGTCATGTTGAAGCAGATCTTGCTCAGAGTTAAACTCCTTTTAACTATGAAACTTACACTTACTTATTAACATCTGGCTTCATTTCACCAAGGAGTTGGAATGGCTTGTAAAATATATGCAATCCCAGTGATTATGGTGAATAATCAGGGGAATTAGAGCAGAGGGGAAAAGAGGAATTCTTCCGTATGAAATTATTTTCACTATTATCTATGTATAATGTGGCCTGGGTACAGCGTATATCAATAAAAATTTTATTTTGTAGACCTTTGAGATTTTTTTTGTCCTCAAGTCATCTTGTATGATTGAAAAAAGAGTGTTTATCATCCATATGTCTTCTATCCATGCCAACATCTGTCATCGTTAAATTGTTTCACAGGTTAATTTAAAAAACAAGCTGAAGTTGGCCCTTATTGGCCAGAGCCTCTTTGGACAGGAAGTCTACAGCCAGCTCTGCAAAGAGGGCCACCGAGTTGTAGGCGTGTTCACAGTGCCAGACAAGGATGGAAAAGCTGACCCCCTGGGTGAGTGTATCTTGGAACTTACTGAATCAAGGACTCCGCACTGACCCAGCCAGCACAGGCCCCAGCTCAGACCCCTTACCCCTCATTAGCATGTCTACACTTCTACTTCTTTGCCACAGGCTCCAAAGACCCAGCTGCCACATCTACCCTACCTATTGAAAGCCTTCACAAGCTAAGTCTGATTTCATGATAGAGACTCAATTTTCCTTTCTCCATGGGCCCAAGACAAAGGTGCAGGGCCCCATCATATTAAGAGTTTCTCCACTTACCTCCAAGGTAATCACCAGGTCCATCAGAGGAATTTCCATGCATATGTTTTTTCTGAACTATGCTTGTGACTTTCCAAAAGTGTTATGGAACATCTAGAACAATGTCTGATTCAGAGGTGCCAGTGGAAATGAAGGGAGGGCCACATCCAAGAACAGGAATTGATGTGGGGTCATAAAGAATGCATTTATGTCAGAATGAATTGTAGCTGTGACTGCTTGGCTGTTAAGGTAAGGTTAAAGAAGATAGCCATCCTCAAAGCAAACCCTCAGTGGGATTCTGATTTGCAAACTATACAGTTGACCCTTGAACAACACAGGGGTTAGAGGCGCTGACCCCCTACACACTCAAAGATCCACGGATAACTTTTGACTCCCCCAACACTTAACTACTAAAAGCCTACTGTTGACCAGAAGGAAGTCTGACTGATAACATAAGCAGTTGATTACCACAGCTTTTGTATGTTATATGTATTCTACAGTGTATTCTCACAATAAAGTAAGTTAGAGAAAAGAAAATGTTATTTTAAAAAATCATAAGGAAGCGAAAATACATTTACAGTATTATATTTATCCAAAAAAATTCACCTGTAAGTGGACCCACACCGTTCAAACCTGTATTTTTCAAAAGTCAACTATAGTTATGTTGCGAATAGGTGTAAGACACAGAGATAGAAACAGTCTACAAACTGCCCAGATAGGGAATAAGAATGAGCAACCAGACATCTTGGCTTTCGAATTCGATCTTCACAAATCACTGGTATAATGTGACAGATAGGTTGGAAAATACCGATCTGTGATAACCCTTAAATTTTATCCTTTTTTTCTCAAAAGCAGCAGCTCTGAGGTTTATCCTAATTCCTGTTACCACTTTAAAAACTACTATATTTTTACACTATTTTTCAAGAGTCAAGCTAAAAAAAAAGTTGGGTCAAGAGCACATATGCACATATGAATTTAATCACTTGATTTAGAAATTATCCTTGTTTCAGAAAAAGGTTATCCCAACATGGGGAATTCTGAGGGAAAGTGCCTCATGAATTTAGACGTGGCTCCCAAGGCAGAAGGGGACAGATTCCTATTACTGGGATTATCTGTGCTATTATTATCTATTCCCACCAGCCTTGTGTGGGGGATATTTTGGAGGACTCATATTTGGGATATCGGATTGGCTATTGAATCAGGGAGACCCCAAATAATATTAGCTTAAGTGACATAGAAGTCCATTTCTCAAGTCTGAGTTGGCTGTTAGAGCAGTTGTAGCAGCTTTATACCGATCACAATGCAGGCTCCTGCCCTTTTTGTTTCATCTTTATCAACACTGGGCTTCCATCTCATGGTCCAAGATAGCTGCCTTTAGCCCCAACTACCAAATCTGCATTCTAGCAAGCAGAAAAGGAAAGAGGGGAAGCAGAGGGCAAGCCTTTATTCAGGATATCATCCAGAAGTTGCACATACTAGTCCCACTTGTATCCCACTGGCTAGAACTTGGTCACAGGCCAAATCTATTTGCAGAATAGACTGAGAAATGTAGATTTTATTCAGAGTGGCTATGTGCTCAGCTAAAGTACAGGAATCCTTGCTAAGAAATGAAGGGGGGCAACTAGCAGTCTCTGCCATGTACATGAACTTGAGAAGAATTGCAAGCATGTGACTACTCTTAAAGTTCCTTCCCAAGGATGTCCTGGGAAACTTTCCCTAGTGTCTGGTCCCAGGGCCGGGACCTCCTGTCTATTGGTCATGGTCATTTGGGCTGCTGGCATAACATAGATAAGAAAAAATACCAATCTGACTTGTAGAGTAGGCTGGCATGTGGTACAGATACAGTTAACAGTATATGTTTTGGAGTCATGGAATTCATTCTGCCTCTGCCACTTACTTGCTGCATATGATGATGGGCAAGTTACTAAAACTCACGAAGCTTAGTTCAACAGCACCCATCTTGCACAGATTAAATGAAGTGACGTATGTAATGTGCGCAGCCCTGCACCTAGTTCATGCAAAGGGATCAAAATGACAATGGCTAACTAGTCTTGCTGTCAGAATAGTCAACTAGAGCAGCCAAAAATAGCCCTGGGGCAGCCACAAATCAATATGGAAGATTAACCGGTGGATGCCTCAAGCCTATTTCGGTGGTGTATATTTTTAAAAATGAAGACTTCTAAGTTTCTCATCCCATTTTTCTTTCCTAGTCTAACCTTCCACAATTTTCTCCCAATTTTACCTTTTGAACCACCATTTATTCATTTTCCTATCACCTGAAAATGAGTTGTTTTCAGTTTTTTGAACATTTTGTGAACATTCACATTTTGTCAACATTATTTTACTGGTCTCTCCCTTTCTCCCAAGTGAATTGATCAAGGCATTGGCTTGATGGCCAGATTCCTTCAGGACTCACTTAGGATTTGGAATTTAGGCTTTCTAGTGGAAGCATCATCCCATCAAAAGTCAATGAAGGTTGATGATCCAAAGGGAGAGAAAGGAAAGGGAGCCCAAAAACACAGATAAAAAGCCTTATTTGAAGCTCTTAAATATTACCTAAAATGTAGTTGCTTTGTGTTGTTGGTAGAAAATAAGTATATATGCTTAATATACGTAAGGTATGTAGTTAGTAAAAGTGATATCTTATTATGGAAAAAAATGAGCTAGTGCTGTCTGCACTCTGGAGGGCCATTCCTTTTCCACAGAGAAGTAGACGGAGCCCTTCCTTTGGGAAAGGACATTTTCTGCAGGAAAGAGCCTTGGATCTTCTCCAGTATGGCAAAACCCTCACGAGGAGCATGCATTCTCCATTCTTGGCCTCTCTCTTCCACTAACTTATCTGATTGGTGAATTTGGGAGAAGGAACTAGACAAGCCCAGCTCAGCTCAAAAACTTTCTCTCTTTATCTTTTGGGATCTATCTGTTTGGCGGGGAGAATGTGTTCAGATCTACAGTTTGCCTTCTGTTAAAAGAGACTTCCCTCCAGGAAATAGGCTTGGGAAGGGGCTCTTGGTTTTCCATCCATGCCAGAGGCTGACTATGTCTAATCTGAGTGCTGATGTACCAGCACTTGGCTCCAAATCTAACAAACAAACAAATATTCTTTAAGTGGCTCTATCAGTAATAAAAGTATAATTTTTTTTATCTATGAAAGAAAAACTTCGGTTAAAATTTTAAAATGTGGGCACCTGGGTGGCTCAGTCATTAAGCATCTGCTTTCGGCTCAGGTCATGATCCCAGGGTCCTGGGATCGAGCCCCACATCGGGCTCCCTGCTCTGCAGGAAGCCTGCTTCTCCCTCTCTCACTCCCCCTACTTGTGTTCCTCTCTCGCTGTGTCTCTCTCTGTCAAATAAATAAATAAAATCTTTTTAAAAAAATTTAAGTGTTATCTAGCTACAAACTTTTGAGTTTAAATCTATTATGCCTCAAATACATAGCTAAAAATCACGTTAGGAAAATGGGTGGATCATGATAAAATTGTAACAGGTCAAATTCTGGTCACAATCTAAATTGTTCTTTGCCATGTTTTCTTTGTCAATGTTTCATGAAGCTGTAAAACTGTAATGTGTGAATCCATAGCCATATTAACTTATGGCCAGTTTTTTGTTTGTTTGTTTATAAAAATAACTTTCTCTTCCATGCTCAGCTCTAGCTGCAGAGAAAGACGGGACCCCTGTGTTCAAGTTCCCCAGATGGAGAGTCAAGGGCAAGACCATAAAGGAGGTGGCGGAGGCCTACGAATCTGTGGGAGCTGAGCTAAACGTGCTTCCCTTCTGCACACAGTTTATCCCCATGGATATAATTGACAGCCCAAAGCACGGCTCCATCATATATCACCCCTCGCTCCTTCCAAGTCACAGAGGAGCCTCTGCCATCAACTGGTGAGAATTTTTTTAATTATAGAGAAGATGGGCTTACTTCCATTGCCCTATAATCTTTCTGTTTTTTGCCTACGGGATCAAGAGAATAGCTGTGCTTAAGCAACTGTGAGGCCCTGACTGATTGCTACTCTTGCATGAACTCCCCTGAGACTTCAGTGCTGCAGAGGCTAGACAGCATCTCCAGGAATAGCCTATGGAGTACCGGCTCCATTGGATAGAGCTCGGGAATTGAGCAAACAGAGGTTCTAGAGTCAGACAAGTTTGGGTTATGCTGGATTTCTTGATCACGGGACTTCTGAGAACCTTTTATATGTGCTTTAGTGAGAGCATCACAATCTCCAAGAGGGAATCTGAGTATACAGTGTTCCCAAACTTATTTGACCGTAGAACTTTTCTTTTTTTCTTTTTTCTTTTTTTTGCCTAGAGCATCTCAAGTACATTTCACGGAATGCTGAGTTACCTGAAATTATCCTCTTTGTTCTGTCTTCCCCCGTTTAACTTTAAGCTTCTTGAGGGAAGGGACTATGGTCTAACATTTTTATTGCTGCAGGTACACTATAAGTCCTGAATACCACAGGTGCACTTTTCTACCTTCTCTCCTTTACCTGTACATCTCCCTGATATCGCTCAGTGTCAGGTTATTAAATAGGCAGAGAACTACACTAAGTTTAAATGTGGTGAATGACAATGCTCGCTTCGGCAGCACATATACTAAATGTGGTGAATGACATTTCATTGTATTTGGCATGAATTGATCTCTTTTTTGCTCTTGTAATCGTACCATGTGGTTATCTTTGCACTTAAACTTGTATTTTTTTCTCATTTCACATTGTTTCCACATGCAGAATCACTGGATCAAAGTATATGAATGTTTTTGGGCATCTGGGTGGCTCAGTCGGTTAAGCATCTGCCTTCAGCTCAGGTCATGATCCCAGGGTCCTAGGATCAAGTCCCGCATCGGGCTCCCTGTTCAGCGGGGAATCTGCTTCTCCCTCTCCTTCCACCCCTCCCCCATGCTCGGGCTCTCTCTCTCTCATGCTCTCTCTCTCAAGTAAATAAATAAAATTTAAAACAAACAGACCAACGAACAAAAACAAAGTATATGAATATTTTCAAGCCTCTTGATAACATAATGCCAATTAATTCCTCAATATTTCTGAAAAGAGTGATTGATTGATTCATTGACTTAGGTTATGCTTGATTAGTATCTCCAAGATTTAAAAATTATTTAGGTCTTGAGCATGGATATGATGTATTACTTCATGCTCTCTTAATATTAGCCTAGCCTCTGATATGCTTTTATATGTATATGTCCACATATTCAGCTTATTGTCTGTATTATAAGCTCTTATGGGCCAACATTTTCTCTTAGGCTAAGCTTTTTTTTTCCCCCAAGATTTTATTTATTTATTTGAGAGAGAGAGAACGCACACACTTGTGCATGCCCTTGGGAGTGGGGCGGGGGGAGAGGGACAGAAGGGGAGGGAGAGGATCTCAGATCTCAAGCAGACTCCTGGCTGAGTGCTGAGCCCTACTGGGGGCTTGATCTCACAACGCTGAGATCGTGACCAGAGCCAAAAGCAAGAGTCGGAAGCTCAACCGACTGAGCCACCCAGGCACCCCTAGGCAAAGCTTTATAGAACATAAAATGCAAAGAGTTGAATTAATCAACCATCTTTTACTATAATTTACCTAGACAATCTAGAGCTAATTCTAGCTCTGACTTATACCCAAATTACATAACCTAAATAAATAGTTATGAGAACTAATAAGTTCTCATCTACTGAGTATCCTCTGTCTTATTTTCCATTATCTTATTCTGTCTAATATAGGGTCAAGTACAATGTAGGAATTGAACCCAGGTGGGCAAAATTGCTTGATGCCTAAGTAGAAACCTGACAACTGGCAGTTAATGAGTGGTAGTAATGACAGATTCTAGTGCCCTTTTGAGTGGACTAGAAGTCATTAATGTGTATTAACAAGAAAGACTATAGATATGGGAATGTATAAAATCGTGGTACTATTAAGTAGTGCTTTTTATGAATGCTGACATCTCCTGGCTGTACTGTTAATTTCTCACGGTAGTTCCCTCACTGTCTACTTTCCACTGTAACTACCTTGCACTTTATTTATTTATTTATTTTAAAAGAGAGAGAGAGAACTCACACATGCAAGGCAGGGGGGTGGTGAGAGGTGGAGTAGGGGCAGGGGCAGAGGGAGAGGGTGAGAAAGAATCTCAAGCAGGCTCCACACTCAGTGAGCCCAACATGGGGCTTGATCTCATGACCCTGAGATCATGACCTGAGCCAAAATCAAGAGTTGGCAGTTTAACTGACTGAGACACCCAGGTGCCCCACTACGTTGCACTTTAATATCACTAATTCATCGCTTTGTGTACATTAAACCAACATTGTAAGTTGAAGTTCTTCTTTCACAGGACTCTAATTATGGGAGATAAGAAAGCTGGGTTTTCTGTTTTCTGGGCTGATGATGGTTTAGACACGGGACCCATCCTTCTTCAGAGGTCATGTGACGTCGAACCCAATGATACAGTGGATGCACTTTATAATCGGTTCCTTTTTCCTGAAGGAATCAAGGCCATGGTTAGTATATTTACACCATCAAGAAGAATTTAATAAAGCTTTAGCATTTTAGAAATATTTTTCTTTTATTGAGAATTTTCCCATATTAATTTTTTAAAAAGCATAAAGTTGAAAACGAAATTAGACTTTGTATTCGCCAATAGGATGGTATATTTAGAGTGGAAATCTTACCATTAAAATTTCTTAGTCTATGAAGCTTGTTCTTCTGAGAACAGTGATCAAATAGATGAAGTAGCAATGAAATTGCTTCATTTAGTTTGCCAAATACTTGAATCGCCAACCCTGTTTATAACAACTAATTGTAAAGAAGTGTACAGAATCTTAAGAAATTTGGCTATGGAATTTGGATTTCAAACGTATTTGAACTCAGTCTGTGTAACAGGGTAAAATTTGGCATTGCTTTATTTATTCATATGTGCTCTGGGTAAAAAGCTCAAAGCATGTGCACCACAAAATAAAAATATATTAGCCCGTAAAAATATTGAAAGATCATTTCAGTGTCATTTAATGTTTTCTGAATTGGATATGGTAGAAGTAGCCACACAGAGATGGACACTAAGATGGTATAAAGCAGCAGCTATTGATTTTGGAGGGAGGAGAGCAGAGCTTTGTTTGCATCATTTAATGATTATGAGAGTGGGGCTTTGGTGTCAGAAAGACATCAAAGTTCTCATTCTACCGCTTATCTGTTCTATGACAATAGGCAAGTCACTTGGCCTCTTTAGCCTTGGTCTCCTTATCTGTAGAATGTGGATACTACCTGACTTATAAAGGCTGCTGAGAAATTAAGTAGCCTTTGTGTAAAGCGCTCGGCACACGGTCGGTGCTCAAAAATGATCATTACAATCAAAACAGTATTATGTGTGTTCAGTGGCATTTGCTCAAGCTCAGGTCATGCACCTGATGATATCACAGCCAGAACTGGGTAAATGAATGAGCTATGAACTGGCCCTATTCTTAGGTTGCCCCTCCACATGCTCTTGGAGAGGTTGTTCAGCAGCCATGCATTCTGAGACATCTAAGAACTCAAGCTCACATAGGCCTCCCTGTGAAGGACTGAGGCTCTTAACTCAAGGCAAACATGAATCTGGCACAGAAGAGAATTCAGGACACATCCCAAAGGCAATTAAACTCATACGTAGATTTTAACTATTTCGTAATTCCAGGTGTCCTGAGCTAGAAAGCAAGTCGAATTACTTAAATATAACAATACATCACTTTCTAGAATCATCATGATGAGTGGAAATCACGCACACGGACTTATCTTACAATTCTATTACTGAAATTCCCACTACGTCACCAAGGGGAGGTTGAAATTTGTTTCAACAAGGGAGTCATGTTTAAGAGTACCAGCTCAATATTGGCAGTAGGTAGACTTGGATGCAGATCTTGCTTCTGACACCCACTAGCTACCCCCATGATCTTGAGCCAGTTGCTTCACTTTTCTGAGAATCAGTTTCCTCATCTGTAAAGCTGGAATAATAATATCCACCTGGCAGGATCGGTGTCATGTCTGCAAAGGATATTTTACATAAAGTAGCTACCACATTGCCTGGGACATAGTTGGAACTGAAGAAAAGGTAGTTATTGTCATAGTCTGACTCTCTGGACAGATTCTTTTATTTACTTACTTATTTATTAAAGTTTTATTTACTTAAGTAATCTCTACACCCAATGTAGGGCTCGAACTCACAACCCTGAGATCAAGAGTCACATGCTCTTCCACCTGAGCCAGCCAGACACTGCTGGACAGATTTATATGTAGCAATTCTGTTTAGCAGAAACTTCAGTTAAACAGACGATGCCATTATTGATCATTGGGCCGTAACACAAATCATGTTTTTGACTTTAGGTGGAAGCTGTCCAACTCATAGCTGATGGAAAAGCTCCTCGGATTCCCCAGCCAGAAGAAGGGGCAACATATGAAGGTATCCAGAAAAAGGAAAATGCTGAGGTATTTATATCAACTCAATAACACACCTTAATGGGGCTCCTGGGTGGCTCAGTCGGTTAAGCATCTGCCTTCGGCTCAGGTCATGATCCCATGGTTCTAGAATCGAGCCGCATATCAGGCTCCCTGCTCAGCAGGAAGCCTGCTTCTCCCCTGTCTGCCATTCCCCCTGCTTGTGCTTGCTCTCTGTCTCTTGCTCTCTCTGTGTCAAATGAATAAATAAAATCTTAAAAAAAGAAATAACACACCTTAATGTTCTTGGCCTTTACTTTTAAGTAGTTCCCAATGTACCATTTCCTGGCCAAAAGGTAGATCTCCAAGCCATCCTGTTCTATTCTGCCCCAACCGTGCTTCCACCACTGATGGAGAGAAATGTTTCTATTACCTTTGACACTTATAGCATTAGGAGATTCAGCCTGTGCTTTGTGATTTCCTAGATTTCTTGGGATCAGTCGGCCGAAGTTTTACATAACTGGATCAGAGGTCATGATAAAGTCCCTGGAGCTTGGACAGAGATAAATGGACAGGTATGTTCTAAGGACCAAGTGTGTGTGTGTGTGTGTGTGTGTGTGTGTGTGTGCGTGCGCGCGTTACCTTTGTAAAAGGTATTACACATAAATCCACTTTTGCTGGGTAACCTGGGGCAGGTTACTTACCCATTGGGTGCTTTGGTTTCCTTACTGTAAATGGGACTAATAATAGTGGTTATAGATCACCATGAAAATTAAATGAGTCAGTACATGATAATTCATTGAAATACTTAGTCTCTGGCATAAGTATTCAATAAATGTTAACTATTATAGTGCTCAGTAAGTGCTAGCTAATAGTCATAGAATTATAATCACAAATCAATTAGCATCACATTCTCTCGGTTAGTCTGAATCCAGTGCTATTTCCATTAACTGCCCACAAAGCATGCTGTACTTCCCATCAGTAATCACCCTGTACTGTAACAGTCTGGTTGCTCCCCACATCTGCCCTCACTGGCCACCCCACCACCACCACCTCCACTCCCCTTTGAAAACCCTCGCTTTAGGCTGAGACGTCTGCGAGAACTTTGTGTCTCATTCACCTTTATATCAGTGTGAATAAATGATAAATGTCGTCTGGATGTGAGACATTCTTGAATCTCTTCAGTTGTACCTTCATAGATTATCTCTTGCTTTGTGTCATTTCTATAGATGCCTGATACTGTCTCCCGCATTGGGGTATTCCAATTTTATCATAAATGATAACACCAACTTGAGCTTGCTTGCAGGGAGTGCTGCTTGCACACACCCCTGTTTGCAGGTGTAACTCCCTCCCGTCACAATCTGGGTTTGATCTCTTTCTTAGATGGTCACATTCTACGGCTCATCATTACTGAAAAACTCTGTGCCTCCTGGAGTGCCACTGGAAATTAAAGGTGCCAAGAAGCCTGGTCTTGTTACCAAAAATGGACTTGTTCTTTTTGGTAATGATGGAAAAGCAGTGAGTGTTCAATATGGTCACCTACAAAGTGACGTTTTTGGTTTCCTTCTATGACCCCAGCTGCTAAGGGAATATCTTTCATGAGGTAATCTGGCTTTGCAGTGGAATATGGGAGGCTCGAGATATCTGTGCCTTGTTTCTCTCTGGGGATGAGCTGGCTCTGGGTGCCTGGATGAGAACAAGTCTCCCTGGGTTGCGCCTCAGGGACTTGCACAGTTTGCTTTGTGATACAGTAGAAAGAGCTTGGAATTTAGTCAGGAAACTGTATGCAAACCATTCCTCTGCCACTTACCGGTCTTGGGGAGGATGCTTCTCCCCTCTGAGTCTTCATTTCTCCGTCTATAAAACAGAGCGTAGTCTCATCGGTCTGCCTTCCCACTGCTGGAGGCTGGCAGGATAAATACGATGGATGTGGGACTCTTCAGATGCTCATTGCCTTGCCTCCCATGCAGCACCCACTCACACTGCCCATGCTTGGGAGCAGGGGCTCTTGGCTTCAGGGGACTCTTTGAAGAAAGCAAAGGGGAATTTGCAGGTTGCACATATATTCTGGTAGCATGCAGGGTAGATCAATAATTAAAATTGTAGGCTTCAGGGTCCAGCTAGGTCTGGGTTGTAACCCCAGCTCTGTGACTTACTAGCTGTGTGGTGTTGGGCAAATTACTTAACCTCATTGAGCCTCCATTTCCATATCAGTAAAATGGGGATAATAATGGCACCTGCTTCCACCAGGACTTATGAGATTAAATAAGACACATACATGCATACATACATACATACCTAGCACCATGCCTGCTGCAGAGTAAGTGTTCAGAGGAAGGCAATAAGAGGAGGTGGAGAACTGATCG
The DNA here is from genome assembly GCF_004348235.1 of Phoca vitulina. Taxonomy (NCBI): domain Eukaryota; kingdom Metazoa; phylum Chordata; class Mammalia; order Carnivora; family Phocidae; genus Phoca; species Phoca vitulina. The sequence goes on along the minus strand of NW_022589722.1, from coordinate 18,051,982 downwards.
TTGTAGTAGTGGGAGGAGGAAGAGGAGTTATAATAAGCCTTAGTCTAAATATATACATTTTTCAGTAGCTTATTATCCATTTCGAGGTGTATCTGCCCCTAGACTTCACTTTCTCTTTTCTGCTGCCATTAGTAAAATACCGTTTCAGTCCTTTTATACATAATGGTGAGTGCTTTCACCCCATATTTTTGCATTTGCCGAATACACCGATCCTTGTATTCCTATAATATATGACACCGACCTCACTTTTGAATTGTCCTAATCTTCCGTTCTTCTGCTTGTTTTGTTGCTATTTTGTAGCTGATGGTGAGAAATCTGCAGTTTGAAGATGGAAGAATGATCCCTGCTTCTCAGTACTTTTCAGCCGGGGAGACATCGGTGGTAGAACTTACAGCCGAGGAGGTGAAGGTGGCAGGGACCATCAAGGTGAACATGTGATGTCCTTAATGTTACTCTTATCTTGAAACTGAAGCCATTTTGTAACTGGACCATCAGTCTTCAGAGTAGTGAGCATAGCACTTTCTTGCCTCTTTTTTTGTATGAGCTGCAGTAGGAAATTAACTCCAAAATTTGTATGCAAATTTATTTCTCACTCACAAAATTATGCAAGGCAGTTCTAGGTCGGCATGGGGGTGAGGGGTGAAGCTGGAATGTAAGGATTGGGGTGGAGTCATTCGGGGACCCAAGCTCTGCTATTTTCAAGGTCACCGTAGGGGTCATCTACATTTCAGACAGCCAAGAAGGGCAAAAGAGCACAGAGAATTGTGTGAAGGAGGTTTTTCATGGGTCAAGGCTAGGAGTCAGGTTCACTTCCACTCATATTCATTGGCTAGAAGTCGGTCACATGGCTGCATCTAACTTGAAGAGATGCTGAAAAATGTAGTCAAGCAAGGTATCCGAGATGAAAAAAAGTAGTTTTGGTTGAGGAGCTGTCCAGTTTCTGCCACTGTGTTCTTCATGGCACGTCCTTCATAAAAATTACCCTTGCTGTACAGGTCATCTGGGCTGGAATTTTAAGCAATGTTCCTGTTATTGAAGACTCCACAGACTTCTTTAAATCTGGAGCCAGCTCAATGGATGTTGTCCGGTAAAACAGTCACCCTATTGACTCACACCCCTCCCCTCCAGAGTTTGACTTTGACTTTGAAAATCCAGTCCAATCCTTTGTTCTGGATGTTATCACTTTACCATACCCACTATACTCTGTTTCTCTTTTCTTCCTCTTTTTTGGATTGTTTGTTTCCATGGTCAAACACATATATTTGTTCCTTCCTCTTTGTTGCTAGCCAGGAGTTGTTTTCATATCTCCTATATACCTAGAAAACCAATGCTTGTAATTGTTTGTTTCTTTTTAAAAAATTTCTCCTCACATTTCTTAAATAATTTTCCTCCAATATGGCATTGGAATGGGAAGTTCTGGATGAGAACGTTTATCAGGAATTACCTACATAGTCTGATTCAGAAGGATACCCGACATTGATCATACTTCCCCCAATATCTTTTTTTCCTATCCCTCTAAATTACCCAGTAAGATATATCTAGAATAAGGACTATCAGGATACTTGCAAGAGGAAGAATAATTACCCTATAGTCAGAATTTCTCTATAGAGGTTTAGGGCAAGTTGAAAGAGCTAGAGTCCTAGAAGTCTCTCTTTTATGGCAAAATAAATAAATAAAATAAAATAAAAGGTCTGCGAGGATACTAATAGCAGAGAGTCTTGCAGAGATATTTTTTTGTTGAGGGCCACACTACAGCCATTCGCTAATTAAATAAGTTAAAGAATGCTGCTCCTCATGTCAAAAAAAGTGAGTGTTCTTGATGATCATTTTGTTTATTCGCTTATTCACTCATTTATTCCACAAAATTCATTGCATATGTACTACATATGAGGAACAGTTTTGGCACTGGGAATACAGTCATGAACAGGACAAAGTTCCTTCATTCATGGAACTTTTATTCCAGTAATCCAAATAATCATCTCCAGAGCAAATAGTATTATCAAAGTCAAGAGTTTTGGTTCCTCAAATTACAAATTTCTCAGCTATGATTCACGAGTTCCCCGAAACTTCTAATTTGCTCAACTAAAGATTTCAATACTATACTGTTAATGCTATTTTTTCGCTAGCAAGATACTCCTCAAGAATTGCCCATTTTCCGCTTGAGTATCTGAATTACTATAATCACCTGATACTGTTATCTTGAACTGCCAAAGCACCTCATCTCTCTTGGAGAAGAAATGACTGAACAACAACCATGGTGGTCTTTCTGTCCTGCATCTATCACACCAGTGCTATTCCAGAAATGGCAAATAACAGCTATAATTTGAAAAATTAACAGCAAAAAATCAAAGCATCGGAAGAGACTTCAAAAATTATCTTGACCTAGTGCATGATTCTACTTAGTAGCTACACTAACCATGTACAAGCACATGTTTGCTTCATTCTTATACATGATCTAGAGACAATATTATACAATATGACTTTTGTTTCATAATCTTTACTGTTAGGGACTTTATTTCTCATTCCTTGCTTACCTTTGAAAGGGAAGGAATTAATTTTATGTGCCCCTTATTATCTTGCTTGCAAGTAGGTAAAATGTTTTTGCCTTGGTTTCTTTTACTTTTAGCCATATACAAAGTTAAAAACAAAAGAATATCCACTGTCCTTCAAGACAGCTTTTTAATTTTGTTCTCCCGGTCTTATCCAATTTCTCCAAGTATTATCATGGAAGATCTCATAGACTATAAATAGGCATGTGACATGTCTTATCTCAAAGCAACTTGACAAATGTAATAATATGGTTCCCCTAAACCCTTTTAAAAATGTAAGTAATGTGAGTTGCTTCTTACTTTAAGGCTGGTTGAAGAGATCAGACAGAAGTGTGGTGGGCTTCAGCTACAGAATGAAGATGTCTACATGGCCACCAAGTTTGAAGACTTCATCCAAAAAGTTGTGAGGAAACTGAGAGGAGAAGATCAAGAAGCGGAGCTAGTCGTGGATTATGTAAGCTTCTCCATGCTGCCTGAAATCTACATCATTAAGACTCATAAGCTATAAGGGAATGCTATGCCTTTTGTTCATTTGTTTTTACATTTATGACCTTTTTGAGATAGCTATTTTATTGAGATAAAATTCAGACATGATAAAATTCACCCTTTTTTAAAAATATTTATTTATTTATTTTAGAGAAAGACAGCGCGAACGAGCAGGGGGAGGGACACAAGGAGAGGGAGAGAGAGAATCTCAAGCGGACTCCCTGCGGAGTGCGGAGCCTGACATGGGGCTCAATCCCAGGACCCTGAGATCATGACCTGAACTGAAATTAAGAGTAGGCCCACAGAGCCACCCAGGCACCCCAAAATTCACCCTTTTAAAATGTACAGTTCAGTGGTTTTAAGTATATTCACAGAGTTGTGCAACCATTACCTCTTTCTGATTATGGAACATTTTTATCACCCCATAAAGGAACCCTGAATCCACTGACAGTCATCCTCTGTTCTCCTCCCCCCCGGCCCCTAGAAACCACTAATCTCTTTTTGTCTCTGTGGATTTGCCTATTATAGATATTTCCTATACATGGAATCACACAATTTGTGGCCTTTTGTACCTGACTCTTTTCCCTGAGCACCATGTGGTCAAGGTTCATCCATGTCGTCGTGTGTGTTGTGTACTTCACTCGTTTTTTGGCCGGATAGTATTCTGTGGTATGGATATACCACATTTCGTTTATCCATCTCTCAGTGAATGGACGTTTGGGTTGTTTTCACTCTTTGGCTATTATAAATAATGCTGCTATGAAAATTCATGTGTAAGTTTTTGTGTGAACACATGTTTTCAGTTCCCTGGGGTATATACCTGGGAGTGCAATTGATGAGTCATATGGTAACTCTTTAACTTTTGCGGGAGCTACCAAGCTGTTTGCCGAAGTGGCTACACCATTTCACTATCCCTGTAGCAATGTAGAAAGGTTCCAATTTATCCAGGTCCTCACCAACATTTGCCTATTGTCTGTCTTTCCTATTTTAGCGGTAGGTGTGAAATGGTATCTCATTGTAGCTTTGACTTACATTTCCCTGATGACTAATGATGAGCACCTTTTCATGTGCTTCTTTGGGAAAATGGGCATCCAAATCCTTTACTCATTTTCTTGGAATATGTGTCTTTTTAATGTTGAGTTGTAAGGGGCTTTTGTATATTTTGGATACTAGAGCTTAATCAGATATATGATTTGTAAATATTTTCTCCCGTTCTGTGGGCTTTTTGTCACTTTTTTGACAGTTTCCTTTTTTTTTTTAAGATTTTATTTATTTATTTGACAGAGAGATAGCGAGAGAGGGAACACAAGCAGGGGGAGTGGGAGAGGGAGAAGCAGGCTTCCTGCTGAGCAGGGAGCCCAATTCGGGGCTTGATCCCAGGACCCTGGGATCATGACCTGAGCCAAAAGCAGACACTTAATGACTGAGACACCCAGGTGTCCCAAAGAGGAAGTGATTTTAGCTGCAATCTAAAGGATCACTAGCCATGCTAATAGAAATTTTAGGAGGGGGGATAGGAAAAGAAGGAGAGAGTATTCCAGGTAGGGCTTAGTCCTAGCTACTTTAACAAAAAAGGTGGGGAGGGGATTTTGAGGAATTGAAAGAAGTTCAGTATGATGTTTATATTTCTTTTAGAGCACCTTGTTCATTGGTCCCTATTGGGAGTTTCTCTCCACAAACATGGTAATGTTTCAAGGGTTCCCTATCTCTGGTATCTTTTTTTTTTTTTATAAGATTTTATTTATTTATTTGACAGAGAGAGACACAGCGAGAGAGGGAACACAAGCAGGGGGAGTGGGAGAGGGAGAAGCAGGCTTCCTGCGGAGCAGGGAGCCCGATGCGGGGCTCAATCCCAGGACCCCGGGATCATGACCTGAGCCGAAGGCAAACGCTTAACCACTGAGCCACCCAGGCGCCCCGCTAAAGCATTTTTAATTAAAGCATAGACATTGATTTTTTAGACATAATGCTATTGCGTACTTAATAAACTACAGTGTAGTGTAAATATGGCTTTCATGTGCACTGGGAAACCAATAAATTCATTTGACTGGCTTCATTGCAATATTCTCTTTATTGCAACAGTCTGGAACTGAACCTGCAATGTCTCTGAGGTATGCCTGTATATGTCTTGTCTTGTCCTTTTTGCTCCTCTATTTTTCCTTTCCTGCATTTTGTTTGTATTAAAAATAGTCTAGTGTGCCATTTTAATCCCTTATTGTTTCTTTTACTATATATTTTTAGTTAGTTTCTTAGTGATTGCCTTGAGGATTACAAGGAACATTTTTGTTTAAAACGTTCCAGTTCAGATTAAGGTCAACCTAATAACAATAGTAAAGAAAAACTTTGTTGTAATTTAGTCTGCTCCCTATCCCCACATTTATGATATTATTGTCGTGCAAATTACATCTTTATACATTGTAAGTCCACGGACATAGTTTTACAATCATTGCTTTATGCATTTGTCTTTTAAATCAGATAGGAGAAGAGTTAAAGACAAAAATACATGTATACTGACTTTTGTATTTACTTTTTATCAGTGTGCTTTATTTCTTCATGTAGATTCAAGTACTGTGTAGGGTCTTTTCATTTCAACCTGAAGGATACCTTTTAGCACTTTTTGAAGGGCAGTATGCTAGCTTCTCTCAGTCTTTGTTCATTTGGGAATGACTTAATTTCTCCTTTGTTTCTGAAGGGTGTTTTTGCTGTATATGGAATTGTTGGTTGGCAGTCTTTTTCTTTCAGCACTTTGAATATGTCATCGTATTGCCTTCTGGCCTCCATGGTTTCTGAGCATTAGTCATCTATTAATTTTATTAAGGATCCATTTTATGTGATGCGTTGCTTCTCTCTTGCTGCTTTCAAGATTCCTTCATTATCTTTGGCTTTTGACCATTTCATTATGATGTTTCTAAAATGGATCTCTTTGAGTTTATCCTACCTGGAGTTTGTTGAACTTCTTGGATGTATGGTTTAATGTTCTTCATCAAAGTTGGGATATTTTCATTTGTTATTTCTTCAAATATTCTTCCTGCCTCTTTCCCCCCCTCCTCTCCTTCTGGAACTCCCATTACGCATGTGTTGGTACATTCGATGGTGTCCCACAGGCCTTCTTTTGTCTTCCTGTTTTCAGACTGGATAATCTCTTGACCTATTGTCTAATTTGCTAGTTCTCTGTTCCTCTTGCTTGAATCTACTGTTGAGCCCCTGTAGTGAATTTTTAAAATTTCAGTTGTTGCACTTTTCAGCTCCAGAATTTCTCTTTGGTTCTTCTTTTAGAATTCTTATCTCTTTATTGATATTCTCTATTTGGTGAGACACTGTTCTTTTACATTCCTTTAATTTTTTAGACATAGCTTCCTTTAGTTATTTTAACATATTTATAAAAGCTTATTTAAAATCTTTCTCTGATAAATCCAGTGTCTAGGTCTTTTCCAGGATGGTTTCTATTGACTGTTATTTGTCCTATGTATTGGCCACTCTTTATTCTTTCATGTTTCTTCATGTATCTTGCAATCTTTTGTTGAAAACCAGCCATTTTAAATAACAGAATGTGGCAACTCTGGAAATAGGACCCCTCCTCTCACAGGGATTACTGTTGCTGGTTGTTGTTGCTTTTTTCTTTATTTAGTGACTTTCTTGGATGAATCCTGTAAACCTGTATTCTTTGTTGTTTGCCACCACTGAAGTCTCCACTCAGCTAATTAAGTCATCAGCTGATGATCAGACATTGATTTCCTTAAATTTCTTGAACTGATAAGTCTCTCAGCCTTTACTGAAGGACTAAGGTAGTTTGTGCAGAGCAAGCTCTGAGTCAGGTCAAATAAAGACAAACATGGAGTATAGAGCTTGACATTGGGAAGCTCTGTGGAGATAAGGCCTCTTGGGAGCTTCTGGGGACCATTTGTCCCCCTCTGGTGACTAATAGGCTGCTGGTTTTCACAGCCACCATAGTTGTAAGGATGTTGGTTTTCAAGTTACTGCAGAGCTGTCAAGAGAGAGATAGGAAAGAGTAGGGCAATTAATATACCACAGAACTCACTGTGCTTACAGAGATTCGACTATTTTTCTTGAATAAATGGATTCTTTCAAGCTTTTGGTTAATTTCCAGAGTCATGAAAAAAATGATTTTGACAATATTTTCTAATGTTCTTGTGGCTTTTATGACCTAGTCTACTATTCCAGAAATGCTCCTCATCCATGTGTTTTTAATAAAATTTAGGTAAATTTGGGAAGCAGTTTAGCATCCTCTGGTTAAGAACACGAATTTTGGTGTCAGACCCACCTAAGGTTGAATCCACATAGCATCGCTTACCAGCTGTGTGACCTCTGGCAAGTTACTTCACTTCTCTAAGCCTTGGTTTCCTCATATATTAGATGGGACAATAATAATATCGACCTCATAGGATAGTTGGGAGAATCAAATTAGATAATACATGTAAAACACTTAGCATATTTCCAGAATGATGAGTTTACAGAAGTGAACTATATGCAGAGACTAGACACATCAAGTCAGATGAAGATTCCTTCATTATATCCTATATAAACACAACAGAAGTATTTCATAGAAGTATTTCTTATCTGTGGGATAAGAGTAGATACCGTCTTGATATTTTTTATTTCTTTTTTAAGCATTATCAATTTCTCTATATGAAATTATTTAAAAATCTTTACATTTACTTTTTATACCTCGTGCCATTATGAAATTTTATTCTAATAATGCTCTTTCACATATGTTTTCTCAGTTATTCCTCATAATAACTGTATGAAGCAGGTAGCATTATCCCCTTTTAATTTTTTAAAATATTTTATTTATTTATTTTAGAGAGAGAGCACCCACGTGCAGGTGGGGGGGGAAGATGGAGAGAATCTCAAGCAGACTCCCTGCTGAGCGGGGTGCCCACCGGGCCTGATCTCACAGTCCTGAGCCAAAATCAAGGGTCAATCGCTTAACCCACTGAGCCACCCAGGCACCTCTCCCCTTTGCATTGTTGAAAAAACTGAAGTTCATTAGTAGTTAATGGACTAACCTAAATTCATTTGCTAGTTAACGGTAGAGAATAGAATTAAGGCAACACATTTGTAAGAGAGAGAGAAAGTGAAAAATGAGGAAGGAACTTAAAGAAAGAAAACTTAAAATGGCAACATTGTAAAAGGAAACTTAATCCACAAAGGCAATTTCAAAGATACAAATGAAAGCAAGGGCTGCGCTCCATAGATGTTGCCACTAGATGGTGCCGTTTCCATTATCTGGAGGTCTTTTGAGTTCTCTCATTTGTGTAAGGAAGAAAATCTGAGGTATTTATTTATATGGCCCAACCTAGAGTACTTTGGTTGTCAGAGATGCTAGCCTCCTTGGCTCAGTGGCCAATCTGAGCATCATGAGGCCCAAATCTTACATATGCTCGTCTCTTCTGGAGAGTAGGAACTAGAATCCTATAGATAAAACTTCTCCCACTGCATTAGTGAGTAAACTTGTTTATTGCTATTTGGCATCAAATGGATAAGCAGAGAAATCCACTGAACCCATTAATATAATTCTCTATCTTAGGTTTCAAAGGAGGTCAATGAAATGACAGTGAAAATGCCATATCAGTGTTTCATAAATGGACAGTTCACAGATGCTGACGATGGAAAGACCTATGAAACTATCAATCCAACAGATGGATCTGTGAGTAAATTACTTGTGTGTGCAGGGACTACTGGTTGTCACTTTTTAATTTATGCACAGTTGTAAAACTGACAGTCTTTTTTTTTTTTTTTTAAAGATTTTATTTATTTATTTATTGGAGAGCGAGCGAGAGAGAAACAGCATGAGAGAGGAGAGGGTCAGAGGGAGAAGCAGGCTCCCCGCTGAGCCGGGAGCCCGATGTGGGACTTGATCCCAGGACCCTGGGATCATGACCTGAGCCGAAGGCAGTCGCTTAACCAACTGAGCCACCCAGGCGCCCGTAAAACTGACAGTCTTAAGAAGTTAGTTTATTCTATCACTTTGCCTCTGAGCACTTACTCTAAATGCACTCCGTGTATTTCTTTCAACTGTTCAATTCTAGTACTGGCCACTAACTATAATCACCTATTTTACTGGATGAATATTTATGATGAATTTAGACAGATAACTATACCTATACACATCAGAGGCACACCTTCAATAAAACTATATGCAGAAAAGAATTTTTGGACTCTGCAAGCTCATGGCAAGAAATTCAGCTTCCCTAAGCACTAGAAGAAATAAATATATTCTTCCTAAATGTGTCTTTCCATAGTGTAGGGTGACATGAGAGGTCCCAAATTTCAGGCTAAGGATTTCCGTGTTAAAATTTTTCTTTACTGTGCTACTAGTGTATTGATGTTCCATCATAAATTCTTTGGGTTTTATAAGTAATACTCTATTTTTCCTATTAATATGATATTAATTTCAAGAAGCATATTTCTGTATCTCTATGTAAATGACCTGTAGCCTGTTTTTGTTTCTCTTGAAACAGACAATATGCAAAGTATCCTATGCTTCTTTGGTGGATGTTGATAAAGCAGTAGCTGCAGCAAAAGATGCCTTTGAAAAAGGTGAATGGGGAAGAATGAATGCAAGAGAAAGAGGAAGATTGATGTACAGGTGTGGTTCTTAAAAACACAGATCTGCTCTCTAGGGATATGGGCTAACATTGTCCCCAAAATATTCTAGTATGCACCTATTATACGCCTTCTGTTACTTACCTCATATAAAATTCCATATATGTGAGTTCCTGGTTTTTGTATTATTGTTTGTAACAGTCAGGGTTCCAGTAGGCAAAAAAGTTCAATAAAGAACCATTTATGGAGATGTGGGCAAGGTCGGGGGTAATGAAGCACCCAGTTAGGGGCAGCAACAGGGGGAAGCTAGTAGTACTCTAGGGTCTGGGACAGAGGAAGGGGCTATTGCTGGAATCTGGCAAGATCTGTAGCTGTAGAAGACCACACTCCAGTGGTTTTTGGTGGAGGGACACAGCAGCTGCTGAACCACAGCCCATCTGTGAAGGAGCTGCGGAATGGCATCCCTGATCACTTTCTCTCCCAGGGGTGCTGCCCATTGGCTTCTCATTAGTCAAGCCCAGTGACAGAGCATGGGAGCCAGGTGCTGGAGTCTATAAAGGTCATCCTCCCGGATCACAGAGCGGTGTGGAGGATGGATACAGAACAGCAAATGGGGAATATGTAGCACTTTGTTGTTTTCAAAGACGAATTTTAAATCCACTTGACCTGTAGGGAGTAGGAGTCAGGAGGAAAAATACTAAGGTCCGGAAAGGGTATTATAAATCAGTAACCGAATATGCCAAGACTAATTAGATTCAAGCATAAATTCTCTTTTCTACTGAATTTCTAGAGCCAAATAGCTGACCTTGGTCAAAATATCTCTTAGAGTAGGATCTGGAAGAAACATTGAGGGAGAGAGCTTTCCCCCTTTAACTGTTGTTAAAGTTATTTTATCTCTCTAAACATTACTTTCCTCATTCATACTATGGTCACAATAATACAGACCCTGCAAGTTATGTAGTGAGGCTTAGCAACAAGTTTGCAACAGATGAGGGATTGCACGTGAACATAGGTTTTATTATTCTTCAGTCACAAAGTCATCCATATGTAAGTATTTAGTAGTGGTGGTTCAGGTCCATCCTTTATCCTCAATTATGAAATCCGAAGAGCTCCAAAACCTAAATACTAATTGGTTTGAGTGGTTCAAATTCATTTGTTGCCAAAAGCTGATCTGAACCAACATGAATCTATTTATAATTTAGAATAGTCCAAAAGGAACAACTCAGAGAACCACTAAAGGATGGAAAGAAAACCAATGGTTGAGGGGAGCACAAAAGATGAATTTTGACTCTTTCAGAGCCATTAGACAATCCTTGACTTATCTTGCCACGGAATCTGGACACCCAACAGAAATCTGTTGTGGTGTCTGTAATTCACCCCATGTATTTCTATCTTGTCCTTTTCAGTTAGTGCTGGAAACATTCCTGTACCAACCAGAAATCCTCGTGTTCATGGATTCTCATAGGTTGCACTCTCTAACATCTCCCTGTATCTTCATGAACTGGCCACATTCCCACTGTTTTCTGTCATTGATCTCCTCGGATTACTGTGGCTCAATCACTGTTCTACTTCTTATGCATGTATGAGGCAAATGGTACAGGCTTCCCACACTTCTTTTTTGTAACTCTTGAAACAAATCATTTATGAAATGGTTTGTTTAATGCCTTCCCTGCTGGAGCATATTCTCTATGAGGACAAAGACCTCATCCATGCGTGTTCACCTCTGAATTCTCAGCCCTTAGGATGGTGCCCTATACCTAATAGGAGCTCCATCAATATTTGTTGAATGAATTTCTTTCCCTGACCCTACAGACTTGCAGACCTACTGGAAGAGAACCAAGAAGAGTTGGCAACTATTGAAGCCCTTGATTCGGGTGCTGTCTACACCCTAGCTCTGAAGACTCACATCGGAATGTCTGTGCAAACATTCAGATACTTTGCTGGCTGGTGTGACAAAATTCAGGTAAGCACGAATGTTATTTGTCGCCATGGAGATCATTCCAACAGGAAGAGGGCCGAACATTTAGTCTTTATAAAGGCACTGTTTTAGAGCCATCTATTAGGTTTTCTCATCTCATCTTTATAAAAATCGTCTGTGGTAGATAGCTGTCATCCCTTACTGCAGGTAAGGAAAACAGAAGCTTGAGGACAGTGAAAGACTTGTATATGGTCACATTGTTAGTAAGTAAACCATAGAGCCTAGGATTTGAACTCAAGAATTTCTGAACTAAAGTCTGATGGTATTTTTTATACTTTAATGTCTCTAAAGGCATCTCATAGTCTTCTAGACACAAAGGGTGTCATGGAGAGATTGAAAATTCAAATGCCTACAGAAGCCAGAGAGCTGACATACATGGTCTAAGTCAGCTGGGTATAAGAAAATAATTTTCTAAGGCATGGGTACAATAAATATTTCATTTCCCTTTTTACTATAAGAAAGCAAATAGTACATGTGTGATGATAAGTGGCAACTACATTTGACCTCAGCATTGGGAATATAAAAGGTAAAGGTAAGGTAACAAAGAGAAGCATGCATGCTGCTCATAGACTCATGATAACCACAGCAGTACCAGCCATCTCAGCCACCCTCCCAGCAGTGAGAAGGAGGGAGTGGGGCCGGGAGAGAAAGACAAAAGCGCTTTAAAAAGCAATCCCACCCTCCCTTGTGCTTATATCTCCCATTGGCCTTCTCTGTCTGCTAAGGAGACTGGGAAACAATATTTTATTTGGGTGAGTTGCTGTTACCACTATTAATATAGAGTCAGAGAGACCTGGGTCCAAGGGTCAGCTTTGCCACTTACCAGCTAATGTTGTTAACGTTATTTTATCTCTCTAAACATTACTTTCCTCATTCATACTATGGTCACAATAATACAAACCCTGCAAGTTATGTAGTGAGGCTTAGCAACAAGTTTGCAACAGATGAGGGATTGCACGTGAACATAGGTTTTATTATTCTTCAGTCACAAAGTCATCCATATGTAAGTATTTAGTAGTGGTGGTTCAGGTCCATCCTTTATCCTCAATTATGAAATCCAAAGAACTCCAAAACCTGAATACTAATTGGTTTGAGTGGTTCAAACTCATTTGTTGCCAAAAGCTGATCTGAACCAACATGAATCTATTTATAATTTGTATTTCTATCACTTAGAGGGAATATTCATGTTTCACTAAATAAATATTCCAATAATCATATGTTTGATTATGAGGGGCTGCTCCAGACCCTACTGGGAGTCATAGATAATATAACATGAGGTATATGTGTTATGTTATGTTTCTATAGTCCAAATAATTCTTAATCCCAAAACACACTTGGCCCCAAGGATTTCAGGTAAGAGCCGGACGCTTGTAATTAGTAACAGCAATACTCTCATATGTGGCCAAACAAATGAATAGCTTCAGTTAAAGATTATTATTGTGAATTACTTGGGATTAAGTTTGGCTGCATGGAACAGAAATCCAAGTAGGAACTTTTTTTTTACCTCATTCTCAAGGAGCACAAGGCAAGTAGTCAGGGCTAGAGTATGACACTCAGTTTTCCTCTCTCACTATCAGACCATCTTTATACCAGTGACCTCTGCCCTCAAGACTGTGCCATGGTCTCAAGATAACCACTGTACTTATCAGCCATGTCAGGGACATTCTGAGCAGGAAGAAGGCAGAAGAGAGGGTGGGGGTTTATGGTAAAAGAACATGCCTTATGCTTACATCTTCTGTTGACCATCCCTGTCTGCCCTGGAAACTGGAAAACAGAATTTTATCTGGGCACATGGCTGATACCATTATTAATAATAGGGTTTCTGTTACTAAGGACAGATGGAAGAATGGATCCTGGGCAGGCAATTAACGTTCTCTGCCATGTCGAGAAGTTGGGAATGGAGGTTAACTAAATTAGAGTTATGTTTAGTATATAGGGGCACCTGGGTGGCTCAGTCGGTGGAGCATCTACCTTCAGCTCAGATCATGATCTCGGGGTCCCTGGGATGGAGTACCATAGCTGGCTTCCTGCTCAGCAGGGAGACTGCTTCTCCCTCTCGCTCTGCCCCTTCCCCCCACCTCATGCTCTCTCTCTCTCTCAAACAAATAAATAAAATCTTAAAAAAAAAAGAACTATGTTTAGTATATAGAGATACATACATACATACATACATACATATAATTAGGTTTATTCTCCTGTGTCTTACTTCCCTCCAGAAAGAAATAGCAGCTCCTTTTTTCGGTGTGGATATATTTCTTATAAATTGAACACTGCCTTTTCATACCAGCTAAGAAAAATTAAGACAGGTGGACAGAAAATGGATTCCTTGAGATAAGATTTACTCATTTGAATTAGTAAAATAAGTATTAACCTTTTTTTACTATTTAGGGTTCTACCATTCCAATCAACCAGGCCCGTCCAAATCGCAATCTGACCTTCACCAAGAAGGAGCCACTTGGGTAAGACAAGGAGAGGGCCTTGGGTGACTGGTGTGAGTTGCGTTGGTTGGAGACAACTAAGGATAGCGTCTTTCTACTCCTGCAGTGTCTGCGCCATTATCATCCCCTGGAATTACCCGCTGATGATGCTGGCATGGAAGAGCGCCGCGTGCTTGGCGGCAGGCAATACCCTAGTCCTCAAGCCAGCGCAGGTGAGATGCAAGGGGCCAGGGGCAGGATCTCCTTCTATCCTATTCACTTGAAAACAGAGACATACATTTATAAACGTTACATCTTTAAACACAAACAGGCTTGGATGTTATGACATCTTTAAAGATATCATAGGCATCTTTTCATATTACATCTTCATTTTTAATAGCTCCCTAATGCACCCCATAGATATCCCACAATTTAAATTTCCATGACAAGGGAAGCAAGCATAGGATACTCTGGTGAAATCCACTGAATTTCTACAAGCCAATTCAATTCTTGCAAAATGCCAAATGCCTGATAATTAGGTAATTATTTAGAGCAACGATGAGACATCAAAAGAAAAACTATTATATAGGCATTCAAATTTTAATTATTAAAAGTATTGTAAAGATAGGGAAGATGAGGGAAAAGGATGCAAAAGAATGTACATAATTGTGGCAACTGTGTAAGAATATGTACATTTGGATAACAAGGAAATGATAATTAATAATAAAAAATAGTTCAAATGATAGAGTTCTCAAAAAAATCTTTTAATGCTACAGTAGCTTTTCAGGAAAAAGCATATGGTGGCCAACTTAATACCTGGCTGAACATTGACTGTATACAGTGAAGAGTAGTAGACATTCTGAGTTGCATACGTCATGGAGAAAACTTAGTCTCTATTCTAGAAGAGTTTATGTTACCTATCACCTCTCATTTATTTCTCCTTTTAGAACTTAAGAAATTACAGTTTCATTTGTTATTGCTACTTAGTCATACTGACCACAGACATCTTGTTTTACTTGTTAGGAACACTTTCATTTTAAAAAATAATTATATGTTAAAAAATTTCTAAATAGAAATGTACAGAGAGGTGGATGGTAAAAAAATCTCCCCCCTATTCTTAATTCCCCAGTCAGCCAGTTTACCTCCCCAGGGGCAACTGATGTTATTAATTATTATTTATTAGTTTCTTAGGTATTCCAGAGATACTCTATGCATATACAAATATATGTTTATGCAAAAAA
Source organism: Phoca vitulina (assembly GCF_004348235.1). NCBI lineage: Eukaryota > Metazoa > Chordata > Mammalia > Carnivora > Phocidae > Phoca > Phoca vitulina. The sequence goes on along the minus strand of NW_022589722.1, from coordinate 18,036,744 downwards.
TTTATATATATGTAATATGCAATAAAAATACAATATGCAATAAAATTTATATATATATATAATTTTTTTAACCCATTAAGAAATCACAAAGAGGGGAGAAGGGGATATTGGAAATTGCCAATCAACAGGTGTAAAGTTTCAATTATGCAAGATGAGTAAGTTCTAGAGATCTGCTGTGTATCATTTTGCCTACAGTTTACAATAGTATATCATACACTTAAAATTTGTTAAAAGGGTAAATGTTGTGTTAAGTGTTCTTACCACAATACAATAGTAGCATTCTATACATACTTAGCAAAAGAAAAAAATCCTCCTTTTTATTAAACAATTTCCATTGTATAAATAAACGATATCCCATAATATTCCCTTGTATAGCTAAACCATATTTTATTTAACCAATCCCTAATTAATGGATATTTAGATTTTTCTGCCCTTTTGTTATTATAAACAATGCTACAGTTAATACCCTTGTAAATATGGCATCATGCACATGTGTAAGTATATTTAAAGGAAATGTTTCTAATAGAATCACTTAGTTACAAGATACATGTATTTGTGGGACGCCTGGATGGCTCAGTCAGTTGGGAGTCTGTCTCTTGATTTCAGTTTAGGTCATGATCTCGGGGTCATGAGATTGAGCCCCACCATGGCTCCGCAATGAGCATGGAGCCTGCTTAAGATTCTCTCTCTCCCTCTTCCTCTCCCCGCCTCCCCCACTCATGCCTGCTCTCTCTTTCTCTCTCTAAAAGGAAAAAAAGGTGGGGGGACTCCTGGCTGGTACAGTTGGTTGGGCATTGACTCTTGGTTTCCGCTTAGGTCATGATCTCAGGGTCCTGAGATCGAGCCTCATATCGGGCTCTGCATTCCACGTGAGTCAGCTTGTCCCTCTCCCTCCCCTTTCCACCCTCCCTGGCCCGCCACCACCCCCACCCCTGCCCCACGTGCATGCGGTCTCTCACTCTATCTCAAATAAATAAGTCTTAAATAAATAAATAAATAAGGAAAAAAGATACATGTATTTGTGTGATAGATACTGACAAATCCTTCCATGGAAATGGTGCCAATTCACCAGATTTCTGTAAGAGTGCTGTTTCCCCATTAAACAGCAGGAAGCCAGTAGGGTGAAGAGAAGAGGCAGATAATCTAGCCCCGGGGTGCTCAATCCTGGCTGCACATTAGAATATCCTGGAGTTCTCATTTAAAAATACTGGTATCTCTTGGCAGAGATGCTGACGTAATGGGTCTAGGTCGGAGCCCATGCACTGGTATTGCTTGAAAGCTTCACATTGGTTTCTAAGATACAGCCAGGGTTGAGAATCACTAAATGGCATCCAGTGAGAGTGCTAAACATTGAGGAACTCCAGTGATTATATATAATGTTCAAAAATTAGGAACACTTATTGAGGGCATACTAGTTGCCAGGCATCGATCAGTGACAAAGACACACACAGTTTCTGTCCCCATCTGCAATTTAAAACGAACAGTTTAGGGTGCCTAGGTGGCTCAGTCGGTTAAATATCTGACTTTGGCTCGGGTCATGATCCCAGGGTGCTGGGATCGAGTCCCACATTGGGCTCCCTGCTCAGCGGGGAGCCTGCTTCTCCCTCTGCCTCTGCCCCTCCCCCTTGCTCATGTGCTCACACGCTCTCTCTCTCTCTCTCTGTCAAATAAATAAATAAAATATTTAAAAATAAATAAAAAATAAAACTGACAGTTTAATAATTGATGATACTTTTAATCCTGAAAATGAAAGACCCAAAGTTGCTATTGTTCTGTTGTAGATATCTTTTTATTTTATTGCATAATATTATGTGATGATGTATGCAACCATTTCCAGTATGAAGTCCCCATGTGAATGTCAGGACCGAATCAGGTGGCTCTTTCCCATGGCCTGGACTGGTCCAGGTCTGACATGGTTCTGATCACTTCATCAAACCTAATAATGACATTAGCAATGACCTACTCTTGCCCAGAACACTGCTAGATACTTTCCCATATATCATCTAAACCGATAGTCCTGCTGGGAGAACTAAGTAACCAAATGGAAGAAAACCAACAGAAATGAAAAGGGAGGAGATAAAGATGAAACAATCTGTTGTATGGTATTTATTAATGATATAAAAATCTTTTTTGTTCTTATTTGAAAAGAACTATCATTAATTCAGGGTAGTTAGTTTTTAAATGTTTTTCCTCATGATTTCATATCAAGGCATAATATACACTTCGTGCTAGGATCATCTTTAACAGTAGTTGATGTAAATCTATTGTGTCAGATATCTTCTTGATAATTTCAAGTGTTTGAGGCCAATTTCTCATCAAGTCTAACGAGACTCCTGTTTTGTAAACCTCACAGTTACTGCAGTGGACCTCTTACTAGAAGGCGGGAAAGTGACAGCCCTGCCTTTTTCTTGTTGTTTGCTTGTGGTTTGCTCATTGCCTTGGTAGGATTATTTATTTATTTATTTATTTATTAAAGATTTTATTTATTCATTTGAGAGAGAGAGACAGAGAGAGAACAAGCAGGGGGAGAGGCAGAGGGAGAGGGAGAAGCAGACTCCCTGCTGAGCAAGGAGCCCGATGTAGGACTCAATCCCAGGACCCTGGGATCATGACCTGAGCCGAAGGCAGATGCTTAACCATCTAAGCCACCCAAGTGCCCAGCCTTGGTAGTATTATTTATTATGCAGTTTCTATAGAGATTCTTTTTTCAGCCACTTGTCCATTTTATGAAGGCTGGGCTAGTTAAAGTAACCATATAGTCTGTGAATCCATGTAACCAGGCCTATAAACTTCAACATGTGGCAATATCCTGAAAGCAAATGAGCAAGTGAAGAAACCACTGTTGTTCCCTTGGCCTTGTGAGCTCCTATTCTCTCCTAGGATATCCCTTTATGACCCATGACCATCTGCCCTTCATTCAGACAGAGTGAGAGCATCATTAGCCAGCCACATAATAAATGTCATGTTCGACTTATTGTATATCTTTGTCAGTTAAAATACGCACATAGAAGTTCTACTATTCTCTTTTCACACCTCTGTGGAGCTTCTTGCACATTCCATTTATTGAGGCCACACTAAAAAAGTGCTAATTTAAGACTTAATCAGCATTGGTTTTTAACGGTGTGAAAATATAGCTTTCATTTTGCTTCTGAGTTATGCATTGCTGTAATAGATGTTTAAAATGAGATCGTATTATGCCATCTTTGTGTAAGAAGTGTGGGAAAATAAGAAGATGTGTATCTGTTCATTTGAGCAAAAGGAATGGGAAGGATACACTGTAGACTAATGAGGTTGATTATCTATAGGCCACAGGGAGATGTGGTGGAAGGGATAGAGGGAAAGAGGGCAGAGAACAACACTTCTCTGAATGTACTTTTTGTATATTCCTCACTCTTGGAAGCATGTTTCCCATACTCGACAATGACAACAGACAAACAAACAAACAAAAATATAATCAACCCAGATGGGCAAAAACCCTAAAACCGAATACAAATAAAAACAAATTAAGCCGTATTTCAAATGAATAACATGATCCCATTGAAGGAAGTGAGGAAACATTAATCCAAGTAACTTTTGACAGACATTTGGATTATATGCTCTCAGACTAAGGCAAAAGTGCTGCAAATAAGTACTGGACTCTAGTTAGTAGGCTTTAGCTTAATAATTCTCAAATTGTTTTCTATACATTTTTGAATTGAGCAAATCAGTGAATGTTCTGTGGATATTGGAAGCCATGTTTCTCACTATTGGAGAAGATAGTTACAAACATGAAAATGGGAAAAGAGTATTGAATGAACTCTGAGATACTGGATGGAGGTATTAAAAAACTCATGGGTTTTAATATATTTAGATGGCTGGATAAAGAAATGGGTATACGTATATGTGGGAATAGATGATAGGTAGGAAGACAGACAGACAGACAGATAGACGTAGATGTACGTGTGTATAAGCGCATGTACAACTATTCCCCAGCCCTGTCTCCTGAGAGCAGAAGCAACATTTCAATGGTGTCCAGATCTTGGTTTCTAAAACTCTGAAATTTTGTTACTCACAACCCTTTTGACACCAAATGTGTGGGGTTCGCTCCCCCATATCAACCTATTCTCTAACTCTTTGGACACCAACTAGGTGTCCTACAATTCAAGTCAATTGTGACACTAACTAGCTGGAGCTTTAGTATAGACCCTACAGGTGAAGGGCTTCATCAGTCTCACAAGACTGCCTCCACTTCCAATGCTAATTGTGAGCCCTGGGCCTCCTGTACTTCTGACCAATGGCTGTAGATCAGGTGGGATTTGCTAGAATGGCTCACAGAACTCAGGAAAGTACTTTATTTACTATGACTCTATTATAAAGGATATTATAAAGGATACAAATCAACAGTCAGATGAAAAGGTACATAGGATGAGGTCTGGAAAGATCATGAGCACAGGAGCCCTGTCCCTTGGAGTTCAGGTGCACCACCCTCCCATCACATGAATGCATTTGCCAAACCAGAAGCTCTCTGAACCCCATGGGCTAGGCATACTTAAAGAAGTTTAATTACACAGGCAAGATTGATTAAATCATTGCTCTTGGTGATTGAACTCAAACTCCAGCCTCTCCCAATTCCCCAGGGTCAGGCTGAAAGTTCCAACCCTCTCATCATGGCTTGATCTTTCTGGTGACCAGAGTCCATCCTGAAACTTCCTCGGAGCCCCCAGCTACCAGTCACATCATAAGTATACAAAAGACACTTTTCACACGAGAGATTCCAAGCGTCTTAGAAACCATGTGCCAGGAACCAAAGACCAAATATATATTTCCCATTATATCATAATTTTTAAATATAATTCTTCACTGAAAGAAATCTAGGTTCCTTGAAGAAAGGGCTGGAACAGGAAGAATACAAGATGTGCCTGGAACATCTTATTAAGGCAAAATGCATGTACATGCTCAAAGAATGATAGGGACATGTTAGAAAGACACAACAGCTATCCTAAAGGGGCTTCCATCAGCCAAATCTGGAACAATTGGAACATCAAAAGAAATAACAATAGTAAAACATTATAACCTATTGAATAAAGTAAGAACCCATGAGTTCACATGGGTTAATTAATTAATTAATTGAAGAGAAGGGAAAAAAGCCAACTAATATGTGTGGAAGGAATGATAGAAAATCACCATCTGGTAACCATCCTCATAACAATTGATTTAGGAAGAATCATCAATGTGTTCTAAAACTAGTGGATGGAAGTTGGAGGAGTAACTGGATATTTAAATAGTCATGAAGTATCTTCCTACAAAATATTTATTAATTACAAAGTATAAAAGAGTAACTCACTATGATGAAACCTGGCAACCCCCCTTTACCAAATGATCAAAGTTAATATTTGCAATATTGGGGCTACTTGATAGCATGTGTCTTCTTGAGAGGGTGCCCTGAGGACTCAGCATCACTCCTGTGGTGTTCTTGCCAAAGTTCTTGCATGTGAACAAGTGCACAACCTGAGTTAAGTCATGAGGAAACAACAGACAAATCCAGACGAAGGGACCTTGTCCAAAATTACTAGTCTGCACTTATCAAAAATGTTAGTGTAATCAATGAAACATAAAAGAAAACTCAGAAACTCTCCCAGATTGAAGGAGATTACAGACATGGCAATGAAATGTATGATCTTGGATTTCCTTTTTTATAATGCACATTATTGGGACAATTGGTGAAAATGGAATAAGGTCTATAAATTAGGTTTTCTAATGAGTTGTTAATTTCCTGATTTTGATCATTGTATGTGGTTATGTACAAGAATTGTTTGTTTTTAGGAAATGCACCCAAAATTATTTACAGGTAAAGGAGCATGTCTATATCTTACTCTTACAGGGTACAGAAAAAATAAAGAGAAAAAGAGGATAAAGCAAATATAGTAAAATGTTAACATCTGAGAAATCTGGGTGATGGCTATATAAGAATTCTTTGTACTATTTTTGCAACTTTGCTGTAAGTCTAAAATTACGTCCAAAGAAAAGAAAAACTAAAACGAACTGTAGTAAGACCAGAAAGGAAAAGCAGGGGTACTGATCTAAAGGACAAGACAGGGTCTGAAGAAGGTAATTGTGGTCTGCTTTTCCTCAGGTCACACCCTTGACTGCTTTGAAGTTTGCTGAGCTCTCTATGAAAGCAGGCTTTCCGAAGGGGGTCATCAACATCATTCCAGGCTCAGGTAAGCCATCCATTGGTTGTAAATAATGAATGGTACAGGAATAGCTGAGTGGCTATTTTCCCACTGAAATCTTGCCCTGATTTATAACTACAGTATATTAAAGCTAAATACAGTTCACCAAACAGTTAACTTAAGAATAAATGTATTTGCCATGTGCTAAAAATCTTAAAGTAGAAATATAATGGTGGGTGAGTAGGGTGAGAGGAGCAGAAATTGTACAACATTGTAAAACTACCATCAGGTGGCCTGTTTCAACTTTTTAAAATTACTTTGGAAGATGAAAAACCAAAGCTTACCCATCTTTTGGGGGGCTGACAATTGCATGCAGGACATTATCTAGACTTTTGTCAAGTTGTAATTAATACAGAAAATAAAAAACTTCAGAGAGTTTAGAAATCCACTTTAACGAATTCAAAGCCACTTGTACCATAAGGGCTTGAGTAATGTTTTAATTCATGTTTTATTCCCTAATTCTGCAGGTGGCCTAGCAGGGCAACGCCTTTCTGAACATCCTGATATCCGCAAACTTGGTTTCACTGGGTCCACTGCTATTGGCAAACAGATCATGAAGAGGTATTGGTTTTAGTGTGTTGGTTTGCTGCAGATCCTAGTAAACCAGGTTTTGGTTTTGCTTTTTGCTTTCTTATACAGAGTGTGATTGGAGGGAGAAAACCCACATCCTATTTAGAAGAGAAATCTACTTATCACTGCTGGGTGTTGAACTATTTTCATATAATAAAATATTTCCAAAGCATAAAGCCCATAATCAGTAAAAACCAGAACCGTATTGGAATCCTACCCCATTAGTAGCTGTGACAATCCAGCACAAAGAAAAATTTCTGTACTAAAACTGTGGCGCATATTGGTTCTGGAGCATAAGTAAGAAACCAAGACATAAATGACAAATACGAACTGTTTATAAAATGAATTCCTAAAAAGCAGTTACATTCATTTTTTTAAAAATTGCTGACAATCTAAATGTCCAAAATAAGACGGTGGTTAAAGTATGCCAGTGTGTGGAGTGCTATGAAATCATGTGCATGGAGAATTTTTAGTAACACTGAAAAATGTTAAAAGGTAAATAGAAAAGTAGGGTATAAAGTTGTATATATTGGGTGATCCCAACCATGTTAAATAAAGCAAAGGCCATGGTTGGACACGGACCAGAAATAATCATGTCAAAATGGTAAAAACAATGGGCATCGAGACACGAAATAGAATTTTGTGATTTCTTTTTCTTCTTTATGAATTTTGGTTTTTTTTTTAATGTTTTCAATATCAGTACTTTTGTGAGTAAGGGAGAAATAAATAATATGCTTCTAAAAATTGATATTTTGTTTCCCCAATGCTCCAGGAATCTGGTTAGAGGTTAAATTCCTCACCAGGCTTTTATGTAACCAAAATTCTTACACCTCAAGAATCTGAATTTACCCATGAGGATCTCTAATTATTTGCCCACAGAATTTAAAAAAACCAACAAACACCTTTTTATTATGGAAAATTTCTAATATATACAGAGCACACAGAATAGTGTCATGAACTCCCATGTGTTCATCACCAGCCTTCAGCAACTACCACCATTCTACCACTCCTGTTTTGGTCTTTGAATACCTTTCTTAATATTTCTGAGGTTCGATTATGTTTTCCATGCTCAGTGGTAACTTATAGCTAAAAAGGTGAGACAGAGGATGCTCATTTCCCATTTATTTTCTTCTAGCTGTGCTGTGAGCAACTTGAAGAAAGTTTCCCTTGAACTTGGTGGCAAATCCCCACTTATAATATTCAATGACTGTGAGCTTGACAAGGCCGTGAGAATGGTAAGAGGGGGTCAAATCCCACCAAATAGGTGCCTGCTTCTAAAACGCATCTCATCTCCCTTTTTATCAGAAATCTCAACATAAGATTTGGTTTTGTCTGGTCATAAACAGAAACTGTTCTCTTGATGCTTAGATTTTGGGAATGCCCAAAGCACTTAATTTTAAAAATAATATCTTTATAATTTGGATCATTAAGGTGTTTTTAAAACTTGAGGGACAGGAGAATCTTTCTAAACGTTCATGATTTACACAAACTGATGTCAAGATTTTAAAAGCAAAATTTGGTATACCAGTATTACGTTTTGTATGTAATACAAAATGTATAGAACAATGCAGATTTTCTTACAACATAAAATTTGTCCTCAGTGGTGTGTCCTTATGGTTACCCACATTTTTTTAAAAGTGCTCCTGGACCAAAAAGGGTAAAAGAGAAACAAAATCCCTAAAATCACGCTAGATCAAAATTCTAAGTATCTCTAAGCAATTCTCCTCACTAGCTATAGACCAAGGCATTGCGTTTTTCTATGATTTCTCTGTTTGTCTGCTGTCTTCCAATAACATCTAATTCTCGGTGTGTGTGATGTTATGACAATCCAAAGTACTGTTAATATTTTCTCTTCTGCTGCTGAAGGGCATGGGGGCAGTATTTTTCAACAAAGGAGAGAATTGCATTGCAGCTGGACGGTTGTTTGTAGAAGAATCCATCCACGATGAATTTGTGACGAGAGTGGTAAGACATCTTCATATTTGCTCTAGGAGTTGTATAGAAACTGCTTTTACCTGAAAAGGACTTCTGACATTATTGATGAATTTTTAGGTGTCATATTAGTACTATGATATATATATATATTTATAAATATTTATATATTTGTATGTATTTATATTTTAAACAACATAGTCCTTATCTTTTAGAGCTACTTTCTGACATATTTACAGAGGACATTATAAAATGTCTAGGCTTTGCTTCAGAATAACCCAGGAGGAGGGGCACCTGGGTGGCTCAGTCATTAAGCGTCTGCCTTCGGCTCAGGTCATGATCCCAGGGTCCTGGGATCGAGTCCCGCATCGGGCTCCCTGCTCAGCAGGAAGCCTGTTTCTCCCTCTCCCACTCCCCCTGCTTGTGTTCCCTCTCTTGCTGTGTCTCTCTCTGTCAAATAAATAAATAAAATCTTTAAAAAAAAATAAAAAAAAATAACCCAGGAGGGGAGGAAGTAAGCAGGGGAATAAATTTGCCATGAGTTGGTAATTGTTGAAGCTGGGTGATGAGTATATGGCATTTCATTATATCATCTACTTTTATAGGTATTCATAATTTTTCATAGTAAAAATATATAGGTCTCTATAAAAAACAAAACCAAACCTTAAGAGCTTTTATTACCTATACCTTGCTCTGCATTTATAGCAAATTATATCCTTGACACTTGTGGGAGATATACTCCTAGATTTTTGTAAATTCCTGACTTGACTAAGAGATATACAACTAGATCCTTGCAAATCCTCAATACACAGTTAGTAGGACAGAATATCATTTCCTCCACTAACATAGATAGATATATAGATGATTGATAGATAGATAGATAGATAGATAGATAATAGATAAATAGATAGATAGATATGCATACACACACATGCATACTCACCCCCTATAGATTGGTCATGATTCTATAAACATGAGACCAAAAGCCATTTATAGAACTATTAATGGGGTGCCTGGGTGGCTCAGTCGTTAAGCATCTGCCTTCGGCTCAGGTCATGATCCCAGGGTCCTGGGATCGAGCCCCGCATCGGGCTCCCTGCTCCACGGGAAGCCTGCTTCTCCCTCTCCCACTCCCCCTGCTTGTGTTCCCTCTCTCGCTGTGTCTCTTTCTGTCAAATAAATAAATAAAATCTTTTAAAAATTTTTAAAAAAAGAACTATTAAGATGAATTCTGTGGCTAGAATAAACTATAATAAACTATGGCATTATTATGGTAACACTAATCACGGATTTGTTTATATTTGAAAAACCAGCACCCAGCTTCTTTTTTTCAGAGTCAGTCCCCCACTCCCCATTCCCAAGAAGCAAAGGCATTCTTTCTTTGTGAGAATGGAAAACACGGGAGACATATGGAGGGGCAGATGGTGGGCGGTGACTACCTCCTGAACATCCCTCTAATTCAATTTTGTGCTTCAGTAAAATACAAGTTACAGGGCTTTCACAACTTCAATGTGTGGACATTTCAAATACTGGGACCAGAAATGTCAAGAGTCGACCTTATCAGTCCATCAGTAAACATGTCTTGCACAGATGCAATTGGTATTCATTCACTCATTCAGCAGCTATTTCTTGAGCACTTACTGAGGGATTCTTGCCTGGCCCAAATTCAAATTCATGGGCCTGCTGGGTCATGGTAACTCTCATTCTTTCTTCTTATTAGAATTGGACTTAGCATTAGAAAATGCACAAGTAGATTAAGGTAAGTGAGGTGCACAGGGACCACCACAGAGAGATGTCAATGATGAACATTGCACAATAAAGATGGCTTTTCATCAGAACATTCTAGCAATTCCTCTGGTATGGCTATGCCATGAACATTTCACAAGGGCAGGCTGCTACATCTGGGGAGAGAAAAAAATAACCATGGGGCCATTTTAGAAATTCTTCTGCCCTGAAGAGCACAAGGGTGCTGTATTAACAAAAATTCCAGAACATCAGGTTTGCTATATTAATGGATTAACACTCAGGATAATTTGAATGTAGCATTGTAGCTTACGGTCTGTTAGAACTCAGTGGTTAACAGTGGGCTTTCAAGTCAGGAAGACTCTACTGTCTTTAGTGGTTGTCACTAAACCTGTTGAAGCCTCAGTTTCTCCGTCTGTAAGATGGAAATAATAAATACCCACCTCCAGTGCTTCTGTGAAGATTAAAAGACAACACATCTCTTGACAGCTTAGTAAGACACCCACCACACGGTAGAAGCTAGCCGAGGGTATCCGTTACTATTATTAACAGTCAATTGTGTTTTGTGAACCGGGTGACAAACAGGTGGAAGAAATTAAAAAGATGAAAATTGGTGATCCACTTGACAGATCTACCGATCATGGGCCCCAAAATCATCAGGCCCATCTGGAAAAGCTTCTGCAATACTGTGAAGCTGGAGTTAAAGAGGGGGCCACCTTGGTGTATGGGGGAAGACAAGTGCACAGGCCAGGTAAGATCACCTCCACAGCCCAACACTGGCTTCTGAAGGTGGAATGGATGGTAACAGTTTTCACTGCAGCTCCATCTTGCCTCAAAAGTAAAGAGTAGCATTTATGTTATGATCACAGGAATTCTTTTCTGGATACTGCTTGGCCTCTTATACGCTGGGGTACCTTGGACATGACAATTTGTCTGAGCCTCAGTTTCCTCCTGTGTAACGTGGGATGAGATGTGTGCACCCTGCTTTACAAGGCTGTGGAAATCAAATCACAAAATGGATGTGACAGGCCCTTGGTGGTCTGGTAAACAGGTGTAATGGACAACTATGTCATTCTGGTGCTGGTGACCTTGATTCCTGGAGCTGTGAGATTTAATCTTAGCTAGGGTAGCCTGGGAAGGATTTATTCCTATTGTCTAAAGCCATACCTGTCACTGAAATATGGGAATGGCTACATGTCATGATACCCCAAAGGAGAAAAAGACAAACAACAACTTCAAAACCCCATTTTTCACTGCTCTAGGGGGATTGTGCTCTAACACCTTACTCTGAAAATTGATAATTAGAAGGGGAAACTTTAACACGTAGCTGTGTTTCTTATATGAACTGAATTTCTGGGTAAACTGAGTAGCTGATAAAGGAGATTTTTTTTAACAGAAGAATTTCTGCTAATTAATGTAGAAAAAATGATGGAATAGAAAAATCACCACTCCGTACCCGTAATTGAATGAAATGGTTGATTTAGGCAGTTATCATCAAGGGAGGCTAAAGTGATCGGGAGAGAGGTTGATGGGGAGCTGAGAATGTGCAAGGTACCAAAGTTTTTCCGCCGAGATCGCTTGCCGGTCTCTTGGAGAAAAACAGTTTTACGACAGAGAAGGGGAGTTGTCACCTCTTGGAACCACACTGGTCAGCCTAAGCAACAGGAAAGCAGGGACAGCTGGGTATGATGTGTCTCTCAAGGGATGCAAGGTGTAACACATGGCATATCTCTGCAGTAGTCTCGCCAAAAATGTTTAACCTGAATCCAACTGTGTCTTGAGGTCAAACTTCCCATTTACGAGAAATAAAGGGGATAGACGAACACATTGAATGTCATCCCAAGGAAACAAAGACAAATCTAAATGCAACGTACTCTGCAGGACAACTGACTCAGTCTGTTTCACAAGTCAGCGGCATGAAAAATTAGGGGTGAAATGTTCCAGATGAAAGGACCCTTAAGAGATCTAACAAGTGAATGCAATGTGTAGAATTTATTGGAAGCCTGAACCAACCAAATCAATTGAGAAAAAAATGGAAATATAAGTCATGAAGAAGGAATTAGGACTAATTTTGTTAGATGTGATAACATATCGTGGTAGGTAAGAAAATGCCTTATTTTTTTACAGATTTGTACTGAAATATGTGGAGGTGAAAGTTATAACCTCTGGAATTCGCTTTCAATTATTTCAGCAAGGAAAAAAATGAATCAAAAATAGCAAAATATGAGTAGATATTTATTTTTCGATTCATGATACTACTTTCTATTCTTTGACATATGTTTCAAATTTTTGTAATAAATAGCTAAAAAAACAAGAATGTAGGAATGCTAATGCCAAATAAGAAAAGGAAAGTCTGCTTGGTTTTATTGACCCAGAAGGGAAGGAAAAAAAATTATGATGTAATTAAATGAGAGAACTATTAATTAAAAATTAATTACCCTATAACTGATGATCTTTTCTGTTTTTCAAACAGGCTTTTTTATGGAACCAACTGTTTTCACAGATGTGGAAGACCACATGTATCTTGCCAAAGAGGAATCATTTGGTCCTATTATGGTCATTTCTAAGTTCCAAAACGGGTATGTTCTTCAGGTACAATTTAACAGGTTTTGACTAGATAAGTGTTTTTTTCTTCTGCCATTGTGCTCTATACAGACCATAAAAATCAATGAACATGTAATGCTCAATTATATAACAATAATTGACTTCAATAATTAGAAGAGAAGGGGCGCCTGGGTGGCTCAGTCGTTAAGCGTCTGCCTTCGGCTCAGGTCATGATCCCAGGGTCCTGGGATCGAGCCCCACATCGGGCTCCCTGCTCCGTGGGAATCCTGCTTCTCCCTCTCCCATTTCCCCTGCTTGTATTCCCTCTCTCGCTGTGTCTCTGTCAAATAAATAAATAAAATCTTTAAAAATAATAATAATAATAATTAGAAGAGAAGCCTAACCAGTGTAGATTGTTATGTATTTTTGCTTCTTAGCTTAAATTAATGGCTGATAGTATGGAATTATAGCTGACTAAATTTAGTTTTTGTATAACCAACACTTGAAATGTCTCTCAAACAAGATAAATAACTAAGAATAACAAATAAATATTTCCACATTTACATTCCTAGGGAAGGCAGCATCTGTGAAATGTGATTTTCCCAAGAAAAGAGTGTTGCCTTCATAGGGGATTATGCCCCCGAAAGCCTAATACTCAACTTTTTATAAAATGCCCACAATCACCATATAATCAACTATCCATGATGGTTCATCATAGTGCAGGCAACTTTCCAAGGTATTTAGCATATCAGAGAGTGTCATATGGTAACTGAGCTCATACAAGAATATTTAATACAATGGACTCTCATGGTATACTGGGCAAAATTCTTCAGAATTCTGGTTTGAATTTTCCTTCAACCAATGAGAAGGTGGAAAAAGCCAGAACACAGAGTTCAGAGGACTTCTTGGTCTTTGATAGACATATTGTAAGACATATGTGGGGACACTAAGCTATAGTGAGCAACTTTTGACACACTGATCCAAGGATGCCCTATTAACCTTCTTTTCCTCATGAAATCCCCCCATAGGATAGTCTTTTTGTTAAACATGCAGATTTTATTTTTTAGGAGATTTTATTTATTTATTTGAGAGAGAAAGAGAACACAAGCAGGGAGGAGGGGCAGAGGGAGAGGGAGCAGACCCCCCCCACCCCCGAACAGGGAGCCTGATGCAGGGCTCGATCCCAGGACCCTGGGATCACAACCTGAGCCAGAAGCAGAAGCTTAACTGACTGAGCCACCCAGGGTCCCCAAACATGCAGATTTTAGAAGCCAGGTTTGGGGGATATCAACCAAGATAAGTCACAGTTCCTGTCTTTGAGGAACTTACCAGCTAATAAGGGAGACAGACGAGGAGATGGGCAATTAACCACAGAGGGCCAAAGGCAGCCAAAGGCAGTGGGTAGAGTCTGCCCAGCATTCTGCCGCTGCACCTGATTATCTCTATGGGTTTGGGCCGGTCCGAGCCTTGGTTTTTTTATTTGTGAAATTGGGTGATTAATAGCATCTATCCTTTTGTGTCATTCTAAGGATTAAGTAAGTCATGTTTGCTAACAGTTCTGTTGCCATTGCTATGCTTGTTTTTCTCCTAGAAGTCGGCAAGGTGTCCTATGAAGCTGTGTCATCTCAGTAGTCCCCAACAAGTAATGGCATAAAGCCATCTTTCTACCTTAAGCTAGTCAATAAATATTTGGGTCTCTAGCATGTGCAGTGCATCAAGAAGCATGAGAGTTTTAGCAGAGCCTCAATTCACTCTAGGTTCAGTTCCAAATTTCTTGTGCGAGCTTCAAATTGTGTATAGTCAGGATCACTCTGGAAAATCCCTTCAGAGGCCACCACGTTGAAGCCTGTGCTGTCTCTCAAAAAAAAAAAAAATTCAGCACGATTAATTTTTCCTCCCGTTTGGGGACAGATCCTGTTTCTTTGCCAGAGCGCCAGATGAAATACTTGGCTTGCATTCCCTGGCCATGCTGTAGAGCAAACCTGCAGTTTTAAACATTAGGATGACACTCATAAAGATGAGATACTCTTACCATGACAGACACATTGGAACTGGACCCGACCGAGAGATGAACAGGGTCACGTCTCCACTTACTTGTGAGTGCAAACATACTGAGTCAAAAGGCAGGGAAATCGTGATTGAAGGGATAATTTGTATTTCCTTTTATTGAATTGTATTAATTGAATTCACTCTCATGGGATGATCTAACACCATGGTATAAAGAAGAATAAGAGGTCATCCCTGCCCTTTGGGCACTTCCAGTGTTGTTGGGAGGCGAAACACAAATACACAAAGAGTTAAACCAAAATACTGAGTTTGGAGGAATATGTGCTCCCTGATTGTGACTGACTTTTATTGAGATTTGTACTGTGTTCCAGGCACTATTAGCTCATTTAATCCTCACGACAACAAGAAAGGTCCTTTTATTATTACTGCTATGTTTTGCAATAAACAAAGGCATGTGGAGATGAAGCTATTTGCCCAAGGTCACCCAGGCAGCCTGGCTGCTGAGCCCTCTCACTGAACCACTACACCCTACTGCCTTCCCCGTGACACTGGTGGGAGCTGGGAAGGCTTTAGGGCGAGGTACTGAATGAATGAGCCTGGAACTGTATGCAAAATCTGGAGAGATGGAAGGAAAGTGGGGGGTGCTCTGAGAATACATCTAGAAGTGGGACTCAAGGGAGGGGGGAGGAGGTGAGAAGTCATGAAGGAGAACCAAGAAGAAAATGGAAAAGATGACTTCAGATTTTAAAAGCTGTTGCATGATATACATGAAAAATATAATACTAGAGCTACAATAGCTCATTGGGAGTTTCTTTTGGTGTAAGCCTGGAATATTTCATTCATGAACATTTAAGCAAGTTTTCAGTAGTGTTTTTCTGTTTCTAGCATGCAGGGGGGAAATATTAGAACATAAAATGCAAATGATTTGCTTTACATTCAATGAAGTTTTGTCTTCCTAAAAACATCTTGTAGGGACATCGATGGAGTGTTGCAGCGAGCAAATAATACAGAGTACGGTCTGGCCTCGGGGGTTTTTACAAGAGACATAAGTAAAGCCATGTATGTGAGCGAAAAACTAGAAGCAGGAACTGTTTTTGTTAACACGTACAACAAGACGGATGTGGCAGCCCCTTTCGGGGGAGTGAAACAGTCTGGCTTTGGGAAAGACTTAGGTATGCTCTGCTTTTCTCCTCCATGTTCCCTTTGTTTGCCTGTCACAGGGAAGTCTGTTTGATGTTTCCTGCAGCACTCCTGTCTTGTTTCGAAGGACATTTCCTAAACGGCAGTTGGATCTGGGTTTATATGGGTACTAACTCTGTTTTAATGTTAAACATTTTTAGTTAACGTACATACAGAAAAGTACCCAAATTGCATGGAAAAGTGTTTTTCAAAGAACAAGATTAATGTTGAAAGGAAGAAGAAACACTGGCAATATCTGTTAGCTAAAATATGCTTGTTTTTTTTTTTACCTGACATTCAGCACACACTTGGTTTAGTTTTCGTGGGACTAAGTGAAACCAACAAAGGGAAATGGGTGGAGGGCAATACGGAGCTAGTTCCAAGAAGAAATCCTGTCTGTAAGCTGCCTGGCAGTCTTTCAGAATCAATAGTGCAATTGGCAGGGTTTTCTGGAAGTCTGGGAACTCAGATTTAGAATAGCAGAAAATCCAAAAGGTAATTAATTCTTTGTGGGTAGTGACACTATCACATTTCAAGTAACAGCTTACTTTGAACACTATGAACCAGATCTTCTGCTAACTACTTTACCTGTAACAGCACAAGCAGTCCTCACAATAGCCCTGGGAGGGAAGTGCTATTATTATCCTTATTTTGTAAATGGGGAAATTGAGGCTCAGAGAGGATGGGTAACTTGCCCAAAGTTACACAGCAGGTCACTGCTTGGAAAGAGAATTCCAAGCCAGGCAGTCTGGCTGCCAAGCCCATGTTCTTACTCCCCACAGCCAGTCTGGCTTGTTGTTTCAAAAATGGAAATATTCGTGATTTATTGATTTATTAGTCCACTAATATTAAGTTTGGTTAATGTGGGGTATTTTTACATTTTCTCTTTCCTGGTGACTTTTGGTAATGTATTTGCAGCAATAAAAGTAGCTCTCTTTTTAAATTCCATTGAGTTGAAGATAAATGGTGTTTATTGTAAAACAATAGAATTTGCCTAAATGGTTTCTTTCTCTCCCAATTTTAAACTCCCTAAGCCCAGGGGTTCCCCAGCCTTAGCCGCGCATTGGATTAGAGTCACCTGGGAGCTTTAAAAAGTACAAAGATGTTGATTTAATTGGTCTGGGGTGTGACCTGGGATCAGGAGTTTTAAAAGCTTCCCAGGGCAATTCTCCATTAAGGTTAAGAACCCTTGTTTTAGCTCAACTTCTAGGATCATATATTCATTAGTTGTCCCT
Source organism: Phoca vitulina (assembly GCF_004348235.1). Taxonomy (NCBI): domain Eukaryota; kingdom Metazoa; phylum Chordata; class Mammalia; order Carnivora; family Phocidae; genus Phoca; species Phoca vitulina. Next base: position 18,019,322 of record NW_022589722.1, on the reverse strand, counting down.
GTGGTATTTGTGCCCTTTCACTGCGATAGAAATCGATGATTTGTACAAGCTTAAAATAGAATAGAAACAGAAAGGCAAACCTACTGATCTTCTAGCCTGGATATACTCTTCTCTATACTATATAAGTCAGGAAAACGACATTATCTTTAAAATAAGATTACACCAAAGGGTCTCAAACTTTCTTTCTTCTGCTCAATTCTGCTTCATTTAATATAATCCTAAGGACATTATGTTGGTCACTTCTGTTCAGCCTAAATGGGCAAAGGATAGTGATGAAGAGCTTGTTGTCAGGCAGGGAAATAAGGGAGCAAGTTTTCTGGTGGAGACTGACCAAGTCAGCACTGTTCCTCAGAAGACCTGATTGGTGGTCTAAGCCCTTACTCCTCGAAGTGTGGTCTGTGGACCACGAGCATCCACATCATCGGGGGATGGTCACAAATGCAGAATCTCAGGGCCTTCACTGGATTTAATCAGAATCTGCAGTTTCCCAAGGTCTTCGGATGACTCACATGAACTTTACCATTTGGGAAGCCCTGGCTTCGGCCACATTCCAGTTGATTAGTGACCTATACACCTACATCTGTATCCAGAGTCTGGTGACATTGCATTCACTGGTCCATGAACTGTTTTTCTGTTCCCTAGGGGAGGAAGCTCTAAACGAGTACCTCAAAACCAAGACGGTGACGCTGGAATACTAGGGCAGGGCCATCATCGGGAACCCTCGGCAGACAACACCACTCCTGATCCCTCAACACACTTCAGAAGCCTGGGTGTGCTGAGGGAAAAGGTACCAGCCACGAGCCAAAAAACGCACACATGGACCATAAAGAGGGTCAAGACCACATGTCCAAGCATTTACACCTGTGCCTGAATATTTTCTGATACACCTTTTATACCTTAAAATGATTTGTCATTGTTGGGGTTTGACTATGTTGTATATCCCACGTGTTTCTAAGTTTAAGGCATTATATCCCACGTGTTTCTAAACCGCCAAGTGGCTTTTCCTCCCCACCAAGACTAATCTAACCATTGTTGTTCCTCTTGAAAAGTGTCCGTATCAGGCAGTTATAATACACAAGGTGCATTTGGGGGAAACTTTGTATCATATGTGCAGGTTTTAACCTCTGAACTATACCTATGGGGCTATTAAAAAGATTTTCTATAATTTTGCTCTCAAGGAACAGTATATCTTATAAAGAATGTGAAGCAAATTCCCTTTTTTTTTCATATTTGGAAATAAGATACATCTTTGTGCCTTTTGATGTTCTACTTTTCAACCCACTGTGATGGACAACCAATCCAAAACAGTGCTTGAGTACTTACTAGGTATGGGGTACTATGTAATGTTCTGAGGAATAGACAGAATTTAATGACATCATCTCTGGCCCCACATAGCTTAAATTCTAATAAATGGCTTTTAAGAAGTTAATTCTACAGTATGATATAGAGTGTAAATAGCCTTTGGAGGCTGGTCTTGTTCTTATCATACCATCTTGCCATGTGACTTGGGGAAACTTGCTCAACTTCTCCCAACCTCGGTTTCCTTATCTGTCAAATGGGGATAGTAATGCCTTTCTCAGGTGCTTTATTCTGAGGATTCAATGCAATAATATAAGTAAGTACCTTGCATTGTGCTATGTTCGTGGTACTCAAGAAAAAATTAACTTTGTTTCCCCATCACTATTTTAAAAATATATTGTGATAAACTAACTAGATGACTTAATTTCCCTACGATCCTTTTCAGGAGTCATTGGTTCCTATACTCCACTGTTCTGACATGGTGCTTGAAGCAGCAGCACTAGAAAATGCCATATAATGAAAAATGGCAATGGTGCGAGGAAAAGGATTGCTTTTCTTTCCGCAGCTCATTTGTTATTCATTGAACATCTCATTTTCCACTTTTCTACCTACCGGATCTGCTGTATGACCACTGGTTGGGTGATCTTGGGCAAGTTAGTTACCTACTATCTCAGAGCCTGGGTATCTATAAAATGGGGATAAAGTCCCTATCTCATTAGGTGTGGGAAGGATTCAATGGGATGATATGCATAATGCACCTGACAAGCTGTTTGGACCATAGTCTGCACCCAAGAAATGGGAATTCATACAATCCATGCAGGACTCACAAAATTGACTGTTGTCAGACCAAAAATAGTTGAGTAAATTATTACCATCCACATGTGACGAGAAGGTGAGTTCCTGAATTGCAGTGTTATTGGAGGATGGTCTGAGCAATGAACTTCTATTACTCCTCTTTTAAAGGAAAATTTCAGTAAACACTCCTATCTCTGACTTTGGAGAAGCCCTTAGGGAACACCGGGTACTTTGCAGACTCAGCAGCTTATCATAAAGGGAACCAATTAACAAACAACAACCAAATCAGAGGCAGAAAACATCCAAAAGGAAGAATACCAGGTGTAATCCCAGCGTGATCAATAGAGCGTATTTTGCCTGTAAGCAGTAGCTCATTTAATATACAATAGCTCACTTACCATCACAGCTGGGTACAGATGAAATTCTAAATTGGAATGAATATTCTCTGAGTCCAAATTGATGGCATATTTGAATTAAATGACAAAGGCCTTATGATAAAGGAACCACTTTTAAATGCAGCGTTTGAACTGATTTCATGTGAACTAAAATATCATTTTACCAAATATTATTTTAAAAGATTTTATTTATTTATTTGACAGAGAGAGAGAGAGAAAGCGCACAAGCAGGGGGAGGGGCAGAGGGAGAAGCAGGGTCCCTGCTGAGCAGGGAGCCCGATGCAGGGCTCGATCCCAGGACGCTGGGATCATGACCTGAGCCGAAGGCAGACGCTTAACCAACTGAGCCAGCCAGGTGCCCCCAAATATTTTAATGATAGATAAAATGGCAAACAAAACCATGTCTGTTTCTTCTGGCCTCATTTTACCCTCTACTACGTATCTCAGTAGCAGTGTTTTTCATCTTCTTTGGGCCACACTCCTCTCTGAGAATCTGCTAAAAGCTGTGGAGCCCCTCTGTGCCATTTCTACCCGAATTCCCATACACATACCTAATTCTGCAAGTATCTTTAAGGGGTTCGCAGATCTCCTAAAGCCCATGCTTGGAGATTAACAACTCCTTCTTCCATAGCAAGTTCTAAAGTTCCTACTGGCTTGAGTCTCTTATCTGACTGCTGATCAGAATCCAAGGCTCCATGGAATTCACAAAATGACCAGTGAATTTTTTTTTTTTAAAGATTTTCTTTATTTATTTGACACAGAGAGAGACAGCGAGAGAGGGAACACAAGCAGGGGCAGTGGGAGAGGGAGAAGCAGGCTTCCTGCAGAGCAGGGAGCCCGATGCGGGGCTCGATCCCAGGACCCTGGGAACATGACCTGAGCCGAAGGCAGATACTCAACGACTGAGCCACCCAGGCGCCCCATGACCAGTGAATTTGAATTGGAACATAATGATCCACAGCCTACCAGGTGATTTAATTAACACCGGGAATAATTAGGTTATCACTATTCTGGGTTCCTGACTGGCTCAGGTGGTGGAGCATGCAACTCTTGATCTTGGGGTCCTGAGTTCGAGCCCCATGTTGGGCGTAGAGATTACTTAAGAAAAAAAAATTTTTTTTTTTAAAGATTATCACTATTCTTTCAGATCACAGATTATTTGGCTAAAGAATAAAGTTGTGATCTGATTGTCACCTGCATGGGGAGGTGTGGACACTCCAAGTGGTTCTATGGCCCTTCTCATCCTCTTCCTCTTGCCTTTGCTAAAGCAGTCACCTTTTGCTCAAACACACTTTGTGGCTTCCTACCCCCAGCTCGGTTTGAGGGTCTCTCCTCTATGCTCTCACTTGTCGGGAACACAGTGCTTACCACTTGGTGCTGAAATTATCTGCCTTCCTGGCCAGATATGAGCACCCCTTCTCCACCCCCAGGATTGGCCTTTTTTCAGTCAATAGTAACCACAGCTATCATGTATTGAGGGCCTCTTGTGTGCTGAACACTCTAAAGTAAGAACTTTGTAAATGCTATCTTGTTTAATCTTCACAACGTCTGAGAAAAATGAGTAAGTTGAGGGGCTCTTCTTACTAGCTCCCCGACTACCGAGCCAGCCTCATCGCTGATCCCGGTTACGCACAGGTCTCCCAGCCTGTCTTCCTGATTCTGCCATGTGTGGATCTGTTCAAAGTTTATGTCAGAGGCTGTCACTCCTCTGGCTCAAACCTTCCAATGGCTCCCAATTCGATTAGAATAAAGTCTAGTGTACTTACTGGGGTCTACAAAGTCCTATCGATCTTGCTTCCTGGCTACCTCTGACTTCATCTCCTATGAATTTCCCCCTTGTTCTGCCTAGCCACTCCAGCTGCCTTGATGCTCCTCAAACAGACGAGCAAACTCTTACCTCAGGGCCTTTGCACTTACTGTTCCTCTTCCCAGTGGCGTGCTGGTAAATATTTACCAAATGGTTCTCTGGGGGAAACGATTCTTGGAGCGATTGCTAACTTCTGTGTATAAATGCTGTCATGAGGGCTGACTGCAAACTAGAGAGCTGCGTGCAATCAGAACACGTGCAAGTCAGTGCCAGCACACCTTTGCCTCTGCCTGCATCTCTTTCCGTACGTACGACCTCCTCGCTGGCTGCCTCACTCCCTTCATGTCTCACCTCCAATCTCATCTCAGTAGAGACGGATTTTCTAGTCCCCGCATTCATACCTCATCTGCCCTGTCACTATTTATTCTTCTTATCCTGCATTATTTTCATAGCATTTATCACAAGCTGGCATATTTATTTATTGTCAGTCTCTCTCCATCAGAATGTAAACTTCATGGACAGGTGCTGCTTTGTTCAGTGCTGCATCTGCAATGCCTAGTGCGTACAAGGAGCTCAATATTTGCTTTCGAATGAAAGCGGTTAAGTAACCTGCCCAAATCACACAGCTGTTAAGTGGCAGAAGAGGCACCCTTGGTAGAGAAGCTGGTGGTCTCAACCAAGCTGGATGGCTTGTACTGCCGATGCCTAAATCAGGACCCGGGTGGTGAACAGAACACACCGCACATCTGTCATTGTCTCCAAGAGCTGTCGTGCCAAATGGCTAGAGACAGGGTGAGAAGCCAAACTGGTTCCCCCCTACCTGCCCTCCAGGAAAGTAAGAGCTGTAGAGGGGAACCTGGGCTGGAGGAGATTCTCAGAAAGGAGACACGGTGGATGGGGTGATTATCATCACTGTTATGCAAATGATACCCAAGTGGATTTTTAAAATAATTCAATAATACCTAATTATGTAAAAATACATAAAATCGGAAGGTAAGATTCAGCTATAAACTCTCCATGCGGAAATAACCACAGACATTTGAGATTGTTCCAAACTTTCCTATGAATATATATTTTACAGAATTACTAGGATACTGTACATAACTTTATTACCTGCTTTTTGCAGTTAACAATATACAAGCATCCTTCTGTGTCAATAAACATACTTCTTCATACGTTCAGTGGCTTTAACATGTTCTCTATTGGTGCACATTTACACATATGCCAGACATAACTGGTTTTACTCTTTTAAACTTTGCAATAAATCTTATACAGAAATCTCTGAACAAAGCTGTAAACCAGGATAAATTCCTAGAACCTATAATCTTACTAAGTTTCCCCCCAAATTCTTGCCACCACGGGGCATTATCCCTATAGCATCGTAATACCTCACATTTACTGAGCACTGTTCTAACCACGTGCTGTGTTCCAACTCATTCATTTCTTACCAAAACCCCACGAGGGAGACTGTTACCCCCATTTTGCAGGTGGGGAAACGGAGATAGGTGGCCAGGCCGAGGTCTGGTCCAGACAGCTTTGGGGTCCGTGCTGCTGGCAGAGTAACTGGGGGGCCCACAGTGGCTGGGGGTGGCCGGCTCAGTGACACCGGGCCCCACCACTTACTATTGGGAGGCCTTAGGAAAGGTACTTAGCAGCTCATCTGTGAAGTGGATATAAGCAGAATTACCTCATGAGGTGGTGGTTTTTGTTTTTTTGTTTTTAGCAATTAGGACACTTACTGTGTCACAAAGTCTAGGGATTCCATCTGCAGTTATTTAATGCAGTGACTTCATGGCGCCCCCTGCTTTACTTTGCTGTCCCTTGAGGCGCAGACTTGAGAGTTGGCTCCCTTTATGGCCACTAGACAGGACTCCTGGGAATCCTATCAAGTCATAAAATATTTAACCCTTTCTTCTAAAAGAAGAAAGGAACCACCTCTTGATGTGCCTCCTTTTTAGGAATGAAAAATCCTTTCCTTCCCCAGAGTCTACTAACGAGACTTCGCTTATGCCTTGCTGGGAAAGTTTGTGTCACGTGCTCATTCCCACTCCAATCACTGGCAGGGGTTTCCCATGACTGGGGGCGCGGGGGCAGTCAACCACAAAGATCCCAGCATTCAACTTTTTGGATAAGTCTACCAATCATAATTACCCCATCTTGTTTATATTGGATCGAGAACCAATGACGTTTAAAATGAATTACTTTACTGACATAAAGAGAAAAAGAGTAGTTTAATGACCATTTATTGTACATTTCAACCAAGTGAAAGGCCATCTGCTAGGCACTGAGGGAAATACAAGTGAAAATAAGACTCAGCCTCTCCCCTTGCCTTTCCTACCAGACTAGGGGATACAGGAACAATAATACAAGCTACTTTGTAAGGCAGGTGTTTTTTTTTTATAAGTACCGTATTTATTTATTTATTTATTTATTTATTTATTTTTTTTTTTTTTTAAAGATTTTATTTATTTATTTGAGAGAGAGGATGAGAGGAGAGAGAGAGCACATGAGAGGGGGGAGGGTCAGAGGGAGAAGCAGACTCCCCGCAGAGCAGGGAGCCCGATGCGGGACTCGATCCAGGGACTCCAGGATCATGACCTGAGCCGAAGGCAGTCGCTTAACCAACTGAGCCACCCAGGCGCCCTATAAGTACCGTATTTAATGCACAATTAAAATATTGTGGGAATGGACAGGAGATTCATTCAGAATGAAATTTTTGCTTCAAACACCATTACACATTTTCGGATTTATAACTGTCACAGAGCCACAAAGGATGGGACCCCCACAAGCATGGTCTTAGCAGGAACAGAACCACTGACCAAGGGGCTGCCAGGTATCACACCCCAACACCAGGCAGGGAAAGCACGGGTCAGACTAACCAAAGCACAGTGGTGATTTACTTTCCAGCAGCCTGAAGGGCCAACTGCTGACAAACAAAACAGCTTTCTAATTAAGGTGTAACATGCCGACAGCAAAGGGCACAAATGTAAAATGTGCAACTCAATAAATTTTTATATACGACCGAGTGACCGAGTGGTGGTAACTCAAACGTGAGACACTTATATAGTGCGTGACACAGGAAGGGCTCAGTAGGTATGGGCTATGGTTTCATCTGCCAATTTGCTGAGTCAAGAACACAATCTTGGTTTCTTCCACAGTTTTTTTGGTTTTTTTTTTTGATACATGAGGTTAAACATTTTTTTTCTGTGAATTCTTTTGTCTATGGCCTATTCGTTATTAAGATACTAGTTTTTTTTCTAATTTGTAAGAGCCCTTTATATATTGACAGTCTTAGGTTGCAAATATTTTCCCCAATTTGTCCCTTGCCTTTAAAATTTCTTTTCATAAAACTATGCACTAGTTTTTAATATTTATGCACATGAGTTTTCTGCTCTTTTCCTTTGTGATTTCAGACTTTGCCATTCTGCTTAAAAAAAACAAAACAAAAACAAACTTTTGACTCCTGCCTCCTGAAAAAAGAAAAAAAAACCTTTTTCCCAATTTCACTATTAGATGTTCACCCATATTTTAGTATGAAATGCTTATAATTTTATTTCTTTATATTTCAATCTTTAATCCACATAAAATTTATCTTAGCACATGGTATGAGGCTAAGATCTAACCTTGTTTGTAATAGCCAGTTCGGATATTGTACGCTAAATAATTCATCCATTTTACACTTACTTAAAAATGACATCCTTATCCTAAATTAAATTTTCATGTTTTTCTTTTTTCTAGTATGTCATAAGAGTGTCCAGAGGACCTGAATTTAGTTGACTTCCTTTACTGTACAGGGAGGCTCGCTGTAGTACATGAGATAGCCATGGCAGGAGGGCACTATTAAAATTCTACACACTAGTATGTATTTCTAGACTGGCCTCTCACTGATCACTCGGCATATTTCCACTGGGATGTGTATTTCCTGTGAAGTTACACCTTCATATCCCCTGCCTGGAGCAGCCTACCATGGCTTGACATTTCCTGTTATACCCTCATACAGCCATTAAGTCGAATAATAACATTATCCAGTGCCTAGTCAGTACCATCCACCATACTAAGTAGTGAGCCAGACAAATGCAACTTCCCCCAATGTAGCAGAAGATGTTAGCTGGGAGGAGGCGATCTTCAACTATTTACACCAATAATTCATCACAGTTATGTTTGGTGCTACTAAATATAGCACAATAACCGTTCCAGCTGAGGAGTCTCATTTCAAGATCTGTTCGTTTCTTCGTACATTTAGTGAGGCACAGCCCAGAAGAGCTGGTTCCAGTTTCCAATGGGAAATACCAGGAAGAACCTTGAGAATTACCTTCAGTGTATTTGTAAAGATGTCTTGAGCTAATGTGAGGAGTGGGAAAAAAGAGTTAAAAGAGAGCCCTAAAACATTAAGGGACAAATTCCATCAGCTCAACCCACTTGGAGATGATTTTTTAAATTCTCAGGCCTATATCCTGAGCAAAGCCAGTCCCTTGGCAGATGAGATCTGAAACAAATTTAATAAGGTCAAGAATGAGGCAAAAAGGCGACTCGAGCATAGGATCATTTTGACCTTTGAAAGGGAAAACCAGTGGTTACACTCTTCTTGTGACACACCCTATTTTTTCTGTGATGTCCCTTATTTTCTACATTTGATAGGTTTCAAACTGTGGGCAACAGTGTAGAATAGTTTTAATAGCTGAAACAAAAAAATCTGCCTTCTGAAAAAAAAAAGGAAAAACAAAAACAAAAAAACCATGAATTTTCCAACCAGTAAATTCTGTATGCAGAGTGGCTGCAGAGTCCCCAGCAGTGATGAAACCAGAGAGCGCCAGATTTCCAGCTCAGGCTGGAAAGGACTTTTTTTTTTTAATGGAAGTAGCTATGCCTGAGGACAGCTGAATATAAGTAATTCTTCTCTTTAAAAAAAATTTCTTTCTCTTAAAAAATTCTCCCCCACTGAACCCACTGTGATGCTAACAAATAAATTTGACTTTATAATGACCTAAAAAAACAACCCAGTTTTATTCAAGAGAATAAATTTAAAACAAATGATTTGTATTTTTACTTTAAAATAAGTTTGCTATTTCTCAAGTCTATGAAGAAGAAAAAAGATGCCAACAAATTCACTCGGCACCATACATAAAGTTAAGCTTTCTAAGTGAAATCTCTTCAGCATGAGATCAGACAGTCTGCTCTTAGATCCCCAAATGTGACCTATTCCACCTCTTTAAAAGGTAGCTTTTGTTTCTCTGAGGAACAAAATGCATTCAATAATACAGAAAAGCACCACAGATACCTGAAATGCAAAACCACCAGCAAGCCATATTCGTTTTCTGCAGAACTAGCAGGCATGTATCATCTGTTTCTGAGATCATTTATTTTACTATTTCTTTTTTTTACTGGCAGGACTGTCCAAAACCTCAATCTTGCCTTTTCCATCTTCTGAATGAGGAAGCTTAATGTTATCTATGGTGACTTCAGAAGACGTGCCGTCTTCTTCTCCCTCAGATTCTGAGCTGTCCTCCGAGCTGTCTTGCGAACTCTCTTCTGAACTGTCCTCTTCTTTTGAATCGGATTGATTCATCTCAAACAAGGCCACATCCTGCCAAAAGCACCACGTGAGAAATTTATTTCAGGGCAGTTCCCTAGAAAGTTGTAATAACAACCTCGGGAAGAACCAACATTAAGCACAAATATTGAAGCACATAGGACAAGAAATGTTTTTAATACAATATGGTCCTTTTTTTCTTTCAGTTGCCATAGTCCACCATGATTTACAGGTACTACAAGTTTAAAAAGTTCCCCACAACCCGATTCTATATATCCTGAACACGTTCAACAACATGCATCCAACAAATATCAACAAATACTAACATGAGCCAGGCACCACGCTAGGTCCTAGAGACTCCACAAGAACAGCAACAAAAATCTTTGCCTTTCTGGAGAGGGATTGGCAAATTACAGCTTGCAGGCCAAACCCAGTCCGCTACCTGTTTTTGTTTAGCTCGTGAGCTAAGAATGTTTTTTTTTTTTTTAATTTTTAAGTGGTAGAAGAAAAAAGTCAAATAGTATTTCATGAAACATAAGAATTATATGATATTCAAATTTCAGTGTCCATAAATAAGTTGATAAAGCCTGCCTATTCATACATGTCGTCTCCAGCTGCTGTCAGACTAAAACAGCAGAGATGAGCAGTCCCCAGAGACAGTATGGTCCACACACCTGAAGTCCTTGCTAGCTGGCCCCATACACAAAATAGTTGCTGACCTCGTTCTAGCTGGGAAAGAAAGACAATGAACAACTACATATAAAGCATAGTGTAGGGCAGTGAAAAGGAAGAAAAGTAAAGCAGGAGAGGATAAGCTTCTAATAGGGCCATCGGGGAAGGCCTCTTGTTGCGGTGACAACCGATGAGAGATGGAGGGAGTGAAGATGCAGAAATCTTGGAAGAGCCTCGTACAAAGAGGGGAAAAACCTGAAGGAGACTGAATGGGAGTGCAGGAAAGAAGGGGTGCGGTGGCAGGTAAGTCAGATGGAGCTGGAGGCAGGATCACACGGGCCCTCGAAGGACTCTGAATTCATCAGAACTGTGAGGGGAACGTGGGCCACACCTAGTGTGAAGAATAGATGCTAGGAAAGAAAAGGCAGAAGCAGGGGAACCTGTGGAGAAATCACTGCAAGAGTCCACAGGAGAGACCACGATGACGTGGACCAAGGGTGGCAGCAGGGGACATTGTGCAGAGTCGCTGGATATGGGACATACTCTGGAGGTAGAGCTGACCAGAGGTGCCGATGAATGAGATACTACTATCAACAATGTCAGCTCTGTCCAGACCCGAGTGTTATAAAGGGAACTCCGGTATAGAAAGAAGATCTGAGGCCGGCTGGAGATCTCCCATGTGGCTTAGGTTATCGGTCTGTTAAATGCATCATTTATTTTTACATTTTCAGTGAGTCAGGTTATGATTACTTCTTTCAGGCCTTCTTTTAGGAAAACACAATCCACTTGGGACACATAGTAAATTAATGCTTCAAGATAACAAATGTAATATTTGACTTGAAAAAGCCCTCCTCTTCTCTATTTCTAAATTCCTAAACTCCACTCAGGGAAGCCTACTGATCTGTAAGATCCCTAATTATAAAATGAACAAGTTCCCATGCAATATTGGAAACATGAGCTGACTCTGCAAGAAGGAAAATATCACTTGAATTAAAACGGAAAAGTCCTCTCCCTTATAGATGATGAGGCATACTGGTAATTTTAATTTATGAAATGAAAACAAAGCATCATTACCATTTGTATAACTTTTCCAAGAGCCCCATCAATATCTTCAATATTGAAACGACCAGGTGGTGCGGCTGCCATTTCTTTTCTTAGCTTTTCATTTGCCTGAGCCATCTGTGGGAGAAAGGTCTGTACTTGGTCCAATACTAAGGAGAGAAAATATAGTTTATCAATATTTATGTTACTCTTTGGCCAAACTTCAACTTTTAAAATCCAGAATTTACTGTAAAACACTTCTGAATTCAACAGTCACAATAGTAACAAAAGTTATAATAAAAAAATCTTTCAAATTTCTTCCATTTTAAAAAACCCCCATCCTCTTCTGAATCTTTAAAGCAGGACTACACAAGTTAGTGAATATTTCCTTGTTTATTTGTGTGTGGTTTTTTTTTTAAGATTTTATTTATTTATTTGACAGAGAGAGACACAGAGAGAGAGGGAACACAAGCAGGGGGAGTGGGAGAGGGAGAAGCAGGCTTCCCGCGGAGCAGGGAGCCCGATGCGGGGCTGAATCCCAGGACCCTGAGATCATGACCCGAGCCGAAGGCAGACACTTAACGACTGAGCCACCCAGGCGCTCCAATTTGTGTTTTCATATATCCCCAGAATTGTACATCCCTAGATGGCTGGCATTCAACCAATAGTAACTAATTAAGGAGAAAGTATGACTTAATAGTTAGATGTCTCAGGCTCTGAGGCTTTGGGGTCAGGCTGACAAGGTTATTAATAGAACCCCAGTTCCACCTCTTACTCCCTGAATTACCTTGGGCAAGTTAACTAAGTAGTGGTTGTTTTTACCTGCCCAATATCTGTTCCCCTTTCTTCTGGTAACATAACCCTGACTTTCCTTTTAAGCTCTGTCACTCTTAGTCACTCTTGTGCCTTGCCCTTCTCATGCCTATATGTTCCACAACCTTGGTCAACATGATTTGGTTCAGTGGCATATTCAGTGATACTGTGATCCAGTCAGGCCAATAAGAGATCACCCTGGGACTCTGGCTGGAACTGTGAGAAAGAGATCCCTTCCTTCTGAGTGAGTAAATGACCGGGTGAGCTGCTGATAAACTGGCCAACTTGCCACAGGTAAGGAAGAGCCTGCTCTAGATTTAGCCAACACCTAGGAAAGCAGAGCTGAGAGATACAGAGCAGGAGACCCCTAGGACACCAAGCACCTGGATGCAGATGTACCCGAAATCACTGGGATCCCCCCCTCCCAATAAAATTGGCCAACGTAATTTATTTTCTGGCTTAAGGCAACTGGAGCTGGAGTTTAGTCATTTGCAACCACAGGTGTCCTAAATAATAAATTTAATTGAACCATTCAAAACTTCAATTTACTCATCTGTAAAAACAGGAGTGATAACTATACTATGCTAAGTACAGGGGAATCAATAAACAAGGTATGTCTACCTTCTTGAGCTCTCAAAAAAGGCCCAGCACATAACTGTGCACATAACGAGTTCTCAAGACTTGTGAAGTCACTGATGCAGCTACACAATACATGACTGAACTGTCCAGAGTACAGAAGAAGAAAAGAAAAAGGCGGTAAAGGTCAAGAAATGGCCTTTGATTGTAACAGGACTGCTGGAAGGATGCACTGAGGTCCTAGAATACGAAGCCCCGCACAATGGCTATCACAATGAGGAAAGAAATGAAAGATATAAAAAAGACTCAGATGGAAGTCCACAGATGGAAAACACTGTCAGCAGCTCCTAAGATACCGAAACCCCCGAGCAGTCCCGGGGTGGGGGGACAATGAACAGCTCTGGCTGGACTGGGGTTCACTGTGGATCTCTACTGCTTAACTGGGCAAAATTTAACATCAGAGAAGGTTCTTGAGAGAGAAGGGTAGTGGAGAAAGAGAGGGAAAGATACTTACAGGGACTCCTCTCTATCCTCACTGTTTGAAGAGTGGAATTTTTTCTGCAGTTCGGCTTGGGCTTGAGGAGTAACCTGTCCCATATACCTGAAAGCACACATACAATTTACTACAGCATAAAGAAATGGGGGCCCGTCAGCAAACTTTCCAGGACCGCTCTCAAGTCTTGAACATTCCACATTCCCCAAGACATTTTTAGAAAAGGAGGCTCCCCAAGTTCCATGACAACATTTTACTTCCTTACGCCCACCCGCCTCCCCTTCTTTAGGCCTGCCTCATACATCTGTATGTGTCACCGATGCCTTGGAGTAAGTGCAAACTAACCTGCACCCTTTGTGGATCAGAAATCCATCAGTGACAAATGAGTTTCTGCAACGAAGGGACAGAGGAAGCAGCAAAGAGTACAATGATGGTTAAGTGAAGCCAGAAATGGTTACTAGCTGCATTATATTGGTCAAATTACTTAACCTCTTGGAACACTTGTTTGTTTATCTTTAAAGCACACCTGCCTTGTTAGTGGACCTTCATTAAAGATGTCCAACCTGGACAAATGAGCCCTTTGGAGAACTTTTGTCTGTCCCCCCCTGCAACCCCCCAACCCCAGGCACCTTTTCAGCCCCATCACTCACTACTCCTCAAATCAACAAACGCTTCAGCCCATCAGAGCTCAGAGGACAGGACTTGTCTTTCAAAACTCAAGGCTTTGATCACCCTGTTTCCAACGCCTGGAAAACCTCTTCACTCAAATACAAAAACCCTATTCACCCCCCAAAGCAGATCTCAACAAATATTCTTTGATTACTACTTTAGGTCTAGCAAATGGATTAGCATAGAGAATCCAATCAGACTGATTGTGTTCGAATCCCAATTTTGTCACTTTTCAGCCAGATGATCCCCAGCAAGTTACTTATCTATGATACACTGTGACTCAGTTTCCTCACCTATAAAATAAGAGAGAACCTTATGCACAGAGTTTTTGTGAGGATTAAATGAGTTAATTAAATCCTGGGTCACAGTAAGCACTACATAAGCTTTGGCTATTATTATAACTCTTCGGGATGCTCTGGGTTCTCACAGAACGTCTTCAAGCTAAGATTCACCGAGAATATGCCCAAGAACTTAGGCACATTCTCCTTCTCAAAAAAAAAAAAAAAAAAAAAAAATCAACAGGTACTACTACCTCCATTTTCCAAATGTGAAAACTGGAGCTTTGAGAATGTAAACAAGTCTCCTGTAGTTCCACAACTAATCAGTCGTGGAGCTGGGATTCAAATCCATGCTTTTTAACTCCCTACTATGGTGTCTGAAATCCTATGTGGATTTCCTAGACCCAAGTGTCCCTCTACAAGAGAGAGGCAAGGCACTAACGGGTGGTTTTGTGAGCATGGAGGGGTGGGGGGTTAATCCATAATAGTGACCTGCTCCCCCCACCAGCCCGCTGCGGGGACGCGGAGAGCCCACCTAAAGCCCTCCCCAGGCCCTGCCCTCAGGGGAGGTGCCCTGCTGCTGCACTCCGCGGAGTGGGCGCCCACTATCGCGCGGAATACAACCATCCCGGGGCCCGAGGCCGGGTGCCCGCCCCGAGGCCCCCGAACCCCACCCCCGCCGCGGCGGTCTCGCAGAAGCCCCGCGGTCACCGCTGGGCGTCCCCTCGCGGGTGTGGGGCCTGGACAGGGAGCCACCGGCCGGCCGCTGTCCCGGCCACACGCCCCCTGCCGCACGTGCACACCCCACGCCGCCGCCACCCGCCCGTCACCTCCGCGGCCGCCGCTCCCGGCTGTCAGCAGCTCCTTGGACACCGAGACCGCCGAAGAGTCCCGGGGGGACGACGAGCAGCTCGCGCCGGACTGAGGCTCGCGGCGGACCTCCATGCCCCTCGTTAGGCTTGAGAGCCAGCCCACCCAGGCCCGGATGCAGGAAAGAGGTTCGGTCAGGGGGCGTGGCCACGGCCGCGATTGGACGAAACTTGGCGGTGGGCGGGGCGCGGGCGGCCGCGGCCACGGCGACACCTGGCGGATCCCTGAGGCCATTCCTGTGGTGGGAAAAGGAAGGTTAGGACTCTTGAGGTCCCGTGGCGGGATCAAAGAGCTGGCAAAACTCAATTTTAGCCAAACAGTCCGGACAACAGGTCACCCTGGGGCTGCCTTCCTCATTTTTTAATTTTCAGGTTGCGGTAAAAAAAAAAAAAACAAACCATAAAATCTACCATCTTAACCATTTTTAAGTGTACAGTTCAGAAGTGTTAACTCTATTTACATTGTTAAGACTGATTAGTTGTGGAACTACAGGAGACTTGTTTACATTCTCAAAACTCCAGTTTTCACATTTGGAAAATGGAGGTAGTAGTACCTGTTGATTTTTTATTTATTTATTTATTTTGAGAAGAAGGAGAATGCGCCTAAGTTCTTGGGCATATTCTCGGTGAATCTTAGCTTGAAGACGTTCTGTGAGAACCCAGAGCTCTAGAATTTTTTCACCTTGCAAAGCTGAAACTGTATCCATTTAGCAACCCTCCCTTATTGTTATCATAATAACGACTTACCATTGTATTACAACCAAGTTTTAAAAAGTAGGGCACAAAGAATTATGGGAGAAATGACAGTAGGCACTGAGGAGGAAGACACTGATTAATGCATTTTAAAAGCTGATTTCATTCTCTTTCTATTTAAAACCTACTCTGTCTAGAGATCCTTCAGGGAAGGGACAGCAGCTTTTTTTCTTTATATTGCCAGTGCCTCACTTGGAGTCAGGCACATCGTTAATGATTAATCCGTGTTTAACTAATGAATGAACAGAGAAAAGTTGAACAAATGAATAATTGTGAATTGTTTCATTGATTGATGGATCACCCCTGTACAACAAGATTGAGCCTTTAGAAATGTCCTCAAATCTCTGTTGTGAATTGTTGACTAGATCAGAAGCACCCCATAGGTACAAAACTAATGGAGCTATTTGCAATAATAACTTAGAAATTAAGACATTCATATCTAGCCAAGATAGAGTAGAAGATGCACTGGCAGAATTTAGTCTCCCTCCTAGAAATGATGTTGTTAACCAGAAAAGCAGTTTTATAAAATGTGAAAATAAATGTAAAACATAGTTTTCCTCACTTTTAATCTTTTAAAAACAATAGATTGTTTAGATTTTTAAAAAATATTATAGGGTTTATAACAAATGTAGAGGTAAAATACATATGAGAAGAATAGCACAGAAGAGGGGCACCTGGGTGGTTCAGTCATTAAGCGTCTGCCTTCAGCTCAGGTCATGATCCCAGGGTCCTGGGATCGAGCCCTCCATCGGGCTCCTTGCTCCGTGGGAAGCCTGCTTCTCCCTCTCCTACTCCCCCTGCTTGTGTTCCCTCTCTCACTGTGTCTCTCCCTGTCAAATAAATAAATAAAATCTTAAAAAAAAAAATAATAGCACAGAAGTTGGAAGTAGTAAATCTGTTGTAAGGATCTTATATTTTATGTGAAGTATTTTAATAGGATTTAAAAAATAGTGATAAGTTAAAGATGTATATTATAAATACTAGAGCAACTCCAAAAACAAAAAACAAAAAACAAAACTAAAAAAGAGGAATAGCTGATCAGCCAATAGTGGAGATAAAACCTGGCCTGTAAAGTATAATCAATTAATCCAAAAGAAAACAGGATAAAAGATAAAGAGGAGCAAAGAACAGATGGGATAAATAGAAAACCAATAACAAGATGGTAGACTTAAGCTAAACCCATACCAGTAATTAGACTAGATGTACATTTGTCTAAGATTTAAAAGGCAAAAAATGTTAGACTGTATAAAACAAGACCCAACTGCCTGCTGTCAGCAATAAGTTCACTTTAATTGTAAAGACATACATAGGTTAAAGGTCAAGTGATGGAAGAGATAAACCATGCAAGTATGAAACAAAAATCAAGCTAGAGTAGCTACATGACTATCAGACAAAGTAGATTTCAAAACAGAGAACATTGCCAAGTGTTACAGACTGAATGTTTGTATCCTCCCAAAATCTATATGTTGAAAGCCCTAACCCCTGAATGTGGCTATATTTGGAAATGGGGACTCTAAGGAAGTAATCATGATTAAATGAGGTTGTATGTGTGGGGTCCTGATCCAATAGGATTAGTGCCCTTATATAAAGAAACACCAGAGTACTACTCTTCCTCTCTCCATATGCACACACACCAAGGAAAGGCCATGTGAATACATGGTAAGAAGACAACCTTCTGCAACCCAAGGGGAGACCTCTCAGTAGACATCAACCCTGCTAGAAACTTGATCTTGGATTTTCCAGCCTCCAGAACCATGAGAAAATTAATTTTTCTTGTTTAAGCCACCTACTTTGTGGTACTTTGCCATAGCAACCTGAGCAGACTAAGTTACCAAGGATAAATCATAATGATAAGGAGACAAATTCATCATGATGATATAACAATAATAATTGTGAATGAGTCTCATAACCAAGCTTTAAAGTAAAAGAAGGAAAATCTAATAGAACTAAAAGTAGAAATAGACAATCCTAATATTATTGTAGGAGATTTTGACATTCCTTTCTCAGTAATTGATAGAATAAGTATACATTAAGAAGTCTTGAGCAAAACTATCACCCAACTTAACTGACTTGCAAAACACCTGACCTTGCAACAGCAGAATATATATTGTTTCAATGGCAACAGAATAGTCAATAAGATTGATCATATATATGCAAGGCCATAAAACAAGTCACAAAAAATTTAAAAGATTGAAGTCATCCCAAGTTTTTTCTCTGATGTCAACAAAACTAACAACCTTATCTAGGTTATCAAAAACAAACTAAAAATCAATAATAGAAAGGTATCTGGAAAACCTCCAAATATTTGGAAATTAAACCATCCAGTTCTAAATAACCCATGAGTCAAATAAAAAATACAAAAGAAATTATAAAATATTCTGAGCTGAATTAAAATAAACACAGAAAATATCAAAATGTATGCAATGTAGGTGGTGCAGTACAAGGAGGGAAATTTATAGCATTAAGTGCCTATATCTGAAAAGATATAAGGTCTCATTTATCTAAGCTTCCACATTAACTAGAAAAAAAGGAGTAAATTAAACTCAAAGCAAGCAGAAGAAAGAAAATAATAAAGAGTAGAAATCAATAAAATAAAAAATAAACACAATATAAAAAGTAAAAAAAACCAAGCTGATTATTTGCAAAAATCAATAAAATTGATAAGTCTCTATCCAAACTAATCAGAAAATAACTGGAGAAGACACAGATTATTAATATCAGAAATGGAAGAGGAGCATTACCACAGATTCTATAGACATCAAATGGATAAAGGAAATATTCTAAGCAATTATGCCAATACATTTTCTAATTTAGATGAAATGGACAGATTCCATGAAAAACACAAACTACTACCATGTCAGTTCTTGTTTTTGACAAATGTACCATGGTATGTACAATAGTAACAAAGGATGGAAACTAGACAAAAGATATACGAGAACTCTGTGTTATCTTTGAGAATTTTTCATAAAATTAAAATTATTGCAAAATAAAGAATTTATTTTAAAAGTAATTCAAGAAAATTATTCTAAAATGTGTGGAAATTTGAATATACATATCAAAAGACTGTATCATTTACCTAGAAAAATCAGCCCAGACTAGTCACTACCAAAACACACTCTGGTAAAACTCTTGGACTCTAAATATAAGAAAAAGACCATCCAGAGTATTTTGGCAAAAAGACCCAATAAGTCATGAGGAAAGAAAATAAGATTGGCATTTGACATTCTGACAGAAAGATTTTTGCCAAAATGCAATTAAATAGCATATTTAAGATACTCAAAGAAAGAAAATTTAAGCTAAGGACTTAGCTTAACTGCTTTTCTTTCTTTTTTTTTAAACTCATTTTATTTAAATTAAGTTAGTTAACATACAGTGTATCATTAGTTTCAGATGTAGAGTTCAGGGATTCATCAGTTGCTTATAACACCCAATGCTCATTTCTTCAGGTGCCCTCCTCAATGCCCATCACTCAGTTACCCCATCCCCCTACCCACCTCCTCTCCAGCAACCCTCAGTTTGTTTCCTATAGTTAGGAGTCTCTTACGGTTTGTCTCCCTCTCTGATTTCGTCTTATTTTTCCTTCCTTTCCCCTATGATCCTCTGTTTTGTTTCTCAAATGCCACATATGAGTGAAACTATATAATTGTCTTTCTCTGATTGACTTATTTTGCCCAGTGTAATACCCTCTAGTTCCAATCATGTCAATGTTACTGGCAAGATTTCATCCTTTTTGATGGCTGAGTAATATTCCATTGTGTATATGTAAATATATCCATATATATATATATCCATATCTTTATCCATTTATCTGTTGTTGGACATCTGGGCTCTTTCCATAGTTTGGTTATTGTGGACATTGCTGCTATAGACATTGGGATGCAGATGCCCCTTTGGATCACAATGTTTGTGTCCTTTGGGTAAATACCTGGTAGTGCAATTGCTGGATCATAGGGTAGCTCTATTTTAAACTTCTTGAGGAACTTCCATACTGTTTTTTTTTTAAAGATTTTATTTATTTATTTGACAGAGAGAGACAGCGAGAGAGGGAACACAAGCAGGGGGAGTGGGAGAGGGAGAAGCAGGCTTCCCGCCGAGCAGAGAGCCCGATGTGGGGCTCGATCCCAGGACCCTGGGACCATGACCCGAGCTGAAGGCAGACGCTTAACAACTGAGCCACCCAGGTGTCCCAAGGAACTTCCATACTGTTTTCCAGAATGCAAGCTATACCAGCTTGCATTCCCACTAACACTGTAAGAAGATTCCCTTTTCTCTGCATCCTTGCCAACATTTGTTGTTTCCTGACTTGTTAATTTTAGCCATTCTGATTGGTGTGAGGTGGTACCTCATTGTGGTTTTGATTTGTATTTCCCTGATGCCAATTGATGTTGAGCATTTTTTCATGTGTCTGTTGGCCATTTGTATGTCTTCTTTGGAGAAGATGACATGATACTTTATGTGGAAAACCCAAAAGACTCCACCCAAAAATTGCTAGATCTCATACAAGAATTCAGCAACTTGGCAGAATATAAAATCAATACACAGAAATCAGTTGCATTTCTATACACTAACAATGAGACAGAAGAAAGAGAAATTAAGGAATCAATCCCATTTACAATTGGACCAAAAACCATAAGATACCTAGGAATAAATCTAACCAAAGAGGTAAAGGATCTGTACTCAGAAAACTATAGAACACTCATGAAAGAAATTGAGGAAGACACAAATAAATGGAAAAACATTCCATGTTCATGGATTGGAAGAACAAATATTGTTAAAATGCTATGCTATCCATAGCAATCTACACATTCAATGCAATCCCTATCAAAATACCATCTATTTTTCATAGAGCTGGAACAAATAATCCTAAAATTTGTATGGAACCAGAAAAGACCTCGAATAGCCAGAGGAATGTTGAAAAAGAAAACCAGAGCTGGTGGCATCACAATTCTGGATTTAAGCTCTATTACAAATCTGTCATCATCAAGACAGTATGGTACTGGCACAAAAACAGACATATAGATCAATGGAATGGAATAGAGAACCCAGAAATGGACCTTCAACTTTATGGTCAACTAATCTTCAACAAAGCAGGAAAGAATATCCAATGGAAAAAAGATGTCTCTTCAACAAATGGTGTTGGGAAAAATGGACAGCCACATGCAGAAGAATGAAACTGGACCATTTTCTTACACCATACACAAAGATAAACTCAAAATGGATGAAAGACCTAAATGTGAGACAGGAATCCATCAAATCCCCGAGGAGAACACAGGCAGAAACCTCTGTGACCTCAGCCACAGCAACTTCTTGCTAGACACGTCTCCAAAGGCAAGGGAAACAAAAGCAAAAATGAATTGGGACTTCACCAAGATAAAAACCTTTTGCACAGCAAAGGAAACAGTCAACAAAATCAAAAGACAACCTACAGAATGGGAGGAGATATTTGCAAATGTCTTATCAAATAAAGGGCTAGAATCTGAGATCCATAAAGAATTTATTAAACCCCAAAAACAAATAATCCAGTAAAGAAATGGACAGAAGACATTAACTGCTTTTCAAATATAAAAGTTTTAAAGATGTAGACAGTTAATGAACATGTTAAGGACATAGGAAATATTGCTCCCAGCCTTCTTGAGGTATCTACTAGAGAACAAGGTTCAGAAAATGATTGGACAGGGGCGCCTGGGTGGCTCAGTTGGTTAAGCGACTGCCTTCGGCTCAGGTCATGATCCTGGAGTCCCTGGATGGAGTCCCGCATCGGGCTCCCTGCTCGGCAGGGAGTCTGCTTCTCCCTCTGACCCTCCCCCCTCTCATGTGTTCTCTCTCATTCTCTCTCTCTCAAATAAATAAATAAAATCTTTAAAAAAAAAAAAAGAAAATGATTGGACAAATTCAATTTCAGTTTTGGTAGTGAGCATTTTACAGTAGAATTCAGGATAGAACGGTGAGAATAAGGTTAACAGAATAGTATGTATTTTTTATAGATATGATAATATGGATATAATATAAATATAAAAAATGGGGAGAAAGCAGAGATGATAAATGAAGAGAAAAATCTTGCTTTTTGAAAGTTGGGAATAAAAAATAATACTTTTTATTTATTTATTTTAGATTTTTAATTTTTTTTATTTTTAAGTACTCTCCAACCCAACTTGGGGCTCGAAACCACAACCCTGAGATTAAGAGTCACATGCTCTACTGACTGAGCCAGCCAAAAGATAATACTTTAGATATTAGGGATAAAGGAGGAAAGAGAAAGAGGAGGTGACCAGCTAATTACAATACTATTCATAGTAGAAACACAATATCAGAATAAGAGGGGACTGAATCCTGATAATACAAATTAAACCTTCTTCTAAATCACATGAAAATTTCACAAAATTGACATATCAGAGTCTGCAAAGAAAATTTTAATGCATTCTAAAAATGTAAATGATATAAATGGCCTTCTGTGATCACACTCAATTCAATATAAGTGAAAATAATGAATTTTTAAAAGTCTCTTCCACCTAAAACTGTAAAAACATACTACCAAGCAATCCTTGCATCAAGAGGAAGCCCTCAAAGCTAAGCATTTAAAAAGTCAGGAAAATAGACAAACTCTAGCTAACTTAAACCAGAAGAGTGGAGGGGAGAAAGGTTTGGAGGTATAAATATATGAAATAAATGATAATGGAATAATGACTATAAAAGCAAGAAAATATGGAAAAATTTATTAAGACTACTTTGTACAACTCTATGCAAATTTGAAAACCCATAGGAAACCACTTGAAATGGATAATGTTCCAGAAGTATGTAAAAACATATACCAGTAGGAGAAAAGATCCATGAATTTGACTGTATCAGAATTCAAAAAGAACTTTTACCTGAGAAAAATCAGCATAAGCAATGTAAAAAAGGCAAATAAACTTAAAAACAAGGTTTCCAACTTATATTACTGGAAAGTTTTAACACCCATAACGTAAAGAGCTTCTAAAACCTGAGAAGAAAACGACCAAATAACTCCATGAAAAAACAGGTTAGAGAAATGAACAGATAATTCACAGAAGTAGAAATAAAAATGGTGTTTAAACATATAACGAAGATGTTCTAGCTTGTTCATATTAAAAAAATGCATGCAAAAGAAAATGACACTGAGGAACTATTTCTCATCTACCAAATTGGTACTAATAAAAAATTACAACATACCTGTTGGCAAAGTTGTGGGGAACCAGACATTGTCATACATTTATGTTGGGAATGCAAAATGGTAGTGTTGCTATGGAAAAGAACTGTCATTATCAAATAAAATCACCTATACATTTACTCTTTTATAAAAAAGATTTATTATTTATATTAGAGAGAGTGCATGAGCGGGCAAGGGGGGATGTAGGGGCAGAGGGAAAGAGAGAGGGGAAGCAGACTCCCCACTGAGTGGGGAGCCTGACTAGGGGCTTGATCTCAGGACCCTCAGATCATGACCTGAGCCAAAACCAAGAGTCGGATGCTTAACCAACTGAGCCACTCAGGAACCCCTGTACATTTACCCTTTTACTGAGAAATTTCTAACAATATTCAGAAGCGGGAAGGGGGAGTGGATACACTATTTTTTTAAAGAGCATGTTTTATTTTATTTTTTATAGACTTTATTTATTTGAGAGAGAGAGAGAGTGCAAGAGAGAGCGCACAAGCAGAGGGAGCAGCAGAGGGAGAGGGAGAAGCAGACTCCCCACTGAGCAGGAGCCCAATGTAGGACTCAATCTCAGGACCCTGAGATCATGACCTGAGCCAAAGGCGGCCGCTTAACCAACTGAGTACCCAGGCGCCCCTGTGGATACACTATTTGTAATAGTGAAAAACTAAAATAACCCAGACGTCCATCAACAGGGATCTGGTTGAATAAACACACAATGGAGTACCATGCAGTTTGAAAAGGAATGAGGAAAATCTGTATACCCTGGTATGGAGTGACCTTCTGGATATATTGGTAAGTGAATAAAGCAGTTTGCAAAACAGCTTTTATGGTATGCTACCTTTTCTGTGATAAAGAGAGGAAAATACCTATGTATGTGTATACATGCACACGCATGTTCGTGCACATATGCTTCTATTTTCAAAAAGAGACAATGGAGGATAAGCCAAAACCGAATAAAATAGTTAGAAGGGAAAGCAAGGAACAGTAAAGGACATTAGACTTCACGGAATATACTGGGTTTTATAGTTTCACTTTGGAATCATGTAAATACTTTGCCTACTTAAAAACAAAAAGACAAAAGGAAAGAAAATCCCCCCCGCATACAAACTGCAATAACTGAATTTAATTATATGTCAAGTTTATAGCATAACAACACAGAAAAGAACGATTTTAGGTGACTTTAAAACACAATATTTGGACGGTACATCCTTAGTAAGATATAGCTTAAGGGCAATGACAATCACTACACACCAACATAGAAATTTTAAAATGTATCCAGTCCTCTTAATTTTTAGTAGCACTATTAGTACGGTTATTTTTGAAACTGCTATAAGCATATTCTTGGATAAAGCAAATAAGTAATTATATTAATATCATTTGCAGCTCAGGTTTTTTGTTCCAAGAAAAGAAATAAAAGTAAAATCCTCCTGTAATTTTAAATTTGAATTGGTAATATCTATATTAATTCATGATTTCTTTTTCTCTTTCTGAAAAACCACTTATTCCTGAACTTGATCCACTGGAAGGTCTAGGAATAATAACAAGCCACCATAACAAGCTTCCCTGAGCTGGATCATGCCTGCTAAATACCTTTCCTCACTAAGAGGAATAGAGCGTCTTATACAAATGGCTGATGTCAAGTCTGGGTCAGGAGGTATAAACTTGGGACATCTGTGGTGCCAGGAAGCAAGGAGGCTCCCAAAGACAAGTGGGGTCGTAGCAAAAGGAATCTGGAGCTAACTCTGAGATTCCCACTAGGCAAAGTTGGCAAAATCTGGCTCTTATGCTAGTCATTCTGACATCTCTGAAAGTATGACCAACACACAGACTTTGTGTGCCCCTAATTTAATGCATTAGGAAGTGCACAGTGCCACCTAGTAAGTTTTCTTGTAAACAAAACAAGATAAAAAGAAAAAAAAAAAAAAAAGGAAAGGACAAAAGAAAGAAACCTTTTCCTAAATCAAGCCCCCAGTTTTAACTACTGTTTTACAGGAAATATGAGGAATAGAAGGATAAGTGAAACCACTCAAGGAAGCAATCAGGCAAATCTAGAATGTGGGAAATCCTGCAGGATAAATATCTATTTTATTCAACAGGAAAATGATATGAAAAGAAGGTGAACTGTTTTCAATTTTAAGATACTTAGAAGGCATATAAATATAAGAAACTCTGGTTGACTTCCATATATGTGATGGTTGTTATAATGAGCAAGCTCCAATCATGATGGAACCTAAGCAGCACCCTATTGCTGCTTGGGTGTTACAATGTAACTTCCCCCAAGAAATTGGAAATAAGATTGCCAACTAAAAGTTAAAATGTAAATAAAGCTAATTAACTTGGGTCATGGGCCCACTTTTGACTAGCTGAAACAAGGGGAATGGGATTATCCTGATTGGTTTAGGCCAGTCAGGGCCACTCCTCTAGCTGGGGGTGGGGAGTGGGGCATGGGGTGGGGCGGGTGAATATCATCCAGATGACAGAGCTTCTGTGGTAGGGAGAGGGGGCCAAGAAAATTAGGGGGACACCCACAGTGTCTACTACAGTCAATAATACTTGGGATATATTATTTTGAGGTTTTTCTAAAAGGTAATTTTTATTCTTCCAGGCTTACTTTTCATCTTCAGCAGACTAACCAAACTGATCATTTCTGCTGGTAACTTTTTAAATTACTATTACCTGGTTCCCAGGCCCTTAGGAACAATTATCTACTTAATTTAATTACCCAGTTTGGTAAATCAAAACTATTTTATCTCTAGAGGCATACAGATTTAATGTTGAAAATTATGGTGTAATTATATTGCAAATAATTCATTTTGGTTAGGCTCTTAGTTAATATATTTTAATCCTATGGATACAATTAAATGTGTCAAAGAAATGCTTTATTTTCTAGCAGCGTAAAATGTTTACTCGGGGGTTGGGGTAAGGGGAGAGCAGAATTTTATTTCTAGTAGACTAGTATTCTGAAGAGTAGTCACCTTAAACTGGAGTTAACTTGTTTCTCTGCCTCATCTGCTGGAATTTTTAAATTATTTTTTTAGGGGTTGAATTTTGTATATAGTGCAAGGCATCATTTCTCCTTCAAAATTCCATCCATAAATGGCATGGCATAAGTAAGACCTGTGCTAAATTCTGCTAAATATCAATAAATCAGGAGTAACATCATAATATTTTAATAAACAGTGAAAATGTGCATACAGGTGGGGGCGGGGAGCCATTTCATTTTATATAATTCATTAGTTTTTGGTGAAAAGTATTTTTACATTTTAACCAGTTTTATTTTCATAACTAAATTCTTTTAATTCTTTAATTCTTTTAATTCTCCTGGATCATGTTTCTAGGATCTTGGAAACATGGATCTTGCTCTAACAAGAGCAGGATCTTGTTCTAGCAAAACAGAGTTCTAGGACTAGGTTGCTGGCATCTCCCCAAAAGTATTTAAAAGATCTACACAGGGAGCCTGGGTGGTTCAGTCAGTTAAGTGTCTGCCTTCAGCTCAGGTCATGATCCCAGGGTCCTGGGATAGAGCCCTGCATTGGGCTCCCTGCTCAGTGGGGGTCTGCTTCTCCCTCTACCCCACCCCCCTGCAAGTGGTCTGTCTCTCACTCTCTCTGTCTCAAGTAAATAAATAAAATATTTTTTTAAAAAAGATCTATACATAATGAGGTCAATAACTAAGCATTATAATGATACTATTTCACAGGATAATAGGCATACAATCTGGTAGATACAATCAGAAGGACTACGTACAAACAAGAGTTAAATCATGGGAGAGGCCTTGAAGGAAAACTTTTTTTTTTTTTTTAACACTGCTAAATTGTGTACAGTTTGCACTGTTCCCCTTTCCTCATCCTACACTACCTACCTCTCTTATCTATCTCATGTTAGGAACGTTTTGCAAGTTTACACATTCTGATTACAAACTGTTACAGGGCTCCGAACTGTTATTCAGAACAGAGAAGTCTCTTATTAGTTTAAAATGAATACTTTCAAGTTCACAAAAGCTGTCTTCCTTTGAAGCTGCCAAACTGACCACCTACACACCGGCTGTAAGTCTTTTATTTCCTTCGCAAGGAATACAGGAGAGAGGTGACTACAGAGACTCAAAGCAGAACCAGCATATTTTTGTATGGCTTTTCCCTCTGCACTGGTGGGATGCTGCCAAAGTAGCTTCCTATATCCCTGTTCCCCCATCTCCATCTTTTGTCACTTTTTATTTTGATAGGATTTCGGATTTATGGACAAGTGGCAAAAGTAGTATAACTCCTATATACCTTTTACCCAGATTCAAAAATGGATATATTTTGCTCCATTTTCTTTTTGCTTTATCTTAGTCTTTTCTCTCTCCCCACACCACACACCCACACGATTCTTTTTTAATAATCTGAGAGCCAAATTGCAGCCTTTGTGTCTGTTTATCCATCAATACTTGAGTGTATACATCCTCAGTACAAGAATATTTTTTGACATAACCAGAGGACAATGAACAAAATCAGAAAATTTGACATGAATATAGTACTATTATGTAATCTACTGTTTGTATTCAAATTTTAACTGTCTCAATAATGTCCTTTATAATTTTTCCTTCCGGTCCAGGACCTCAAACAGGATCATGCCCTGCATTCAGTCCTCCCAAATCAATCTGTGAGTTTCTCTGTCATCTTTTGTCTTTCATGACTTTGACAGCTTTGAAGAAGATAGGCCAGAGATTTTGTAGAATGGCCCTCAATTTGGGTCTCCCTTCTGTTTCCCCGTGATTAGATTCAGATTGTGTATTTTTGGCAAATATACCACAGAAGTGATATTAGGTCCTGCTCAGTGATATCTGGAGGCACATGATGTGAATTTGTCCCATTACTGGTAACGTTAACTGTGATCACTTGGTGAAGGCGGTGTCTGTCAAACTTCCTCACTGCAAAATTACTAGTTATGTCTTTTCAGTTAACTAGTATTTGTGGGGAGATATATAAACATACTGTCTCGTTAAACTTTCCCTCCTTGATTTTCTAATTATTTCATTCGTATCCTATGTGTTAGTTGGTATTGTACTTTGAGAAAGAGCTTTCTCTTCTCCTGTTTACTTATTTATGTCAGTTTTGACTCATGGGTTTTTATGCTGTTTAATGGGTTTTAATCCATTACTGTATCATTTATTTTGATACTAAAATGGTCCCCAGTGGGAGCCCTTTCAATCTGCAAACCTCTCCTTTTTATATGTTACCATCTTTCTTTGAGTACTTCTTTAATTTCTGGTCCAGCTGTTTCAGGCTCCTTTTGTACTTTTCCTGCCCAAGTCATGGAATTAGCCTTTTCTCCAAGGAGCACAGGTTCCTGTTAATGTTGAGAATGGTATTTAGAGAGTAAGATCCAGATGTTAGGTGTGCTAATTGCTACGGATGTGCTCTAACTTTTAGGCTCTGTCATTGTAGAGGGCAAGGAAACACACATGTATACACTCATGTCTTCATGTGAATATTTATTTCTGTATTTGTCTGTATTTTAAAACATCAAGAATGAGAAACTTGCAGCAGTATGCTGACACCAGGTTGAACCAGTTCACAAGGGCTGATTACTAAATAATTGTAATTTTGTGAGCTGATATTAGCTTGAAATCAGCCATCAGAGTATTTATACCATAGCAATTGGCAAATGCTACAGATCAAGTTTGTGCACCACCGGAAATCTGCCTTCCATTATCCTCAATTTTTTGTTCAGAATACTTAGGTTACATGGCAAAGGGAATTAAGGTTGTTAATTGGCTGGACACCTTGATCTTAGTTCAACTCATATTGGACTTTAATCTACAGAACTGTAAGATAACCAATGTTTTCTTTAACCCACTACGTTTGTGGTAATTTGTTACAGCAGCAATGGAAAATGAATATTCATAGCATGTATGTTTCTTCTGTCAGGGAGTTTTCTCTCAGCGTAATGTCAGTGAGATTCATCCCCTTTGTTGAGTCCATAATCTGTTTCATATTATGGCAGAGTAGTGTTGTATTATGAAATCCCAAAATTAGTTTTGCCATTCTCATATTGACGAACGTCTGCTTATTTCCAGTTATTAGAATACTGTGATAAAGCTGCTATGAACAGGTTTGTTTTTGTTGTTGTTGTTTGCCTCGAAATGTGACATTTATTCAAAGAAAAAGAAAAGAAAAAAAAAGACAAGATGTCCATCCCTTGGCTCCCTTCCCTCCCCCCTACTGCTCCTCTTCTGTCCCCCGAGGACTGGACCTTGGCTAGGGCTAGGTAGCAGGACAGCTCCTCTCAGATGAGGTCAGCAACACTGAGGGGCACCTCCTCAGTGGAGGTGTTGAGGAAGGTCTCGATGTTTCAAAGAGTCCTCTTGGCTTCTTCTGTCACCCTGTTAAAAGCCACACCCTTACAGCCAAATCATCCACCAGGACCAATTCTGTGGATATAGTTTTCCCCGTCGGTGGGAAGGTCCTAGTTGCTGACTACAGAAACCTGCTGCACATCAGCACCTCTGGCCACCAGGTCAGTGGTAATCAATACTCTGCTAGACCAGAGCAAAACTCTCTCATGATTACATTTCATGCCTTGTGGTCCACATCTCTATGCATGGCAGACACAGTGAAGTCTCCGGCATGCATCTTCTCAGCGAGCCAACCAACCTTCCCGTGTTGACTATGACTACCTGCGTGATGCTCAGGGTATCATACAAGTCACACGGTGTGTCCAGCTTCCACTCCTCTCACACTGATGTAGAACTAGTGGATACCCTCCAGGGTCAACTCCTCCTTCTTGACCAGAATCCCAGTGGGGTCCCTCATGAACTTCTTGGTCACCTCCAGGACATCAGAAGGCACTGCAGCTGACAGCAAACCCCCCTGGGTGTTGTTGTTGAGCTTTTGAAATATGTCCTTGAATCCATGGCTTCACATTTCATCAGCTTCATCCAGTACAAACATTTGATGTATTTGAGAGATAGGTATTTCTAGTTAATCAAACACACGATCTGGGGTACCCACGATGATATGGGGAGCTTCCACTTGCAGCTTCTGCACCTCAGCATGCACGTTGGTTCCACCAATGCAGGTGTGGCAGGGGCACCCTTGTAATGTCCTAATGTCACGATTACCTTCTGCATCTGCTGAGCCAACTCTAGTGGGTGTCAGGACCAAGTCTTGCATAGCATTTAGATCCAGTTCAGTCTGCTGCATAATCCACATGGCGAAAGTGACTGTTTTCCCAGTCCTAGACTGGGCTTGAGCAATCACAAAATAACCCTTGATACAAGGAAGAATGGCTTACTGCTGGATGGCGGAAGGCTTCTTAAAACCATTTGTGTAGATGTCACAAAGAAGGGACGCAGAGAGGTTCGTGTCACCAAAGCTGTAAAAAATCTCATTTTAGTTACTCTCGATGACGCCTTTGGGCTCCATCTCACCAGGGCCATTGTCTCTGGATTAGAAATCCTGACTCACAGATATGATCCTTAGAAACTAGACTATGAGCAGTTTTCTATACTCTTTTTTTGAGGGGGAGGATATCGAGCATCCATTCAAGAGAATGGTTACAAATACTGAGTTTTGCTTGGTTCTTAAACCAGACAATATCAGCAAGGCCACATCTTCATCCCTAGAAGAATAGTCAATGCGCAGATGTCCCTGAAAAAGAGCTCAGCCACCAACATCCCAGTATTGCACAAAGCCTGTCTGCTAGCAAAAATCCAACAAGGTCAGGTTAAAGAAGCTAGAACAATGCAATATATAATAAAATTTTTAAAATAAATTAATAATTCTGTTGAGAGTGGAACCAGAACAGAAAGTCAAAAAGCTGGTAGCAGCACCACCAAAAGTAAAGGGGGGTAAGTCAAAATGTATCCATTCATTCATTTTAGGAAGAAAATAATTGAGCATCCATTCAGGGCTGACAACACTGTGCCAGCCTGGGTTATAAAGACTCTGCTGACAACCTAGTAGGGACACGGACAGATAAGTAAACAGTATCTGTCCATAACTTATCTTTTAAGTTCTATGATCATGCTCTTCACTGGGTGTCATGGAAGCAGAGACATGCTTAAGTCCTGGGTATGGACCCAGGAAGGTGTACAGGAGACTGGAGTGTCCTCGTTAATGAGAACAGGAAGTTCAAAGCCCACAGGCAGGAACTTATGGGCACAGTTGAGGAACAACAAGAACCTGATAGTAGTCAAGGACAGCAGACCTCTGCTTCCTCAGGGGTATGTTCTAAAGACACCAGAGAGGGGCGCCTGGGTGGCTCAGTCATTAAGCGTCTGCCTTCGGCTCAGGTCATGGTCCCAGGGTCCTGGGATCGAGCCCCGCATCGGGCTCCCTGCTCAGCAGGAAGCCTGCTTCTCCCTCTCCCACTCTCCCTGCTTGTGTTCCCTCTCTCCCTGTCTCTCTCTCTGTCAAATAAATAAATAAAATCTTAAAAAAAAAATAAAGATACCAGAGATAGGGAACCCTTGAAACATTACCATGTTTGTGGAGAGAAACTCCCAACAGGGACCAATGAACAAGGTGCTTTAAAAGAAATATAAACATCATACTGAACTTCTTTCAATTCCTCAAAATCCCCTCCCCACCTTTTTTGTTAAAGTAGCTAGGACTAACCTCTACCTGGAATACTCTCTCCTTCTTTTCCTATCCCCCCTCCTAAAATTTCTATTAGCATGGCTAGTGATCCTTTAGATTGCAGCTAAAATCACTTCCTCTTTGGGGCACCTGGATGTCTCAGTCGTTAAGTGTCTGCCTTCGGCTCAGGTCATGATCCTAGAGTCCTGGGATTGAGCCCCACATCAGGCTCCCAGCTTAGCAGGAAGCCTGCTTCTCCCTCTCCCACTCCCCCTGCTTGTGTTCCCTCTCTCGCTGTCTCTCTTTCTGTCAAATAAATAAATTAAAATTAAAATTAAAAATTAAACATTAAAAAATAAATAAAATAAAATCACTTCCTCTTATAAATCTTCCCTGACCCCCACTGTCTCCCTGACCCCCAAACTTTGGAAGATGCTTCTGCTTTGTACAGCTACAGCGTCCTCAGACTTTCCCTATCATAGCTCTAGATTTTGTGGTCACTGTTTATATAGTCGTCTGCCTTCCCTGAGAGACAATGCAGTGGTAGCCACTGGAGTATTATCACCATTCACAGCAGTGGAATCTGAAGTACATCGTAGAGCAGTATCTCAATTCCTCGTCTATAAAACAGGCATAACCAGTTTGCCTTAGAGAGTTGTTGTGAGCACTGAATGAGTTCATACAGACCAGGCGCTTAGAACAGTAGACCCTCACAGAGGTTCTCATACCAGCTCCTGACTCTTGTCATCATCCGCCATTTCGGCAAATGGCAACTCCAGTCTTCTGACTGCTTGAGCCAAAAACCTTTGGAGGCATTCTTAACCACCTTTCTCTTTCTCTTTTTCTCTTACCCCTCATTCAATCCATCAGCAAATTCTGCCTGTCAACTCTCCTCTCAAATGATCCAGAGTGCAGCACCTTCTTACCACTTCCTCTATGACCACCCTGGTCTGGGCCGCCATCTCTCTCACCTGGATTTTTTTTTTTTTTTTTAAGATTTTATTTATTTATTTGTCAGAGAGAGAGACAAGCACACAAGCAGGGGGAGTAGCAGTCAGAGGGAGAAGCAGGCTCCCTGCTGAGCAAGGAGCCCGATGGCAGGACTCCATCTCAGGACCCTTGGATCAAGACCTGAGCCAAATGCAGACGCTTAACTGACTGAGCCACCCAGGCAACCCCCTCTCACTTGGATTATTGAAATAGCATCCTTACTGGTCTTCCTGCTTCCACCCTTGCCCCTTCACTCAGCTCTCCATAGTCATCCCTTTGAAACCTAGGTCAGAGTGGGACACTTCTCTGCCCAGACCCTTTCAGTGGTTCCTGTCTCACTCAGAGTGAAAGCCAAAGGTCTTACGATGGCCTACAAGCCTCATGACTTGCCTCTAGCTACTTCTCATTCCAGCCACATAGGACTCCTTGCTGTTTTTTTTTTTAAGATTTTATTTATTTATTTGACAGAGAGATAGAGAGAGAGCACAAGTAGGCAGAGTGGCAGGCAGAGGGCGAGGGAGAAGCAGGCTCTCCGCTGAGCAGGGAGCCGGACGTGGGGCTCAATCCCAGGACCCCAGGATCATGACCTGAGCCAAAGGCAGCCGCTTAACCGACTGAGCCACCCAAGCGCCCCTCCTTGCTGTTTCTTGAACACTTCATACACACTTCTGCCTCAGGACCCTTGTGCTTGCTGTACCTCTTCCAGACAGCATAGTTGTTCCCTCACTCCTTTCTGCTCAAACCAGCAAGACCTCTGTGGATTACCCTGTATAAAACCATCTCCCCTTCTCTCTGTACCCCGAACTCTCCAACTCTTTTTCCTGTTTTATTTATATTCATAGTAGTTATTGCCATGTGGAATATATACATCTATCTACACATATACCTGTATGTAGATATCTGTATTCATATACATGTACATGTCTGACTGTTTGCCTTTCCCCACCTGAATGTAAACTCTGTAAGGCAGGCATCTGTTTATTTTGTTCACGGCTATATTCCCAGAGCATGAAACAGCATGGCGTTTAGTAAGTGCTCAATAAATATTTGTAAATAAATTAATGACTACTGTTATTTGGTACACAGTAGTAGGTCCACCACAACTACTTACTGCATGAATGAACAAATGAACATTCCAGAGTTTCCCAGGAAAGGCATTGATAATGGGGGGGGGGGGGTCAGGTGAAAGAAACAGGGACATGTATCCACAAACATCTGCTGCATGGGCTGCATGTTTTTGGAATCATGGTTTCTTTTTAATCATTGTTTAAAATGAGTGTTTTATATGATTTGTGTGACCACTTAAGTTTCTAAACCTCAGTGATCATCAGAATTATCCACAGAAATTGTGCAAGACTGTTGAATCTCACATCTGTACCTCTGAAACAAATAATGCAATATATGTTAAGAAAGAAAAAAAAGAAGAAGAATGTAGCAGGAGGGGAAGAATGAAGGGGGGGAAATCGGAGGGGTAGACGAACCATGAGAGACGATGGACTCTGAAAAACAAACTGAGGGTTCTAGAGGGGAGGGGGGTGGGAGGATGGGTTAGCCTGGTGATGGGTATTGAGGAGGGCACGTTCTGCATGGAGCACTGGGTGTTATGCACAAACAATGAATCATGGAACACTATATCTAAAACTAATGATGTAATGTATGGGGATTAACATAACAATAAAAAAATTAAAAAAAAAAAGAATTATCCACAGAGATTCGTATTCAATCGGTCTTATTTAATTGGGAATTTAAGTAAGTTTGACCAAGAATTTAACCCTGTGTTTCCTTATATGAAAAATGGGATTATAATACCATCCACATAGGGTGTAAAGGATAAAATAAAAATATTGTCTGTGGGGTATCTCACACATAGTATTAGGTACCCTTTGCTTCTGCTCATTTTTTCCTAAAGTTTAGAGGTTAAGTTCTTAAAAGCAAGTCATATTCCTTGCTCTCTAAAAATTTAGGTTTGATTTCATCTTCAGTCCAGATCTCTACTTTGAGTTCCAGATTTATTTTGCAAATATATGCTCGGCATCTTCACTTGGATGTCTCATAGATAGAGACATCGAACTCAACATACTTAAAGGAACTCAGACTTGTCTCTTTGAGACCTCTCCCTCCAGGTTCCCCATCTCAAGGAATGGGATGAGCTCATGCTAGAAACCTGAGAGTCATTTTTGGACACTTTTCTTTCCCTCACCTTTCACATGCAGCCAATGATCAGGTGCTTACAGATCTAATTCTGATCGATTTCCTTGATCCACCATCTTCTACTCTCCATTGCCTGCAGACTGGTCTTCACACACCCTCCGCTGCTCCCTTCTTGCTCAGTCTCCGCACTGCAGCCAGAAATGTCGTTTACAAATACGAATTGGATCGTGTGCAG
This sequence comes from Phoca vitulina, assembly GCF_004348235.1. Classification (NCBI taxonomy): domain Eukaryota; kingdom Metazoa; phylum Chordata; class Mammalia; order Carnivora; family Phocidae; genus Phoca; species Phoca vitulina. The sequence goes on along the minus strand of NW_022589722.1, from coordinate 17,984,221 downwards.
ATGGATCCTCTCCAAATCTTCAGTGGCTTCCTTTTGTCCTTAGGATTAAATCCAAAGTTTTCAATATGGCCCTCAAGTCCTGTACCCATGTCTCCTTCAGCACTAGCTGCCTCATTCTAGCCACAGGTGGAGCCCCGTCCTACCCAAGAGCCTTCAAACCTGCAGTTTCCACAGCAACAAGTGTACTCCCCACCCCACCCCCTTCCCTTTGTTGTCAGACCTACTCTTCCTTATTCTTCAAGGCTCAGATTAAATGTCACTTCCTCAAAGAGATCTTTTTTACCCCTAGAGCCAACAGACCGGTCCCTTTGTTAAACACTCTCATAACTCCCGGGCTTTCTTCTAGCAATCATCACAGCAGTGATTAATACAGATCTTCAATTCTAAGCCGCTTGCTTCACATTTTAAGTTGCCAGCTATCAGGCAGAAGAGGAAGTAATGTGATCACTGTTGCCCATACACATTAGGATCTAATTTTTCAGAAAGGGTTGTCTCTTGACTCAATTCTACCCTGAGCTATTTTCAGAGTTGAAATTTAATTTGAATTTGGATTCCAACTTAAAGTTTAAAATATCTAAAAAAACACAAAACACACACACTATCTTGTGGCATACAGAATGAGAGCACCCCATAAATAGAAGGTTGCCCACCACACACCAACTAATGAAATTTAGGGCAGCTGAAACTACAGGCTCCGTATCAATCAGAAAAAAATGGTGGTAGATTTTCAAAGCTGGGAGAGGGTGGTTTCTCCGATTCAAACTTCATGCAGAGGTCTTGAAAGACTGCAACGACCCCAGGGAGGAAGACTTATCTGGTTGGAATTTTACTTCTGGCAAACTTCTAAGAACAGCTATTTACCTTCAAGTGATACGTGATTCAGAACACTAAGAACAAAACCCACTTGGAAATACAGTCAGAACCGTTTTTCCATATTCTTTGCAATTATCCTTTCATTCTTAAATGTTTACGTTGTGAAGAACACCTGCATTCACCATTATAAAAAGCATTCTGCAGATGGTCAAGACTGATACATAAACACGCTTCACCCAGAAGGTTAAGGTCAAAACTCAATCTGATTGCAAAGCACAAAAACAAACAAGAAAAAACTGGATAAATGTATGCTGTCGTGTCCCTTAGCACCTGAAAAGCTGCTACTAAATCACCGCTGCGACGGAGTTGGTGGAAGCTCTGCTCTGAGGAATGGAGTGCCACTAGCTGTGTAATTTTTAAAATGACTATCTTTTGGAATAAGTGCCTGAGGACTGACACCTTTGTTTTGGTCACTGGACTATCCCGCAGGCATAGGTCATTATCTGAGTCATACCAAAGGTGCTCAATAGTTAAGAGTTGGAGGTTTTACGCTGCAAACTTGGGTCACTTTTACCTAGATCGTGGCGAACTTGAAAAGTATTGGCATCCCAGCCATCTCTCCACTGCGCGCACGCACTTTGCTTCTACACCTCTCTCCCCGCCTGGGAAGGTGCTGGGAGCGGCCCTCAATCCCATCCCCTTACTGGTCCACCCGCTTCTCTCTCCGACCAGCTAGGCACGGCTCCTTCAGCGCTGCTCTGCGCAAGGGCAGGCACAGAGTTACACACGCCTTGGTTTTCATTCCAGTCTGCGAGAAGGAAACACGAATCCAGCCACCAGGAGGCCCCTGGTCTGAGCACAGAAATCATGAGTCATAGATTTGGGGGTTCGGACCTAGGAGCAGCTGGCGATGTGGATGGGCGTGGGTCTGCGGGGATGGAGGGGGCTGCCGAAAGGCCACAGCCCCTCCTCCCGGGTACGGTTCCCTGAAGACTCCCGCCGTGCTCTCTTCCATCCCGCCGCTTCCCCCCCACCCCCCAGCCCGCGGCTTTCAGGGTGCGGCCGGGGGTCGGGGAGGGGCGGCGCTCGCGCTCCAGGTCGCCGCCCCCGCGGCCACATCACCAGGCGCTCGCTTCCCCTCGGGCGGCGGCGCGGCTGCGCGTGCGCGGGACAGCCGCGCGGGGGCGGGGAGCGGCGGGCCGCGGGCGCCGGCTCCCGGGCTGTCAGCGCGCGGCCGCGAGGGCGCGAGGAGGCGCGCGAGCAGGAAGGAGCCGCGGCCGGGGGGCAGCCGCCGCCGCCGCCGCCGCGGGGGGACTAGGTGAATGCTCCTTCCATCCCCCGCCCCGGGTGCCTAGGTCGCGTGTGAAGAGGCGGGGTCCCCTCTCCTCACACCGGCCGGCGCGCCCGCGCGCCGGAGCAGGTGATAATGGAGGGGAAGTCTGGGCTTTGGCCGTGACGCGGGGTTCGGGCGCATCCCAGGTACTGGAGGGAGGTGGGGCGGGCCCGGACTGGGACCCTGCGGCCGGGGCGCGGGAGGGCCGGGGCTGTGGGGAGTGGCCGCGCTCCCCTCCCGAGCCGCCGTGCCCCCCTCCCCGCCGGGCCCCCGCGCCTGCCCCACCTCGGGCGGGACGGCAGTCTGGCCCTGGACGCCCGCCGCGGAGCCGGGCAGCTGCGGGTGGTCGGCCCCGGGCCCGGGACGCTGGGCCCCGCAGCCGGGGGGAGGTGGGGGGGTGGCTGAGTGACGGGTGGAAGGTGAGCTCGGATGGAGACGCCGCCAGGCGGGCTCGGGCACACCCCAGCTCCATCGCTTCGGGGCTCGGCAGTTGCTCCGTGTCGCCGCCTCTTTCATTCTTTTCTTTATGTAAGTGAAATGTATCTCAATTAAAAAAAAAAAAAACCCAAACGTCCATCTACATTAAGAGATTACGTTTTCGTATGTAATTACGTATATTACCTTTACAAGTCTATTACACATATATGTCATCTTTCTGTAAATGAACACTTGTTTGTTTTTTAATTGAGATGTACTGCACCTACCATAAAATTCATCCTTTTAAAGTGTGGCTTTTACTATAGTCACAAAGTTTTGCAACTGTGACCACTATCCTGAACATTTTCATCACCTCAAAATGAAACCCTGTACCCATTAGCAGTTATTTCTCATTTCTCCCTTACCCCACCCTCTGGCAAACGCTAATCTTCTTTCTCTATGGATTTGCCTAGTCTGGAAATTTCATATAAAAGGAATCCTACAATATGTGGCTTTTTGTGTCTGGCTTCTTTCACATAGCAAAATGTTTTCAAGGTTCATCCATGTTGTAGGGTGTATCAGTACTTTGTATTGGTGTTCCATAATATCACATATTGTTTATCCGTTCATCACTTGATGGACATTCAGGATGTTTCCACTTTTTGGCCCTTGTGAATAATGCTGCCATGAACATTTGTTGCAAGTTTTTATGTGGGCATATGCTTTCATTTCTCTTGGGCGTCTGCGTGTTTAACTTTTTGTGAAACTGCCAAACTTTTGCATAGTAGCAGCATCCTTTTACATTCCGGCCAAACACTGTATGAGGGTTCCGGTTTCTCCACATATTCACCAACACTTGTGATTATCTATTGGCTAGTTTTGTTATAGCCATTCTAGTGGGTGTGAAGTGGTATTGATTTGCATTTACCTAAGGACTAATCATGTTGAGCATCTTCTCATGTGCTTATTGACTATTTGTATAGCTTCTTTGGAGAAATGTCTATTCAAATAATTTGCACATTTTTTAATTGGATTATTTGTCTTTTTTTTCCCTTACATGTTGGGTATTTTTTTTATTGTTGTATTATGTTGTTCATTTATGGAAAAAAAAATTAGGTTTGGGGGCTATTACTGACTAAAAAAGCCAACCAACCTGATAGCAAGCAACATAATGCTTCTACTTGGGGAAAATTGAGTAAGGGCCATTAATGTTTTTCAGAATACCCTACCTGTCAATTCTTGGGCATCTTACCTCCTGTTTCCCTTTCTTATATCTTGAGAAAAGCCACAAAAGGTATGCTATTACCAGATTCAAGAGAGACCACACACAGTTGGTGTTTCCGTATATTCATTGCTTGGTTTGAAAAAAGTCCCAGTTACCACTTTAATTACAAATAATTTATTTTGATGGCTGGCTAAACAAACTACTAAAAAATGGCAAACACCAATTATTCAATTAAAATTTCATTTCCTTAACTTCTCAGGCAAAGTGGAAGATCTTGTTTTCCTAAGTTTTTGTAGTCTTTTATTACAGTTAGACTCATCTGTGGGTGGCAAGTAAATATTTTTGATGGTGCTGAAGTTAAGAGCCACGTACAGCTGAATGAATGCAGCCATGCTTATTTAGTGGTTAATTTATGAGTACACACAAATACAGCATTAGCCTTAGCTCTTTTATAGCAAAAACCACCGAAAAAGACATGACACCTGCCTCTCAGGAGTTCAAGCTCATTTTCCTATTACTCTAATGTTACTGTTCAAAAATACACTTCCAAACTTCAGAAATGTTATAGAAAATAAAATTAAAGATTTCCAAGTGGAATTAATGGATAAGCTACTGATTAAAAGTGTGAAGATCAGTCCAATCCTGCTTTTCAACTACTAAATTATAAAACAATGGAAATGTTATTTAACCCATTTATGCCTCAATGACTTTCTTAGTAGAATGAATAATTTCAGTATATAACCTGAGTGTATGTTTTTCTTTTAGCTAATGGAGTGATTATCAAATATATTGAAAAAAATAACCTATCCAACCTAATAGTGATTGTTACTGACTCATCCAATAGATATAAAAGTGTCCCATAGCTATAAATGTTTTCCATGTTGGCTTTCTTCACATCCTGGAGTTTTTAGGACTTATTGAGGACTGAAAGTCGAGGGCAATGTAAAATGGGAACAATATGGGGGACATGACCCCTAGGAAATGGTGGTCAGAGCAGATCTGCCTCCTTTATGGTGAACTTCTAGGCACCTCTCATCTTTTCTCTGAGATTACTGTAGTTACATTTCTGTAGCTTAAGAATAATGTGTGTGTGTTTTAAAATATATATAAAAAATAATAAAACATAGGTATCTCCAGTAGGGTTCAAAGGTTAGGACTGTCAGTCAGTTATTCTATCGTAATGTGAATGGATTTAATCAGATTGCTTTCCACCTGATCAGCTACACTGAGGAAATGGGAATTTTGACTTGAGGAAGGATAGGAGAGGTAGGTAGTATGGGATCATGTAACATTTTGGAGGTTTGACAAAACTTGTAGTATTTCCAAAAGTGTGGGTGTTGAAAATGGAGATCTTTGGAGAGCATGAAGGGTCTGGAAGAAGAGAAAAGAAAAGCAAGATTGAGAATTTGGAAAGGATTGTAAGATATTAAGATAGATTCAATTTATTTAGACATTTTTGCCCAATAGAAATTCTAAATAGGAAAAGGTGGAAGAACCTTCTTCTTCATTCCCTTCCTCTTCTCCTTTTCCCCACCTTGCTTCTCCATGCTACTCTTCTCCTAGGACCCAGAAGTCAGATTGCAATGACTATTGTTCATGGGTAATAAGCTTTTCAGTGTGCTAATTAACACCTCCTCTATCTCCAGATTCTGGTCAAATTGAGATCAGAGTCAAGAAACCAGATGAAGATTAGAATACTGTTAAAATACAGTTTCATTGCTATTTCTGGTAAAGCTGGATTGGAGAATTTAGTTTAGATCTGTGCTTACTCTGTTCCTTCTTAATTTACCTACTCAGAGGAAACTGTAGCGCCTAAAAAGCTGCGGGTCAGGTCTCCCCTGCCAGGAGGGAAAAGTTCTGAATCAGGCAGTTGTCCTCCCAGGAGTTGGAATGGAGGGGAAAACTTTCCTTGAAGGCGTCCAAGTGGGAGAGAGCCAGTGAGAGTTCGGGGGTGGGGCCTGTCTGGAATATTGACCTTTATCCCTTTCTTAACCCTTAGGTCAGTCACTTTTTCCAGGAATTGCTGATGGGGTAAAGAGAAAGAAAAGTGTCCCTTTAATACCGTTTTCTCCTACTTAGGGGAGTGAAAGTCCTGTTGTCTTTGTAGAGAGGGAAATTAGCAGGTCCTCTTATCAGTTTGAGTGTGTTGTGGTGGTTTTGTAGGCTAACCCAGGAATTTAATAATTTACAGAATAGGAACTGAGAATTTGTTTTCCTTGGAAGTAGCTAAACCTCTGAACAGTTTTTAAGTGGATGATCGTTTCATTGTGTGGATAAATATATAGATTATTAAGTCTATATCCTAACTTTTTTACTCCTCAAATATTTACTGAGTGTCTAATACGTAATAGGCACTAGTCTAGGCCCTTGGGATTCAGCAGTGAACGAGAATGGGTCCTTGCCTTTATGGAGTTTACAGCCTAAAAGACAACTAGTGCAAGAACAATCACAATAAAGTATAATAAATGTTAGAAAGTTCAGGGTACTTTGGGACCACAGAGGAGGGGCAACTCATCTGGGAGGGTCAGGGGAAGTGATGGTTAAGAGCTAAGGTCACAGGGACGCCTGTGGCTCAGGTCATGATCCCAGAGTCCTGGGATCAAATCCCGCATGGGCTCCTTGCTCAGTGGGGAGTCTGTTTCTCTCTCTGCCTGCTGTTCCCCCTGCTTGTTCTCTCTCTGACAAATAAATAAAATATTAAAAAAAAAAAAAAAAAAGCTAAGGTCACAAAGTAGAATAGGAAGTAGCCAGGTAAAAGGGAAGAGTGAGGATGAGCAAGAGTTTCAGGAAAAAAAGAACATATGGAAAGGCCAAGAAGTGAGAGAGGGTGGTATACTAAAGTAGTATTTTTCTTTTTTATTTTATTTTATTTTATTTTATTTTTTTATTTTATTTTATTTTATTATGTTATGTTAATCACCATACATTACATCATTAGTTTTTGATGTAGTGTTCCATGATTCATTGTTTGCGTATAACACCCAGTGCTCCATGCAGTACATGCCCTCTTTAATATCCATCACCAGGCTAACCCATCCCCCCACCCCCCTCCCCTCTAGAACCCTCAGTTTGTTTCTCAGAGTCCATAGTCTCTCATGGTTCATCTCCCGCTCCGATCTCCCCCCCTTCATTTTTCCCTTCCTGCTATCTTTTTTTTTTTAAACATATAATGTATTATTTGTTTCAGAGATACAGGTCTGCGATTCAACGGTCTCACACAATTCACAGCGCTCACCATAGCACATACCCTCCGCAGCGTCTATCACCCAGCCACCCCATCCCTCCCACCCCCCACCACTCCAGCAACCCTCAGTTTGTTTCCTGAGATTAAGAATTCCTCATATCAGTGAGATCATATGATACATGTCTTTCTCTGATTGACTTATTTCACTCAGCATAATACCCTCCAGCTCCATTCACGGCGTTGCAAATGGCAAGATTTCATTCCTTTTGATGGCTGCATAATATTCCATTTGTGTGTGTGTGTGTGTGTGTGTGTGTGTGTGTGTGTACACACACACACCACATCTTCTTTATCCATTCATCTGTTGATGGACATCTTGGCTCTTCCCATAGTTTGGCTATTGTGGACATTGCTGCTATAAACATTGGGGTGCACGTACCCTTTCGGATCCCTACATTTGTATCTTTGGAGTAAATGCCCAGTAGTGCAATTGCTGGGTTGTAGGGTAGCTCTATTTTCAACTTTTTGAGGAACCTCCATACTGTTTTCCAGAGTGGCTGCACTAGCTTGCATTCCCACCAACAGTGTAGGAGGGTTCCCCTTTCTCCACATCCCCGCCAACATCTGTCGTTTCCTGACTTGTTAATTTTAGCCATTCTGACTGGTGTGAGGTGGTATCTCATTGCGGTTTTGATTTGGATTTCCCTGATGCTGAGTGATGTTGAGCACTTTTTCACGTGTCTGTTGGCCATTTGGATGTCTTCTTGGAAAAAAAATGTCTGTTCATGTCTGCGCATTTCTTGATTGGATTATTTGTTCTTTGGGTGTTGACTTTGAGAAGTTCTTTATAGATTTTGGATACTAGCCCTTTATCTGATATGTCATTTGCAAATACCTTCTCCCATCCTGTCGGTTGTCTTTTGGTTTTGTTGACTAGTTTTTTTGCTGTGCAAAAGCTTTTTATCTTGATGAAGTCCCAATAGTTCATTTTTGCCCTTGCTTCCCTTGCCTTTGGTGATGTTTCTAGGAAGAAGTTGCTGTGGCTGAGGTCGAAGAGGTTGCTGCCTGTGTTCTCCTTTAGGATTTTGATGGACTCCTGTCTCACATTTGGGTCTTTCATCCATTTTGAGTCTATTTTTGTGTGTGGTGTAAGGAAATGGTCCAGTTTCATTCTTCTGCATGTGGCTGTCCAATTTTCCCAACACCATTTGTTGAAGATTGTCTTTTTTCCATTGGACATTCTTTCCTGCTTTGTTGGAAGATTAGTTGACCATAGAGTTGAGGGTCCATTTCTGGGCTCTTTATTCTGTTCCATTGATCTATCTGTCTGTTTTTGTGCCAGTACCATACTGTCTTGATGATGACAGCTTTATAATAGAGCTTGAAGTCCGGAATTGTGATGCCACCAGATTTGCTTTTCTTTTTCAACATTCCTCTGACTATTCGGGGTCTTTTCTTGTTCCATACAAATTTTAGGATTATTTGTTCCATTTCTTTGAAAAAAGTTGATGGTATTTTGATAGGTATTGCATTGAATGTGTAGATTGCTCTAGGTAGCATTGACATCTTCACGATATTTGTTCTTCCAATCCATGACCATGGAACGTTTTTCCATTTCTTTGTGTCTTCCTCAATTTCTTTCATGAGTATTTTATAGTTTTCTGAGTACAGATCCTTTGCCTCTTTGGTTAGATTTATTCCTAGGTATCTTATGGTTTTGGGTGCAGTCATAAATGGGATCGACTCCTTAATTTCTCTTTCTTCTGTCTTGTTGTTGGTGTATAGGAATGCCACTGATTTCTGTGCATTGATTTTATATCCTGCCACTTTACTGAATTCCTGTATGAGTTCTAGCAGTTTTGGGGTGGAGTCTTTGGGGTTTTCCACATAAAGTATCATATCATCTGCAAAGAGTGAGAATTTGACTTCTTCTTTGCCGATTCAGATACCTCTTATTTCCTTTTGTTGTCTGATTGCTGTGGCTAGGACTTCTAGTACTGTTGAATAGCAGTGGTGATAGTGGACATCCCTGCCCTGTTCCTGACCTTAGAGGGAAAGCTCTCAGTTTTTCCCCATTGAGAATGATATTCACTGTGGGTTTTTCATAGATGGCTTTTATGATATTGAGGTATGTACCTTCTATCCCTATACTCTGAAGAGTTCTTATCAAGAAAGGATGATGTACTTTGTCAAATGCTTTTTCTGCATCTATTGAGAGGATCATATGGTTCTTGTTCTTTCTTTTATTAATATATTATATCACATTGATTGATTTGCGGATGTTGAACCAACCTTGCAGCCCAGGGATAAATCCCACTTGGTCATGGTGAATAATCCTTTTAATGTACTGTTGGATCCTATTGGCTAGTATTTTGGTGAGAATTTTTGCATCGATGTTCATCAGGGATATTGGTCTGTAATTCTCCTTTTTGATGGGGTCTTTGTCTGGTTTTGGGATCAAGGTAATGGTGGCCTCATAAAACAAGTTTGGAAGTTTTCCTTCCATTTCTATTTTTTGGAACAGTTTCAGAAGAATAGGTATTAATTCTTCTTGAAATGTTTGGTAGAATTCCCCTGGGAAGCCATCTGGCCCTGGGCTTTTGTTTTTTGGGAGATTTTGATTACTGCTTCAATTTCCTTAGTGGTTATAGGTCTGTTCAGGCTTTCTATTTCTTCCTGGTTCAGTTTGGGTAGTTGATACATCTCTAGGAATGCATCCATTTCTTCCAGATTATCTAATTTGCTGGCATAGAGTTGCTTGTAATATGTTCTTATAATTGTTTGTATTTCTTTGGTGTTGGTTGTGATCTCTCCTCTTTCATTCATGATTTTATTTATTTGGGTCATTTCTCTTTTCTTTTTGATTAGTCTGGCCAGGGGTTTATCAATCTTGTTAATTCTTTCAAAGAACCAGCTCCTAGTTTTGTTGATCTGTTCTACTGTTCTATTTCATTGATTTCTGCTCTGATCTTTATTATTTCTCTTCTCTTGCTGGGTTTAGGCTTTATTTGGTATTCTTTCTCCAGCACCTTTAGGTGTAGGGTTAGGTTGTGTATTTGAGACCTTCCTTTTTTCTTGAGAAAGGCTTGTATTGCTATCTACTTTCCTCTTAGGACTGCCTTTGCTGCATCCCAAAGATTTTGAACAGTTGTGTTTTCATTCTCATTTGTTTCCATGAATTTTTAAAATTCTTCTTTAATTTCCTGGTTGACCCATTCATTCTTTAGTAGGATGCTCTTTAGCCTCCATGTATTTGAGTTCTTTCCGACTTTCCTCTTGTGATTGAGTTCTAATTTCAAAGCATTGTGGTCCGAAAATATGCAGGGCATGATCCCAATCTTTTGGTACCAGTTGAGACCTGATTTGTGACCTAGGATGTGATCTATTCTGGAGAATGTTCCATGGGCACTAGAGAAGAATGTATATTCTGTTGCTTTGGGATGGAATGTTCTGAATATATCTGTGAAGTCCATTTGGTCCAGTGTCTCATTTAAAGTCTTTATTTCCTTATTGATCTTTTGCTTAGATGATCTGTCCATTTCAGTGAGGGGGGTGCTAAAGTCCCCACTATTATTGTATTGTTGTTGATGTGTTTCTTTGATTTTGTTATTAATTGGCTTATATAATTGGCTGCTCCCATGTTAGGGGCATAGATATTTACAATTATTAGATCTTCTTGTTGGATAGACCCTTTAAGTATGATGTAGTGTCCTTCCTCATCTCTTATTATAGTCTTTGGTTTAAAATATAATTTGTCTGATATAAGGATTGCCACCCCAGCTTTCTTTTGATGTCCATTAGCGTGGTAAATGGTTTTCCACCCCCTCACTTTCAATCTGGGGGTGTCTTTGGGTCTAAAATGAGTCTCTTGCAGACAGCATATCGATGGGTCTTGTTTTTTTTTATCCAGTCTGATACCCTGTGTCTTTTGATTGGAGCGTTTAGCCCATTTACATTCAGGGTAACTATTGAAAGATATGAATTTAGTGCCATTGTATTGCCTGTAAGATGACTGTTACTGTATATTGTCTGTGTTCCTTTCTGGTCTATGTTACTTTTAGGCTCTCTCTTTGCTTAGAGGACCCCTTTCAATATTTCTGGTAGGGCTGACTAGTTTCGTGTTTGCAAATTCCTTTAGTTTTTGTTTGTCCTGGAAGCTTTTTATCTCTCCTTCTATTTTCAGTGACAGCCTAGCTGGATATAGTATTGTTGGCTGCATATTTTTCTCATTTAGTGCTCTGAATATATCCTGCCAGTCCTTTCTGGCCTGCCGGGTCTCTGTGGATAGGTCTGTTGCCAATCTAATGTTTCTACCATTGTAGGTTACAGATCTCTTATCCCGAGCTGCTTTCACAATTTTCTCTTTGTCTCTGAGACTTGTAAGTTTTACTATTAGATGTCAGGGTGTTGACCTATTTTTATTGATTTCGAGGGAGGTTCTCTGTGCCTTCTGGATTTTGATGCCTGTTTCCTTCCCCAGATTAGGGAAGTTCTCTGCTATAATTTGCTCCAATATACCTTCTGCCCCTCTCTCTCTTTCTTCTTCTTTTGGGATTCCAATTATTCTAATATTGTTTTGTCTTATGGTATCGCTTATCTCTCGAATTCTGCCCTCATGATCCAGTAGTTATCTCTCTTTTTCACAGCTTCTTTATTTTCCATCATTTGGTCTTCTATATCACTAATTCTCTCTTCTGCCTCATTTATCCTAGCAGTTAGGGCCTCCATTTTTGATTGCATCTCATTAATAGCCTTTTTGATTTCGACTTGGTTAGATTTTAGTTCTTTTATTTCTCCAGAAAGGGTTTCTCTAATATCTTCCGTACTTTTTTCAAGCCCAGCTAGTATCTTTAAAATTGTCATTCTGAACTCTAGTTTCGACATCTTACGAATGTCCGTATTGATTAGGTCCCTGGCAGTCGGTACTGCTTCTTTTTCTTTTTTTTGAGGTGAGTTTTTCCGTGTTGTCATTTTGTCCAGAGGAGAATAGATGAATGAGAGAACAAAATGCTAACAGGGTAACAATGACCCTAGAAAAATAGATACTAAACAAATCAGAAGAGACCTTCCAGAAGGTGGTCGCTTTTCTGTTCAGAGAGTTGCTGCTATTCTTTTCTTTGATCTTCTGTTGAGTTCGTAGGTGTTCAGAATGGTTTTGATCCCTATCTAGCTGAATTCCTGGGACCAGACGAAATTTAGGTCTCCTACTCCTCAGCCATCTTGCTCCTCCTCCTGTATTAACCCTAAAGTAGTATTTTTCAAACTGCAGGTACTTAGGCACTCACAAGTAGATTATAAATTTAGTTTAGTGGGTTGTGACCTGCATGTTTTAAAAAAGAAATCAAATAGAAAGAAGAACGTGTCACACATATTTACTAGATTGTGATATGTAAAGTTTGAAAATCTGCAATAGAGGAAGCAGAGAAAAAGCCTAGTGTGAAAACAGCCAGAGGTCTTAGGTGGGTGGCAATGATGATGATGCAGGATTTAGTTAGCCTTATTAAAGAATTTGCATTTATCTTAGAGGAAATGAGAAGCCACTGAAAGTTTCAATAAGGAGCTGATTAGATTAATATTTTCTAAAGATCCTTTTGAGTGTCCACTGTTTCTCTATTTGAATATAAACTACAAATTCTTTGGCCCAATGTTACAGGTATTCCAAAGTTTGTTCTAATCTATTTTTTCTAAAAAATCTTTCCAACGTTTTTGGTACTGGAACCTCCCATTTCATAAAGATGTATAGTCTGCCTAAATGCCTTTGCACTGACAGAAAGGTCTGTTTAAGAGTAGATCTTGCTTCTGTCTTACTCATGTTGAACCTCTGGTATTTAGCTTAGTGCTTGGTACCTAGTAGGGATTAAGCAAATCTTTGTTGATAGAGTCTAAACATTCTTAATTTTAGCACTGTTACATAGTAGTAGAAATGACCTTGGCATTTCTAATAATACTTGCTTTTGGAAAAAGGAAAAAGTTTTATTAGAAATTCTTCTTTTGGGCGACTGGGTGGCTCAGTCATTAAGCATCTGCCTTTGGCTCAGGTCATGATTCCAGAGTCCTGGGATCGAGTCCCACATCGGGCTCCCCGCTCAGCAGGAAGCCTGCTTCTCCCTCTCCCACTCCCCCTGCTTGTGGTTCCTCTCTCGCTGTGTCTCTCTCTGTCAAATAAATAAATAAGATCTTTAAAAAAAAAAAAAAAAAAGAAATTCTCCTTTTCTCAGTTGGAATCATGTTAGTGACAGAATCATACTGATTTATTTAAAAGATAATTTAACAAAAAGCACTCTTCTGATATATTAAAACAGAGAGAAGAAAAAGAACAACAGATTTTCTGATTAGGGAGTTTTTCTTCCCAAGGAGTACAGAGCAATGACAGATCATTCATGAGAGGAGGCAATCCAGCAGTCATTTATATTTTGTTTGGATAGGCATTTTTCTGAGCACTCACCAAAAGACAGTTTTATAAAGATGGCTAGGAAGAAAGAGAATAAATTAGATTAAAATGTATCAATCATATGAGCTTAATGGAGAGGCAACAGAAAAAAAATTTTGGTCTTAGAAGAAGTAAAAATAGAATATCCATATACCCCAAAGAACTTACCAGTAAGAATCTAATGATGTCAGTTTGTTGCCAGAGAATGATTGTACTCTCACAGTACTGTGACTTCACAGAATTAGATTGTGAAACCCAACTGTGAAGGAAAAATTCTTTATGTGTATGGTTTCGATAAGTGGCAAGGGAAGTTATGAAAAATTCATGAAAGGTAGAGAGATTTCAAGTTCTGATTCAAATTTCTCTTTAATATACTTTTGAGATGTGGAAACTTGGCTAATTAGTTTTGTAAATTAGATTTTATGCAGCTTAAACATGTGTGTTAGAATCTAATTTTGCTAATATGGGATGGCTTTTTAAAAATACGTACTGAATTTTATATTTTTATGTTGTACAGAGTCCTATTTTAAGCAATGCATCGTAGAACCTAAACTGAAACTGCTAACTTGTATAAATTTATCCCAAGGAAATAATTCTAAGTATGGGAAATTATTATGCACAAAGATGTTCATTTTCATTACAGTGTAGTTTAGTAAAGAAAATGTCCTGCTATAGGGAAATGATTCATTAAAATGTGGCAGTGAGCTTGAAATTTAACCATTAAAAGTGCTATTTTAGAGCAATGGTTTCTTATTTATTACTTTTTAAATTGAAAAATAAAAAGTGCTCAATATAAACAAAAATCCAAATATAAAAATATGCAAGATTTAAAAAGTGAAAATGGTATTTCAAGTCCTTCCTTACCCTACACCGCCCCACCCCCCCGCCCCCCAACCTAGGCCAACCTAGTTCTTTAGAAGTAAGTACTCTGAGCACTTTAGTATCTGTCCTTCCAGACCTTTTTCTAGCCCAGTGGTTTTTTAACTGTGCTCCCATGAGGGGGCTTCTGGTTCTTCTCAAGTTGGGTAGGTGAAGACTGAGTGGGTGGGAACCAGGGTGCTAAACCCTGTACTGCTTTGTTTGTTCCTATTTTATATACAGGGGTTTCACATAGGGTTTAATTTAAACAAATAATTGCTCTGCATTAAAAAAAAAAAAGTTTAAAAACTATGGACCTAATTTAGAAAATGAAGTCCTAAGCCCCCTAGGGGATTCCAGATCAGGATTCCAGATCTTACCCAGTTTACCATTTTGCTACATGATGACAGGAATGTTCTACAGACCTGTCTATTGATTTCCCCAGTAGTCTTCTGGCTGCTAACCAGTGACCTTGTTAGAATGCACTCCCCCTTCACCCCCCACCCCACCACCCCTGCCTTTTTTTCCCATCTCTCTAAATCTTACCTGTTAAAAGGTTCTGCTCACCATTGTTTTGTTCATTCCTTCTTTCAACATATTTTTAGTGAACACCCACATTTTGACTAATACTGAATGGGAAATATGTAGAATTTTGTATCAAAAGCTCATAAATTAGTAAAGGATGACCTTCATGTAAATAAGGGCAATAATGTTTTTTGCAAAGTAAGCGCATTGTGGGGGTGGGCAGGTATTAAAAATAGAAATGGTCTCTTCCTTCTACAGATTTATGTGGCACTTATAAAAAAAAGGGCAATTTATGATACAGCTAAATTTCTGGGTCTTCAGTAAATACTTGCTCATTTATTAGTTGAGTAATAGAAGAAAATGCCCAGAATTCACCTGTGAATTAGGGTTGAGACTTAAGAAGGAGCGATCTTCATTCTTGAGCCATCAACTGTGTTAAAAAATAACTTGAATCCAATTTACTGGATTCCATTGTTGGGCATGAGCAGAGCTGAGAACAAGCCTTGGAAGGACCTTGGTTGTGTCATTCTCATCCCCCAGGGCCACTTACCTGGTGTGGAAGGATCATACCATAAAATGCCAATAGTGTCTTCCTTATCACTAGCCGGTTAGTCAGGAAGTCGTGAATTCAAGATCCTGCATCTTCATCTTACTGACTACAACTTGGGCAGATTCCTTAACGTCTTCGAGACTCAGTTTCCTAAACTGCAATGTGTGAACATGTGTGTCTCCCAGGTTTTCAAAAAAGATTATGTGAGAGTCCAGAGCATGGGCTGCTCTTTTTTTCATGATATCTGCCACTTTCCTCTATGTTTTTAGATAAACAATTAGTAAAGAATTTTTATAGTAACATTTGAATTTGCTTTTTTAATAAAAGTCAGAAAACTCTTGTCCTCTGGCCTTTCCTGATTATAAGGCTTCAGAATAACCCCAGCCAAACTCATGATGGATTCCATCTTTCCAAGTGCTTCATGTTCTGGTTGAGTAGACTTAGTTCTTCGGTCCAGAATAGACCTTACAGTAGTGGTTTAAGGCAGTCTGTTTTATTTGTAGATTGTAAAAATGTTATTTAGATCTCTTTTTAAAATGAAAAAAATACATCAGATATGATATGTAAACAGTGGTATTAGAGCTACTTCCTATTCCAGCTTTCATTTTCTTTTTTTCTTTTAAAACACTGTGGTTTCCTGAAGACCTCTATTCAGTATATGTAAGTACTATGTAGTGTATGTACATACTGGTCAGTATATATATGCAACAGTTTATAGCTTGCTGGTAGTTTAATTAATTAAAAGTAGGATGGGATAGAGGCACCTGGGTGCTGTAGTCAGTTAAGTGTCCAACTCTAGGTTTCAGCTCAGGTCATCATCTCAGGGTCATGAGAGCAAACCCTACTTTGGGCTCTGTGCTGAATACAGAGTCTGCTAAAGTTTCTCTCTCCCTCTCCCCCTCCCCGCCTCGGTCACTGTCTCTCTCTCAAATAAATAATCTTCAAAAAAAACAGTAGGATGGGATAAATTATATAAAAGGTAAATATTAAACCTCAGTTGATTTTTTAAAGAAAATTGTAACAAAACAGTGGATCTGAAAATTATAAGCCGGGGTTCAATACAGCAATGTACAATATTTTTGTGATCATACGGTATTGTATATTCCTTAGTAAGGGGCAAAAGAGATGGGAAATTAGGTTTTGAACCTTTTATAAAAATGTATAAAAAGAATGATAACTAATGATAATAATTAACATTTTTTGAGGGCTCAATACACTGATCTATGCACTTTACATGTATTAAGTAATTTAATATTCACAAAACCCAATGAGGGAGGTATTTTTTCATGAGGAAACTGAGGTATAGAGGCATAGGTCCCACAGCTAGTGAAAGTCAGTATTTAAGCCAAAGCAGTTTGACTTTGGAGCCCAAGCCCTGAACTACTCTCAATATCATTAGTATATTGATACTTCTTGACATTGAATTTTTTGAAAGAAAATCATCTCTCTTAATTGAAGTGTGGAGATTTGCCGAATAAGTCACTTGGAATTTCCCCATAAAATCACCCAATGCAAGTCCTGTTATTGATTAATTCATTTAATGAAAGGATAGCAAATAGCTCAGTAAGCTTTGTACAGTTTCAAACATAGCGTAAAGCATTTGCCAGTGGTTCCACATCAGTAATACAACTTGGAACAGGCAGGTAATATTCTCTCCTTTTCAAAATGTACTTGCCTGAACAATGGATCGTGGATCACCACATCAAAAACTAATGATGTATTGTATGGTGACTAACATAACATAATAAAATTAAAAACAAAAAAATGTTCCTGGGTCACAACTCCAACAGCACAGAAAAAAAAAAAATGTACTTGCCTGAAATCTATATACTCAGGTATGGGATTTTGTGCATAGATTTTATAATCTGATTTTAAAATCATGTTACTCTTGAATCACTAAGTTCTACACCTGAAACTAATATTACACTGTATTAGTGTAATTACACTAACTGAAATTTAAATACAAACTTGAGGAAAAAATTAAATCCTATTACTCTTTAGGACAAAATCTAGCCCTTTCTTAGTCCCTAGGGGCAGTGCTACGTAGGCAATCTACGCATGCATTTCAAACACCAAAAGAGAAAATCATTAATGTTTTGTAATTTTTAAAGAAACAATGAGGTAGTCTTTCTGGGAAGAATCATACCTTTTTGTGACTCTTAATTTGTTTGGAGTTATTATCATTTTGAAATAATATGTGATGGATTGTGGGGGGAGACACACCATAGACTCGGTGGTAATCTGGCCCTGCTTTGGAGCGTGGTAGGGCAGATGCAGTAACTTGTTTGCAATTATCTAACAAATATAAATGAAATCATGGCTATGAAAATGGAAAAATGAATACAGAATGCCAGCTATCTGGCAGTGTTTAGGATGTGTCCATTAAATGAAGGCCTTTTAGTTGTGCTGTTCTTACTGGGGAATGAGTGGAGAGGGAGAAGTAGGAAAGAAAGTGGCCATTTGGGAGCTCCTAGGAGTTTTAGAAAGAGGAAATTGTAAGTAACCATTAAAAGTAACTTTGTAGAATATTATTGATAAGGAAATTTGGGGGATGTTTTACGAAATGCAAAAAGCAGGATACAAAATAATATGTACAATATGAGCCTATTTTTGTTTTAAACATATACAGAGAAAAAGTATAGTAAAAAAAGAGTTCTATATACCAATATGTCATCAGTGATTATCTCTGAATAATGGGTTTCCAGAATAAATAATTTTTATGTATCCTTGCTTTTTTTTTTTTCCGCTGAAGACCTATTGCTTCTGTGAGAAAAAGAAAAATAATTAAAAAAAAAACCCTATGTTAGTGGACATCAGAAGCACAATTTCAAATGAGCTGGGAAAGAAGGAAGGGTAGTCGGGACATTTTTTGAGCAAAAACCATCATGACAACTAAGTTGGTTTTTAGGTGGCTTTGGTAGAGCTTCCCCCCTCCCTTTTTTTAAACTGATATTTGAATAAAAACGTGCACAGCCCTGACCAAAGGGTAGAGGAGAGACTTGATTGCAGGGAGTAAAGATACTGAGTTAGGCCATTGTTTCACTTCGCTGCCAAGGTAATTGAGTAACATAACACTGTGTACTTGTCGCTTACCTAATCTGCATGGAGTCTCTTGTACTGAGTCCGTGCACTTGAACTGACTTCACAGCACTGTGTACCAGGGAGCACTCTTAAGGGAAAGTGCAGTTTGGGCAGGTAGAAGATCAGTTTCATCTCCCTCGGTGGTGCTGGTGCCCTTGTGAGGGTGGCCCAGCCAGAGATGGTGATGTTAGGCTCCCACCTGAGGAACACCTCAGGGAAGGAGCTGTCCTGTTTGATCACTCTGGAAGGTAATGTGATTTAGTGTGGCCTGTGCATCAGGGTGCTGCTTCACCTCTGAGATAGGGAAGAGGGTGGGCCAGTGGATGGATAGACGTGGTTTGAGTAAATAGTTGAAGTGAGATACCATGAAAATTATGGGACACTCCAGGTCTTAAAATATAGAAGAAAAATGCTAACTTTACATGGGACAAATCATGTTTTCCTTTTACTTTTCTTAAAAACAAACTTTTATTTTTCTTTTAAACTTTGACATGTTAGATTCCTTTCTTCCTTTCTCTGTCCTTAAAAATAGGATTTTCTTTTTCTTTTAAACTTTGGCACCTTGGCATCCTTTCTGCACCTTAAAATTCTGGGAGCTTTCATTTTCAGTTTTCAGTTTAATTATACAGAGAGCTAAGTGTATATTTTATGTTGGTCCAGAAGTGGGTTTGCATTTTTAGAGTTGAATTCTCTCTAAAAATATAAGGATGTGTTATGGGGGAAAGTATGAAAGTATACTTTTGTATGAATTCTGAATAATAATTTTTACTCATTTGAAATGCTGATGAACTCATAACTTACTTTCTAAATTTAGGTAGTTCAGATTCACAAGTGCCAGAGAAAACTGGTAAGGAAATGTATTTATGTTTTATTCTTATGTACACTATGTTTTACACGGAAGTGTTGAGTCAGTTTATAAAAAACAACACCTATAAGAAATGTTGGTTTTAAAAAAAAATTACAAAACTAGTACCAGAGAAAATAAAACTATAAATTGATCATAGGCTTGAATTTCTGATATACCTGTAAGTTTCCTCACTGCTGAAGTAAAAAAAAAAAAAAAAAAAGGTGGCTCAATATTTATTAAAGAAATGTAAAAATACTAGTTTTCAGTAGCAAGGCTATCTGCAGCTATTATTTCTGAATAAAGTTTCATATGACTTTATACATGAATGATTGATGAGAAGGGGATGTTCTCAGCAGTAGTTCTCAGGAAATTAATGAACATCAATTGCTTATCAATTAAAGGAGAGTCATTAAGTGGTAGTTTTTAATAAGATACATGTAAAAACTGTTTAAGATAGAGTAAGAGAAATATACTTTGTTTTATTATTGAAAAGCAGTTTCTCAACTTCAAAATGGGGTTCTCTGATTGAACTCCTTGACTATCCAACTATTCCTCAAGTTTTTTCAAACAGTAGCACTAACTGATATTTCTGGTAATAGTTGGCTTCCTGTGTTATAAAAAGAATTTGTGTATTGCTGTGAATTTAATCAGAATATCTAGTTAAATGATTGAATTTTTTCCCCCATTTTTTAGTTGGTTGGTTTGATAGGGACTAGATATAATTTAACTGATGGCACTTGGTAGGATAAATTGTACTTTGTTTATGCAATACACTTAGTTCTTTGGACACACATATTTATTCTGTCAACATTTTCTCAATAAATAGAAACGGCTTAACTGCGAATTGTGTTTTAGTTGATTCATTAGCTTGTTTTGGTGTATCCTTCTAAATCATTCTTCCAAAAATTAATTAATTAATTAGTGGAATTGAGGGTTGTGATTCTGAAAACAAAGTCAGTTGCTGTGTATCTGGTTTTCTTTGAAAAATTATTTGAGATGTGTTGAGGATTTATTATACAGAAGATTTATCATACCCACTGATTTTTTCTCTGGGCTTAAATTCTTTACAAATGTTTGGTTGTCTTTTAGGCATATAGAAAGAATTGATAAATTTTATGACATTACTCTTTTCTGTCAGTGGGCAATCTTGGAAATGAGTGATTGTTTTATGCAGTCAGCTAGTTTTTGGATATCAGTAGCTGAATTATGTCCATTAAGTAGACTTCTCAAGCTTTTGTGTTTGTTAGGGAATTATCAGGACCACCAGTTTTACAGCAATTCAGTGTTACTAAAATGGCAGTTAATTGTCCTTTTACTTCTCCCAGTTTTTCCTAACTTGCCAAGAAAGATTGATATCACTACCTCCTACCTAAATAAAACTTATGTGAGTGCTTAGATTCGATTTAAGTCAAAGAAGTCAAGATTTTTAAAAGAAGCTAATTATGTATTTTAGCCAAAAAAGAAAAAAAAAAAGGCAGGGCGATACTTTCATTGTACTTTGGAGGTGAGCCTTTTAACCAGGGAGGACAGTATTTGTGAGGTAGTCTGTCTTATATTCCACTTTGTAAGTACTTTTTAAAAAAAGATTTTATTTATTTATTAGAGAGTGAAAGAGTGCATGTGCATGGGTGCAGGGGGAAGGGCAGAGGGAGAGGGAGAGAGAATCCCAATCCTACTTGGCTCCCAGTACAGAGCTGAACATGGGGCTTGATCCCAGGACCCTGAGATCATGACCTGAGCCGAAAGCAAGAGTCGGATGCTTAACTGACTGAGCCACCCAGACGCCCCTCAGTTTCTAAGCACTTTTAAAGGAGCTGAAGAATGATAAAAATTTATAAGATATGTAAATTACTATAACTAAGCTGTTGTTTGGACCAATTTGAGACTTATACTTTATAAAGTCTGTGGGACAGTTATTGAGTGGGCTCACCTTCATTCCTTAGAATTGTTACCGTGGGTAGTTCCTATTCCTTGTTTAGATATAGGACATGAGCAGAAGACATTCATACACTTTTTCTAGTTATACATTCTTAACTGGATACCATGAATTATATACCTCTGCCAAGCAGCGATAGTGCATTAGGAATTCTTGAGATTTCTTTTACATCACCATTTTAGATTTCTCTTGAGGGCCAAGTGATACATTAAAATATCACAGGAAATGCAACATGTCATTTCTTTCATGTGGGAATTGGCACTGGACAACCAAATGGATACCTTTCATTTTAAAAAAAAATTCTCTTTTTTAAACTGTAAGTGATAGGAAGATTGCTGACTGTATTTTTGGCATTTAATTTTGACTGTTCTTTCCTCTCTGTACCCTTAGTTTTACATTAATTTGGGTAGATTTCTTTGAGGTTGGATACTTTTATCATTGCCTTTAGTTTTACATTAATTTGGGTAGATTTCTTTGAGGTTGGATATTTTTATCATTGAATGAGGTGAAAGTTCCTAGGTGTTAGGAACAATTGGGTAGAGAGTATAGAAGTGGAAAAGCTGAATAAAAGAAATTGGATTGAATAAAGGAAATTTAGAATAATTTACCTGCTTTAGGTAATCTAGTAGAAGGCACTGAGTCAGTGTGAAACATTAGGAACCCCAAATAAGCGATGTAGGGAGCCCAGTGGATGAGAATGATGAAATCAAAGGGCTAAAAATGAGAAATGATTTTAGTAATAGCTGTAGGGCTAGCTTGAGTGGAGAAGAGAGTTTTTGAGTATGACTCAGTAGTCAAGCAGTCAAGGTCTCTGATCTCCATAAATGGGACTAGGGTGTCCTCCTGGGTTCTGATGAGCACCCAAGGGAGGCGGGTTTGGCATGAGGTCATGGCAGAATGGCAGAGAGTGGTGTTGGGGTGAACATGAGAAAACCAGAAGGGTGTGTTTAGGAGCTGTTTGGGGTATGTGCTGATTTGATGGTAAATTCTTCAGGAAAAGATAATTGTGGATAAGAAATGGAGAAGCTGAGGTTCAGGTAATGAAACTGATACCTAAGAGGCTTTTAAACATCATTTTCGCTTAAATGGAAGGAGTTAATCATTGAGAGAAATTGGTGAAGATTTGAGTTTACACAGGTTTAGAGCTTAAAATGAAAATAGTTAAAGAAAACTGAACAGCCATAAAGTCGGCCTGCTGTTTGGGTGCTGCAAAAAGCAAATTAAATAGACATAATCCTTCTTTATGAACCAATTATATGATTAAACAGTTAAGTACTTAACTGAGTATTATTCAAAAGAATGAACCAATATTTTTTATGAAACGAGGAAATAATTCGCATATCAGCTGACTCTGGGTTTGTTTGCCATAACCTTTCTGAAAGCTAATTTAACTGACCACGTAATACATCCTGTTTGGTTACTACCTACTTTTGAATAACAGAAACACAGAAGAGGTATACTCAAAGAGGAAATGAAAGGAGCAGAGTGTACACAATTTATACAAATATATACAATTTATGCAAATATATTTATACAAATATAAAATAACCAGCTGATGGACAGGTTTTGAGATTTTTGACTAAATGTGATAATACTGGTAACAGAGTAACTCAAAACATTTTTGTTATGGGACTATAACAAAGTATTAAGCTCTCATTTAATGCCTTTCTTAGTAATTAGGCATGATAGGCCTGCTAACTCATAGCTCTGCCGGATTTTTCAAGTGTATTATTTAACCTTTGCAATGAAATGGCATGCTTCCTCCAGCACAGGAGGGGATTTTCTCCGAGATGATGGTTTAGTAAATCAACACACATACAATACACTGCTTTTTTCTAACTTTTAAAAACAAACAATTTGAACATTAATGTTTTTCATTTTTGTAACTGGAGTTGAATTCATAAGGGGTGTAAGGTATTAGTTTATATTCCTTTAAGTCAATCGGTCCCTGATATGACTCTGTAGACCAGGGC
This sequence comes from Phoca vitulina, assembly GCF_004348235.1. Classification (NCBI taxonomy): domain Eukaryota; kingdom Metazoa; phylum Chordata; class Mammalia; order Carnivora; family Phocidae; genus Phoca; species Phoca vitulina. Next base: position 17,961,049 of record NW_022589722.1, on the reverse strand, counting down.
TCTCATATGATAAAACTGTCATAGGGAACATGGAGTGAGTTCTTCATAAATCTAAATGTGTTCAGTGGGAAGGCTGTCTTTTAGTCTGAGATTTTGCCCCTTCTACATTCTTTTTTTTAAATTTTATTTTTTAAGTTTTAATTCATTCATTTTAAGTAATCTCTTCCTCCAATGTGGGGCTCGAACTCACGACCCCGAGATCAAGTGTCGCATGCTGTTCCTCCCTAGTCATCCAGGCGCCCCTCCTCTTCTACATTCTTGGTGTTAAAATGTACACTTATTTTTTAGAAAAAGATCATTTTAAAAAATTTTAGATTTTGTGTGTATATATATATATTTATTTTTTTTTTTTTCCAGTTTTATTGAGGTATAATTGACATACATCACTGTGTGAGTTTCAGGTTTACAGCATAAAGGTTTGACTTATGTATATTGTGAAATAATTACAACAATAAGTTTAGTTAACATCCATCATGCCATATAGATAGAATAAAAAACAAACAAACCTTTTTTTCTCCTTGTGGGGAGAACTGCAACTTTTATATATCCTACAGCAGTGGTAACAATAGTCATCATGTTGCACATTACATCCCTAATACTTGTGTATCTTATAACAGGAAGTTTGTACTCTTTGACGTCTTTCCTCAAATTCCCCCATCTGTTCCACCCCCCCCCCCCCTGCCCCCATCTCTGGTAACCGCAAGTCTGATCTTTTTTCTTTGAGTTTGGGGTTTTTTTCTTTCTTGTGTTTTCTCTTTCCTTTTTTTTTTAAGATTGTACATATAAATTAGATCATATGGTATGCCCATTTCTCTTTTTGACTTACTTCATTTCACTTCATAATGCCCTCAGGGTCCATCCATGTTGTCGCAAATGGCAGGATTTCCTTTTTTTTTTTTTTTAATGGCTGAATAATATTCCATTATGTGTTTATGTATATATATACACCACAACTTCTTTGTCCACTTACCTGTCAGTGGACACTTAGGTTGTTTCCTTGTTTTGGTTATTGTAAATAATGGTGCTCTGAACACAGGAGTGCAGATATCTTTTCAAGTCAGTGTCTTTGTTTCCTTTGGATATGTTCCCAGAAGTGAAATTGCTAGGTCATATGGTAGTTCTATTTTTAATTTTTTGAGGATCCTCCATATTGCTTTCCATAATGGCTGTACCAATTTAGAATCCCGCGAGCAGTGTGTAAAGTTCCCTTTTCTTCACATTAATCCTCTCATAGTCCCTTCAACTAAGGTGGCAACAGGTGGAGATAATTCTCTTACAGGAGGGCAGCAATAATGGGAGGAAAATAAAATCTACAATATCATGCATACTGAAACACTCATGTAGTGTATATAAATAAAGGACAATAATAAACAGGTGTCCACTATCAAGCTGAAAAAATATAACCAATACCTCTGAAGCCCCCTATCTGCTTTTATACCACTTAGCCAAATATAACCATTCTCTTGAAATTTGTGTTTATCATACCTTTCATATATTCCAGTGTGTGAATCATCCCACAATTTAGGTTTTCTCTTGAGTTAATTCCAGTTTTTTGCTAGTATGAAAATGCTGCTGAGGACATTCCTTTATGTGTCTTCTGGTGTACAGTGCAGGAGTCTCTTCAGGGTATGAACTTAGGGTAGAATTGCTGGAATGTGGGGCATATACATCTTTAATTTTAGTAGATAATGCCCATTGGTTTCCAAGGCGCTATAACGTTTACTGTTGCACTAGTAGTGTTTTATGTATTACCAGTGTTCATGTCCTTGTTCATATTTGAAAGTCTGACAACCTCTCATTTTTAGTGTGTTGAATATAAATCAGATTATTTTTTGAATGTACAGAGAGGTGCTCCTCCAACTTTCATGTGCGCACAAATCACTTGGAGATGCTATTAAAAGTGCAGGTTTTGATTCATAGATTGGAGTAGCAATGGGAGCTGAGATCCTGCATTTCTAACAAGCTCCCAGGTGATGCCAGTGCTGTTGGACCATAAACTGTAGTTTGAGTAACAAGAGTCTAAGGCACTAAAGTAAAGTTGCCCCCGTGTTGGCTGTCCGTAGCACCTAAAGAGTCTTTGGAACAGAACTGCTAAATAATAGTATTTGATACAGCCACTCAATCTAGGGTTTTTGAATCAGGCCATATATTTTACTGACACTAGATGAGTAGTATAGATAAATAATTTTTTTTCATTTAGGAATTTTGGAAAACAAAAAGTCCCAAGACACAGTTTTAACCAATTCTACTTGCACTCTACTGCTGCAGGCTTGTTTTTTTTGTTTTTTGTTTTTTGTTTTTTAATTTGCAACTTCTGTTTTGTGCAAATATTGGCCATTAGCGAGCAGAGTAGCAGATTCTTTGTTCTTAGAGATTTGTTTCTTTGTAACTGACACACGGAATTCGGATTTTAAACCAAGTCCACTCTATTAAAGTTCTAAAGACACTGTTTCTTCTCAGTTAGGTTGGTACTAGATTAATATAACATACTAAGTAGCTGAGGAGTGACCCATAAATATCTCCATTAGCATTCTTTAACTTAAGTACCTTAAATCTAGGGGAAACTTTGCCAAATTCTGTTTAGTTATTTTTAAAATTATTACTGGTTTTTACTCATGCATGGGTAAATAATATAGAGCAACCAATTGTTGGTTGCTCTGTATGTACATTACTCATTTTAAATCCATCACAAAGTATTTTGATTGTAATCCATTACTCAGTGAGTTCCTAGGTGGTTTCTTTAAAAGAAGAAAGTTTAAGGAGTCTTTAAGGGAGCTAATGGAACTTGTCAGTAAGCAAGCATTAGGCTAACTGATCATCACACACTAACTGGATGAAATGAAGGATAGAATAAAAATAAACACATATTTCTCAGCGCAGAATGGTGATATGTGGTCTATGGCATGCACCTGTTAACAAGGTAATAATCCCTACTAATTCCAAATTGCATTATTAAAAAACTGTTAGGACAGAAACACCACTCAGACTAGCTTATACAGTGAAGAGTTATTGGCCCATATAATTGGGAACAACAGGGCTGGAATGAGCTTTACATAAATGAAATAGAGGTTCTAATTATTATGAGACCCTCTCATCTCCTGGCTTTGATTCTTTTTCTGTGGATCCTCTTCTAATGTAGATGGGCTTCCCTTCAAGTGGTAGTGATGTTGTTGGTGGTGATAGAGGGGACTTTTTGAGGTGGAAGATAAAGTGGCAGCTTCAGGATGATGTCACATCAAAGAGAAGTGAGAAAACTCTTCCAGAGGCCTTCCACTCTAAAGTAGCCCTGTAACTTATTCATTCTTCATTAAATCAGCTGTTTCCTTTATAGCCTTTATCACAAATTATCTCATTTGTTTGCTCACCTGGTTGTTTATCAACCAGGTTGTTTATCCTCCCCACTACAAGTTAAAATCCATTAGAAGCAGGAATGGTGCCTATTTTGTTAATTTGGTGTACCCCCAGCATCTAGTAGGCGCTCGGGCAATAGTAAGAAAACAAATATATAAAAAGGGGAGAACTCAGGTCCTGCTTGAGCCACTTGTCATTATGGGTCTGGAGGGTACGATACCGTTGATTGATAGACCTATCAGAATTGCATGGAATGGAGAAAGAACGGTTTCATCTGGAAATGGAAATTTGTATAAATTTTAAAAGAGAGTGCCTTCCAGAGAAAGGCAGTCCCATGAATGGAGCCTTGGGCTGGATTTCAGCCCTACCTAATGGTCTGTGTGCACAGAGGCCCTGGTTGAGTATCCATCTTCCATCTTACCTTCTGAATTGCTTATGCTGAAGTGAGGATATTAGGAGCAAAAGTATGAGCTGGATGTGTCTTTGCATTTGGATCCTGCTTGGCCAACTCTGTGTTGGCTATGGGCTTAGCCATGTCCTGTAAATATTCTAACAGAGATGACTTGTCTTGGGAAATTCCTCTTTTTTTCCCCCCTTCCCTCCCCTTCATTTTTCTGTCTAGTGTTAGTTGGTCATATTTCCCCAGTTCTCTGCATTCCCATTTTAATCAACTGGATAATTCTGCTTCAAAGGAAGAAGAAACTGCCTGTATCCATCACAGGCCCTTCAGTAGTATAGACTTGTCTTAAAGCTCAATCCCTTTGAGGTTTGTTTTATATTTTATTTAATTGAAGATCTCCTTGAGGCAGTGAAATGCTCATTCCTTAAAAAGACACAAATGGGTTGAAGAAACAGAAACCCTCTCAATCTACTCATATAAGGCTGCTGGGAATCTCGTAAGTTCCAGAAGTACAGCGGAGCCTCTCAATACCTGGAAGGTTCTCAGGCAGCTATTCTGGCTGTCTCTCTCTTTCTGGGACTACTTGGTTTCTCCTTGGCTTTACTCTGGACACTGGTTCCATTCATCTTATTTTCTTTAAACGCTGCCTTTCTCTGGTATACTGATCAACCTGCAGGTGGCAAAAAAATGGCAACTAGTACTTAATCTACTCATTGGATTCTCAGGGCAAGTCCATAAGAAGTCTGCACCATAATCCCTTGGGGAGTTTAAAAAGAAAGATGTACAGGCCTCAAACATAGATATTCCAAGTCAGTAGGTCTGGGGTCCTAGAATCTATTTTAAAATGTTTCCCAGTAGGAATTCCAAGACTCCTCCACAATCACAAGAAGAAGGGAAGGAAAGTGAGTGAATGATGAGGTAGATGAGACAGGCCCTAGCACCTGCTACATACCTCTGTTTGCCATTCCTTTCTATTGATCTTCCTATCCAAGGAGTGGGGATGGACATTCTAAGGAATTGGCAGCAAACATTGAAGGATATAATAATTTTTATTAAAAGCAGCAGTACTGACAGCAATAATTCTTAGTCTCACTTGGTGGGTGAGCAGTGCAGTTGGGCAGTGGGGTCATCTACCCATTATCAAATAAGTGCCAATTTCTTGATCTCGGATGCCCTTGGATGTACAAGGCAGGCCTGGGTGTTCCTGACCTGAGACCTTTAGACCCATTGCAGTAGATTGCTTTGAAAACCTCTGTAGCTTAGCTTCCGAGACCAGACGAGATGCGCTGCCATCAGGCTGCTAGGGCCATAGGCCTTTGAAAACCTGTAGCTATGGTAGCAGCTGTCCAAATAGTCAGGCAGCCTCAGTGTCCATCACTGTCGAACTAGCTACAGTGTGTGTCTGTGTCTCTTAGTTCAGTCTTTAGAGAGAATTTGGTCACTGGCCAGCCACTCAGGGGCCTACTCTGGGGTTGGGGGTCAGAGCAGCCTTTGAGAAGAGCATAAGTAGTAAGTGCATTATAAGCTTTCTTTTGGTTGGCTTGCAAAGTAGAGCATTTAGTGAGTATCTGTAATCCCTTTTCATTTTGGTTATTTGGTAGATAATAGAGATTGTTTTCCTAAGTCAATTATAATGAATTGTATGAATATGACTCCAACCTATTTTTATATGTGAAATAAATGCCCTGACCAGTATTCAGAATATTTACCAAGTATTTTTATGGCAAGCATTATCATTGTCTCCTCATATTTTAATAAAAATAACATTTTGATAAAATATATATTACATTAAGTTGTAAATAAAGTAACCATTTAATATTTAAAATATAATGCCATATACTTTACCTCTTATTATGTACTGACATGTGTGAAGAGTTGTAACAATTTGATTCTGAGACCTCCCTATAGTAATAGAAGCCATCACTTTAAATATTTATTTATTTGAGGTGGGGGGGCAGAGGGAGAGAATCTTCAAGCAGACTCCCTGCTGCGTGCAGAGCCCACACCAGGGCTTGATCTCCCAGCCCATGAAATCATGACCTGAGCCTAAACCAAGAAGTCAGTCACTTAACCGGCTGAGCCACCCAGGCCCCCCAGAAGCCATCACTTTATTTAATGAATTTGTCTACTGTAGAACTTCAGGGACTTGATGGCTTTACATAGGTATCAATTAAGTAAAGTATGCAAAGATAAGAAACACTTTTCACAAAGATTGAGCACAATAGCTCTGTACTAGATTTCTGTTTACAGAGTAGCTGTGTGGCTCAAAACAGTTATGTGTTTAAGCCCACAAAGTATAGTGTCATTACCTTCGGGTTGGTTTAAGAACATGTGTGTTTTATTGAGAATCTTAAGTATCAAGATTGTTAATCTGATTTTTAAAAATTATTCTATTTTCTTCTTTTCAGATCCAGTCCCTCTGTGGAACTTCTAAACACCTTTTATTAGAAACATTATTTCCTACAAAATGAAGTCAACATCTTAATTTAAACCAGCATTTGTGTGGTTCTGATTTACCTACAATGGTCCATGAATCTTGAGATCTAAGGAGTACAGGGTCTTTTGCGATGACAATATGACTAATAGCAAAGGAAGATCTATTACTAATAACACAAGTAGTGGTCCAAGTAGTGGAGGAGGTTTAGTAGACTGGACTTTAAGCTTAAATACAATTCAATCTGATAAGTTTTTAAACTTGTTGTTGAGTATGGTTCCAGTAATTTATCAGAAAAACCAGGAAGAAAGGCACAAGAAAGCAAACGGTATTTGGCAAGATGGATTATCAACAGCAGCACAGACTTTTAGCAGCCGATCTGAGCAGCACATGGAGTTTCACAATTTCTCAGAGCAGTCTTTTCATGGCAATAATGGGCACGCACCAGCAAGCTGTAGCCCCAAGTATGATGACTATGCCAACTACAATTACTGTGATGGAAAGGGCACTGCAGAAGCTGCCGCCATGTTACAGAATGAAGATGCATCTAGTGATGGGGATGAAGACGCCATTGTGGAAGCAAACCAGAAATCACCAAAGGAATCCAGTGGTGTCATGGCATTGCAAATACTGGTGCCATTTTTGCTAGCTGGTTTTGGAACAGTTTCAGCCGGCATGGTTTTGGATATAGTCCAGGTGGGTTTGTCTCTTTATCTTCACTGTCTTTGTTGTTGAAAGTGCTTTGTGTAGGTTACTAATCTCAAACATCTACTTTAGATTTAATTTATCCCTTAGTGAAATGAAGGGATGCTGACTCAAGCAGAGAATCTGCTGTTTCTAGGTGTTTTTTGTTCATTTGTTTTCCTTTAGAGGTTCTAAGAGAATAGTCTCATTCTGTCAAGTGACTCTTCATAAAGGATTACAATGGTGAAATAACCCCAAAATGGGTACAGTGCAAAACCCAATAAATGTTATATTTAAATACTTCTTCATTTTGTAAAATAAAAACATATACTTGTTAAAATGAATTCAAACAATGCAGAGTATTAAATAAGAAGATAAAAAATCTTCCCTCTTCCTCCTCTTCAAACCAAACTCTCTTCCCCTGCAGAGATTATCATCATTAAGGGTTTGTGTTTACATGCAGACATTTTTCTATGCTTTCATATATGCCTATGTGCAGAGTTTCTTTTTCAGAAAAAAATGAAGTGCTATATATATTTTTCTACAACTTATTTTCATTGCTTAATAATATATCTTAGACATTTTTCCAAACTAATAACAAAGAAGTTCTGCGTTTTAAAATGAGAGCTTCATATTCCATTGTATGTACATACTAAAATTTACTTATTCACTCTCCCATGCTAATGCTATAATGAATACCCTTATAAATATATCATTATATACTTACACTAATATTTTCATAGGATAGATTTTAAAAATGGGATTGCTGGGGATTAGGGTAAGTGTATGTGTTTAAAATTTTATAGAGACCATCAGATTGACTTTCAGAAAGATTACACCAAATATTTATACTCTTACCATCAATGTAGATATACTTTTATTTTTCCATGTCCTTATGAGGGTTGAATATTCTTGATCATTTTCATTTTTGGTAATTGATAGGGAAATATTTTCATATTTTAATTAACATTCTTTAATTATTATTAATGTTCAGCATGTTTTTATATGCCTATTGGCCATTCTTAGTTCTTCTATGAATATTTCTTATATGAATTACTTTTTTGTATCTATTACCCATTTTAAAAATATGTATGTGCTACTTATTGATTTGTAGGAATTCTTAATGTAGTATGGTTATAGAATTACCTATTATATAATTATCTTTCTAAAGTAGTAAGTGTTAAAATGTGGCATTCTGTTATTATGAGTTTTCATTCATCAATCAGAGAAAGATTGGCTTTGGGAAAGTGTTAAATAGAATAACATTTGTTGCCCTTGTCTTTCATTGCTTGCTCCCTAAAAGAAATCTCAGGTCATTTGTGACACCAAAAATTTTTTTAACAGATAGCATTTTTATCTAAATGGAAAACATACATAAATAGAAACAATTTTTCCACCATCAGTTGGAGAAAGGATATGAAAAGAACTGTCTTAAGATGTATATTGGATTTTTACAGCAATCAGACAAGAAAAGAGAAATAAAGGGCATCCAAATTGGTAAGGAAGAAGTAAAACATTCACTATTTGCAGATGACATGAGACTATATATAGAAAACCCTTAGGACTCCACCAAAACTACTACTGTTGATAAATGAATTCAGTACAGTCACAGGATACAAAATTAATAAAAGAAATCTATTGCATTTCTATACACTAATAATGAAATTGCAGAAAGAGAAATGAAGAAAACAATCCCATTTACAATTGTGCCAAAAATACTAAATACCTATTATTAAACAACCAAGGAGGTGAAAGACTTGTACTCTGAAAACTATAAAACACTGATGAAAGAAACTGAAGATGATCCTTTTAATGTATTGTTGGATCCTATTAGCTAGGATTTTGTTGAGAATTTTGGGAATCCATATTCATCAGGGATATTGGTCTGAAATTCTCCTTTTTGATGGGGTCTTTGCCTGGTTTGGGGATTAAGGTAATGCTGGCCTCATAGAATGAGTCTGAAAGCTTTCCTTCTGTTTCTATTTTTTGAAGCAGAGAAAGTCAATTATCATACGGTTTCACTTATTTGTGGAACATAAGGAATAGCATGGAGGACATTAGGAGAAGGAAGGGAAAAATGAAGGGGGGGAAATTGGAGGCGGAGACAAACCATGAGAGACTATGGACTCCGAGAAACAAATTGAGGGTTTTAGAGGGGAGGTGGGTGGGGGGATGGGTATTAGGGAAGGCACGTATTGCATGGAGCACTGGGTGTTATACGAAAACAATGAATCATGGAACACTACATCAAAAACTAATGATGTACTGTATGGTGACTAACATAACATAATAAAATAAAATAAAAAAAAAAAAGAAATTGAGGATGACACAAACAAATGGAAAGCTATCCCATGCTCAGGGATTGGAAGAACCAATATTATTAAAGTGTCCATACTACCCCAAAGCAATCTACAGATATAATGCAATCCCTATCAAAATACCAACAGCATTTTTCAGAGAACTAGAACAAATAGTACTAAAGTTTGTATGGAAACACAAAGACACTGAATAGCCACAGCAGCCTTGAAAAAGAACAAAGCTGGTAGGTGTCACAATCCCCAGATTTTAAGATATACTACAAAACTCTAGTAATAAAAACGGGGTGCCTGGCTGGCTCAGTCAGTAGAGCATGTGACTCTTGATCTCAGGGTCATGAGTTCAAGCCCCACATTGGGTGTAGGGTTTACTTAAGAAAAAAAAAAAAAAAGAATGGTATTGGCATAAAAATAGACACATAGATCAATGGAACAGTATAGAGAGCCCAGAAACAAACCCATGCTTATACAGTCAATTAATCTATGACAAAGGAGGCAAGAACATACAATGGGGAAAATATGGTTTCTTCAACAAAAGGTGATGTGAAAACTGAACAGCTACATGCAGAAGAGTGAGACTGGACCACTTTCTCACACCATACAGAAAAATAAGCTCAAAATGGATTAACCTAAATGCGAGACCTGAAACCATAAAACTCCTAGAAGAGAGCACAAGCAGTAATTTCTCTGACATTGGCCAGAGAAACATTTTTCTAGATATGTCTCCTCAGACAAGGGAAACAAAAGCAAACTTAAACTATTGGGACTACACCAAAATAAAGAGGTTTTGCACAGTGAGGGAAATCATCAACAAAACAAAAAGACAACTGAATGGGAGGAGATATTTGCAAATGATATGTCCAGTACGAGGTTAATATCCAAACTATATGAAGAACTTACACAACTCAACACCAAAACTCACAAATAATCTGATTAAAAATGGCACATTTTTTTCTGAAGAAGACATACAGATGGCCAACAGACACATGAAAACATGTTCAACATCAGTAATCATCAAGGAAATGCAAATCAAAACCACAGTGAGATATCACCTTAGACCTGGCAGAATGGCTAAAATCAAATACACAAGAAATAACAAGTATTGGTGAGGTTTTGGGGAAAAAGGAACTCTGGTGCACTACTGGTGGGAATGCAAACTGGTGCAGCCATTGTGGAAAGAGTGTGGTGATTCCTTAAAAAATTAAAAAATAGAAATACTATATGATCCAGTAATTCCATTATGATATTTACCTAAAGAAAATGAAAACAGTAATTTGAAAAGCTATATGCGCCCCTATGTTTATTGTACCATTATTTACAATAGCCGAGATGTGGAAGCAACCCAAGTGTCCATTGGTGGGTGAATGGTTAAATAAAAAGTGGTATATATACAATGGAATCTTATTCAGCCATGAAAAAGAATGAGATCTTGCCATTTACAACAACATGGATGGACCTAGAGGGTATAATGCTAAGTGAAATAAGTCAGAGAATGACAAATACTATATGATTTCACTCATATGTGGAATTTAAGAAACAAAATATAAAAAAAAAGGAGACAAAAACAGACTCTTAAATATAGAGAACAAACTGATGTTACCAGATGGAAGGTGGGTGGGGAGATTAGGTAAAATAGGTAAAGGGGATTAAGAGTACACTTATCTTTTTTTTTTTTTTCAAAGATTTTATTTATTTATTTGAGAGAGAGAGAGAGCACAAGAGGGGGGAGCGGGAGAGGGAGAAGCAGACTCCCTGCTGAGCAGGGAGCCCGATGCGGGACTCGATCCAGGGACTCCAGGATCATGACCTGAGCTGAAGGCAGTCGCTTAACCAACTGAGCCACCCAGGTGCCCCAAGAGTACACTTATCTTGATGAACACTGAGTGATGTATAGAATTGTGGAATCATATTATTGTACACTTGAAACTAATATAACATTGTGTGTTAATTATCCATCAGTAAAAAGTGTTGGGGAAAATAGAAACTTTGCAGATGTAATTAATTTAAAGATATTGAGATGGGGAGAGTTTGTGGATTTTCCAGGTGGGATTTAATAAGAGGGAGACAGGAGGTTAGAGTGAGGGAGGTGGAAAGTATATTGAATTTTTGAATGGACTGTAAAACTAACAGAGGACCAAATCTACCTGTCCCCTTGAAATATTTCAAGTTATTACAATAGTATCACAACAGCTAAAATGAATAAGCTGTTTCAGGTTGACATTTTTTTCTTGATATACCAATTACTCTGAAGAAACACTCAACATTTAATCTAGAATGATAGTAACATCTATAAGATTAATATGTTAGAGTATAGATTATTAGAATATTTATATAGCTTATGTACCTTCCTCTGGTGTAATGTTTACTTATTTCTTGATACTATTTGAGATAATAACATGTGTATAATTGATTTATAATATTAAACTTTAGTGTTAAAAATTATAAAAACAAATGTTTTGAAAAATTTCATTTAAATATGCTTTTAAAAACTTTTAATTGTGAAAATTAACACATATAGAGTATAAAAACCAAAAATGTACAGCTCGGTGAATTTTCATGACACAAGCAACCATATAACAATCGGGTCAAGAAACAGAATCTTAGCAGTACTTCATTAGTCTTCTTTGTGTCCCTTGTGATTGCTACCCTTTATTCCCCATCACCAAAGATAATCAATAATCAGATTTTATGAACCGTACTTATTTGTCTTTATAAATGTGCATCATTAAACACCATTGTTTGGTTTTACTTAATTTTTCTAAAACTTTATACAATGAAGTGTAGAATACATATTCCTCTGTGTCTGGCTTTTTTTGTTCAACATTATGTAAGTTTTATGAAACTGTAGTTCATTTATTTTTATTGCTGTATATTAATCCAGTTATCAATAGATCACAGTATATTCTCTTTGCTATCGATGGGCATTGAGTTCATTGGTGTTTTTCCAGATTCTGGGTGCACATGTGCATGCATTTCTGTTGTATATACATGTAGAAATGGAATTTCTGGGTCTTAGGATATACAGGTATTTAAATTTAGTATATGTCAAATGGTTGTACCAATTTACAGATTAACTAGCTGTGTATGGGAGGTCTCATCACTCTGTGTTCTTATTTATACAAGGTATCAGCAGTCTTTAAGTTGAGAAATTCTGGCATATGTGTGGTGGTTTTAATGGGGATTTCCCTCATGACTAATGATGTTTACTGACCATTTATTTGGACATGACTGGTAAAGTTTTTTTTTTAATTCATTTTCTTATTTGTTAGATTTTTTCTTACTGATTTGTAAGAGTTATCTGTGTATTCTGGATACAAGTCCTTTAGTTATATGTATTAAAATATCTTTCTCTCTTCTATGGCTTTTTCACTCTCTCAATGAGTTTTAATGAGCAGAAATTCTTAATTTTGATATAGTGCCTTTTTTCCTACTTTTCCATGGTTTGTACTTTTTGATTCCTGTTTAAGAAATCTTTCCATACTTTCTTACCTTCTTAAAGTTTTGTTGTTTTGCCTTTACATTTTGCCTTCTACATTTAGATCATTCTCTCCCTGGAATAATTTTTTATAGAGAGTTTGAAGTAGGGATTGTGTTTTGTTTTGTTTTGTTTTTCTTTCCACATGGATTTCCAGTTGTGTCTGCACTGTTATATAACCAAAATCTTTGTTATAAATCAAGTACACATTTATGTGCAGATGTGTTTCTGGGCTCTCTGTTCTACTCCTTTGGTGTATTTATGTTGCTTGGCATGAATACTACGCTATCTTAGTATCTAGTAGAGAATGTTCTGTCCATGTTCTTCCTCAAAGTGCTTTGGTTATTCTTTTTCCTTTGCACTTTCATGTACTTTTAGTTTAAAAGCTTGTCAGTTTCCACAAAAAAAGTTAAAATTGTGATTCTGATTGCATTGAATCTACAGATAATTAGGAGGAGAATTTACTCTTTACAATGCTGACTCTTCTGATACATGTACATGGAATAGCCCTCTCCATTTATTTAGGTCATCTTTAATTTCCCTCTCTGATGTTTTCTAGTTTCTAAACACACGTCTTTTACATTTTTGTTAGGCTCTTTCCTAGTTATTTCATACTTTTTATGCTATTGTAAATGGTATAGTTCTTTAAAAAATTCACTTTCTGTTTGTGTGTATGTATTGACCCTGTATCTAGCAACTTTGCTAAAATGAATTACTTCATCATAACCATATTATCTGTGAATAATGGCAGTATTTCTTTCTTTCTAAACCATTTATTTGTTTGTTTATATGTTTATTTATTTTGGTGCCATTCTGTACTGGCTAGGACCTCCAAAGCATTATAAAATAGAAGTGATGAAAGCAGGCTTGTCTTGTTCCACATTTCAAAGAGAAAGCTTTCAACAGTTCCTCATGAAGTATGGGGTTTGCTACTGATTTTTGTAATATTCTTTATCATATTAAGGACGTTTCTTTTTTTAACTTACTGAGGTTTGTATTAAAAATCATGAATGGATGTTGAATTTTATCAAATATTTCTCTCTATTTATTGTTAACACTCTATGATTTTTCCCCTTTATTTGTTGCTGTGTTGAATTATATTGATTAAACCAATCTTATATTTCTGGGATAAGATAACCTGGTCATGATTTATTGTTCTTTTTATACAATTCTGATTAATTTTGCTAGTATTTTGGTGAGAATTTTTGCATCTATATTCATATGTAAGATTAGCCCATAATTGTCCTTCTCATAATGTCATTAACAGTTTTCATTAAGGTAGTACTAGTCTCACGAGTGAATTTGAAAATGTTCTCTTTTTCCTTCCTATTCTTTGTTAAGGTTTATGTCACTTTGTCATTATTTCGTCCCTAAGTATTTGGTATAATTCCCTGATGAAGGCATCTGGGTCTGCCGTTTTCTGTGGGGGAATGTTTTTATTTACAGCTTGAGTTTCTTTAGAAGTCACAGGGCTAATCAAAATTTTCTATTTCTTCTTGTGTTTATTTTCGTAAGTTTTTAAAAAAATTTTCACCATTACATCCCTAGCAGATTGAGTAGATTCTCAGTAAATGTTTGTTGAATAAATGTTGAACAGTCACCGTTTATTGAAGTTTGCTGTAGGCACTGCCCGAAGCTCGTTACATACATGATCTATTTTAATCCCTACAAGAAAACTGTAGGGAAGGTGCTATTGTCTTTGTTTTATAAAAAAACAAACAAACAAAAAACAACTTTGTTATTAGGTGTTAGAGCTGAGGATTGGATCTTGATCCAAATTCAATATCTATGCTCTTAACCACTACACATTATACAAACTTAATGCATGTGAAAGCTTTTGTAATCCTTTAAGGGCTACATACCTCTTTTTTTTTTTTTTTAAGGTTTTATTTATTTATTTGACAGAGAGATCACACACACAAGCAGGGGGAGTGGGAGAGGGAGAAGCAGGCTCCCCACTGAGCAGGGAGCCCCATGCGGGGCTCGATCCCATGACCCTGGGATCATGACCTGAGTCAAAGGCAGACTTAACCGACTGAGCCACCCAGGCCCCCAAGGGCTACATACCTTTAATGTGATAGAGTTCAGGGCCAGTTTTAAACAACTAAAAAACTAAAGTTTGTCTTCGGTACTATCTTAGTCTGCTTGGACTGCTATAATGAAATACTACAGACTGGGTGGCTTAAACATTAGACACTTATTTCTCACAGTTCTGGAGGCTGGGAAGTCTAAGATCAAGGTCCCAGTCTATCCTGTTCCTGGTGAGAGCTCCTTTTCTGGTTTGCAGAGAGCTGCCTTCTCTCTGCGTCCTCACATGCTGGAGAGAGCAATGGCTGGTGCTTCCTACTCTTATAAAGGCACCAGCCCTATCAGATTCGGGCCTTACTCTTATGACTTCATGTAACCTTTATCACCACCTCATGGGCCCTATCTCCAAATACAGTCACATTGGGGATTAGGGCTTCAACATAGAAATTATGAAGGTGACACAATTCAGTCCCTAGCAGGTGTTGTTACATGTGCTGCCTCAGAGGGATTATCAAATTCAGGATAAGGGGTTAAACGGCCATTAGTGTCTTAAGGCAGTACTTTAATATGTGGCCGTAGGCAAATTAGGGTAGATTGCTTGGCCATTATCTGCTTTCTATTTATTAGGACATCTATTCCCTGTTTTATGTAAGACCTGCTCTGGCCCTGCCTCTCTGCTTTTACTTTTATTATTTAATTGTCAATCAGCTTGGAGTGGTTAATTGATGTTTGCTGAGAAAATTTGCCAAGATCACCTGTTTTGGGTGAGAGTAATAATTCAAAGTTTGAGTTTTATAGATATTTCCTCACTTTACAAATGAGGGATATGAGTGAGGCTCAGAGAGCTCCCTCAGCTAGCAAATACAGGGTATGAATTCAAATTTAGAATTTTTACCCCGAAGTTGATGCCTTTTTATAGTAGTGGGAAATACGAATACTTAGATTATAAATACTAAAGTGTATGACTGAACACTTAAGTACCTTTAGAAATAAGAAGGTTGCTGTAGGACTTCTACTGAAGTACCAGAAAGACCTATAGAGATATGGAATGTTCTTTTTACATGTTCAGGCTTACCCCAGGGAGTAAGCGTTTGTCCCAGTCTAAACTACCTTTGTGTGCTTGTGCCTTACAACATCACTTTACTCATCCTGGGCCCTAAATTAAAGAACTTAGTACAGGAGCCTGTGAAGCACAATTATAGTACCTGGGAGATCAATGTTCAGTAAGTGGTGTGATATTAACAGGTATCATTCATTGAATGTTCTTTGTCAGTACATTGTGTGAGTTATCTCACCTGATGTTTACGAAGACTCTGAGGTAGGTAGTGTTATTTCCATTTTATGTAGAAGGCTTAGATATTAAGTTATTTGCCTAAGGTCACTTAACTGGTAAGTGGCTGAATTAAACCCAAGTAGGCTCTTTAACTACTTACTGTACTATCTCCTTGCTTATAGGGGACATATCTTATCTTTGGATCACCTTCTATGGTCAGAACTTTTCTGTTGTAAGAAATTAAAACCCAACTAACCAGTTAATTTAAGCAATAATAATAATGAAGAATGCATTGTCTTTTGTAACTGGGAAGAATAGGTGTACAGCCTACCTCAGATATAACTAGATCAGGGACTTAATTTTATGATTATCTTCTCTCTGTCTCTCATTTCAATTTCCATTTTGTTTGTTGCCCACATTCTCTCCTATTGCACATAGCTCCTGACAGTTGTGGGGGGTCATATCCTTTTAGTTTCTTCTACAAAGGGAAAGAATGAGCTATCCTCTGTCTTCAGTTTGGAAGATTCTAAGGAAGAACTCTTCAGTTGGCTTGTCTTTGGTCACATGCTTACCCCTGGGGGACCAGTCAATGTGATTAGGGAGATAAAATAATATGATTAGCCCTGTTTGAGTTACACTTCTATCTCAGGGGACAGGTGACCACTCAGATCAGCAATTTCACTAGAAGCACAAAGAATAGGAATTTAACTGCTTCTCAAGTGGAAGGGAGTGGATATTGTTTCAAGGAAAATGGAGATGGAAAAGTATGCACAGGAGGTAAGAACAGCACCTTTAGTGTAGTGACCCCTCACATACAAGACTTGGCTCCTCCATGGTCTTTTTGTTTATCTGAGACGGTGGTTCTCAAAGTGTGCTCCCTGAACCAGTAGCGTCAGCATCATCTGGGAACTTAGATACACAAATTCTCAGACTCTATCCCAGCTCTACTAAATCAGAAACCTGGGGTGAGGTCCAGCAAACTATTTTTACAAGCTTTATTATTTCTGGTGATTTTGATGTGGGCTCCAGTTTGAGAACTATGAATCTCAAGTAATGTAAGTTCCCTTACTACTGGTAAATGGAGTTGGGTGGGATAGTTAGTCCACATAGTCTTTGGTCCCACTTAAGTAGGGCCCAGTCCAAAAAACCAGCCTAATGCCTTACACAGAGCAGACATTCAATAATTCCTTGTTCAATGAATGAATGAAATGAAATAAACTCTACTTTGTTACAAATATTCCTGAATTTTGATAATCAAACTTAGAGTTTTAAATGATAGGGTTCAGAATTGGAAATATCCTGGTCCAAGCTCTTTGTCTTTTCTTCCCTCACTAAAAATAAGCAAATTGTTTTAAATGATTAGCCCAAGAACGTACAGCTTGGCAGTGGCAGAACCCTGTCTTGTGGATAAATCCTGTGCTCTGTATAACGTGTTGTATGCATATCTTGGATTGTCCATAGACCTAATCTATTATAAGATTCTGTAAAATGAGATTACTGTTAGCTACCCATCCATCTAAAAGAAATGTACGTAAATTGAGCTAATACCTTTGGAACTTCCAGTAATTCCTAGGTAAATTTATACTGATCATTAGAATATTATTGAAAACTGATGTCTGCCAAACCCTGAGATCCTATTATGTTTTATGAAGACAGTATCGTAGCAGTGCTGAAAATATTCCTTTGAAATAGAGGATAGTATAGCTCTCAAATATTCCTTTGTTTATTACTATACTGCTGTGTGTGTTTTGGAATTCAGATGGAATGATGCAATACCTAAGCCGTATTTCTAACCATGGAACTCTGAGTGAGGGCTATTTTTCTGATATGGAAAGTAGAGCGGTCAGAGAGAAAACGGATACTTTATTGAAGTTTTGTGGACAAAATGCCAGTGTTTTAAAAGTGCAAAGAGAAGGGAAGAGGGCAGTATCAATGTTAGACTAATTTTTGTCATCAGTTTCTCAATTCACAAAATTAGGAAGTCATTAGCATGTTTGTCTCTCCTTATAAAGCATAGCTATCGTTTTAGAGTTTGTATTAAAGAGAAAATATCTCTTTTAACATAGCTGTGATCTCAGGAAGGCGCTAGCATTCCCTCTGATGTAATGGATCTGGATTTTATTTAAAAAATAATACATGCACTTTGACTTCTGGGAAGCTGTAGTAAATGTACGTTTACCTATCCTGCCCATTAAGTACAACAACAAAACAAAACAAAACCCTGGAAATTTTATATAAATCAAACATACGAAGACTCTGTGAAAGGTGGAAAGAAGATAGTCTGGCTAGGCTCTTTTTGCTTCATATATCCCGATTTGGAGTTAAAGAAGCCAGCAACCTGGGAATACCAACAGATGCAAACAACAACAACAAAAAACCTGCTCTCTCTAGCTAAAGGACTAGGAAAGGGGCAATCTAGTGAGACAGAAACCTTGTAGACAAGAATTGTTCTACTCTAGCCAACCATGACAGAAAAGACTGTGGTCTCATCCACACACCCAGAGCCGCAAAGCCTCAGTTTGGGGCTGTAATGAACAACATGGATATATGTGGAGGGCATTATGCTAAGTAAAATATGCCAGATGGAGAAGGACAGCTACTGCATGGTATCACTTACATGTGGAATCTTAAAAAAAAAAAAAGTCAAACTCAAAGAAACAGAGTAAAATGGTACTTGCTGGAGGATGGGGGAAATAGGGAGAGGTTGGTTAAAAGGTACAAACTTTCAGTTATAAGATGAATAAATTCTGAGGATTTAGTGTATAGCATGGTGACTATAGTTGATAATACTGAACTGTATAATTCTTACTTGCTAAATAAGACAGTAGGTCTTAAGCATTTTCACCAAAGAAAAAGGTAACAATGTGAGTTAACGGATATGTGAATTAACTCACTGGTGGGACTCCTTTCACAATGTGTGTGTATATCAAATCATCATGTTATACACTTTACATATATTACACTTTTTTCAGTTATACCTCAATAAATCTGGGGAGGAAGAGGCTGTAGTGAGGTACCCCAATACTTCAGGGTGATATCAGAGAAGGGCATGTAGGGTGCTAGGATTTTCATTTTTGTTGGCTAATAATGAGAGCCCCCAATAGAACTGAAAGGAGAAATAGAAAAATCCACAATTATAGTTAGAGTCTTCAACACCCTTCTCTCAACAATTGATAGAACAAATAGAAAATCAGCAAGGATATAGAAGGACTCAACAGCACCACCAGCCAAACAAGATCTAATTGACATTTACAGAACACCCCTCCCCCCAAACAGCAGCATACACATGCTGTTCAAACTGTCATAGATCATACACCAAGGTAGGCCATATCCTGGGCCATAAACCAAACCTCAAGTTTAAAATATTGAAATCATTCAGAGTATGTTCTCCAATTACAATGTAATCAAACTAGAAATCAGTAACAGAAAGAAAACAGAAAAATTTCCAAATACCTGGAAATAACATACCTTTAGATAATCCATGTTCAAAGGGGAAGTCTCAAAAAAGTAAAAAACAAAACATTGAATGAAAATGAAAATGTAACATCAAAATTTGTGAGTCACAGGTAAAGCAATACATAGATGGACATTTATAGAATTAAATGCATACATTAGAATGAGGGAAAAAAATCTTGGGACACCTGGGTGGCTCAGTCGTTAAGCATCTGCCTTCGGCTCAGTTCGTGATCCCAGGGTTCTGGGATCGGGCTCCCTGCTCGGTGGGAAGCCTGTTCTCCCTCTCCCACTCCCCCTGCTTGTATTCCCACTCTCACTGTCTCTCTCTCTGTCAAATAAATAACTAAAATCTTTAAAAAAAAAAATCAACAGTTGAAGCTCTCATCTCAAACTCAGAAAAAGATGAACAAAATAAACCCAAAGCAAGCAGAATTAAAGCAAAAATTTCAATTGAAAGCAAGACAACAATAGAGAAAACTGATGAAACATATAGTTGGTTCTTTGAAAAGATCAGTAAAACTGACAATCTGGAGCAATACCGCCAAAAAAAAAAAAAAAAAAAAAGACCTAAATTACCGTATCAGGATGAAATGGGGGATATCACTATAGATCCTATAGACATCGAAAGAATAATAAAGGAATACTATAGACAACTCTGAACACATATATTTTCCAACTTACACAAAGTTGGACTGCTTCCTTGAAGAACATAACTACCACAAGGAATCCAACATGAAATAGATCATTTGAATAGCTCTGTACCCACTAAGGAAATTGAATGTGTAATTTAAAAAAATCTCCTAAAAAAGAAACCTTCAGACCCAGGTAGTTTCACCTGAAAATTCTATCAAATGTTTTAAGCAGAATTAACACTAATTCTATATAAGCTCATTTGGAAAATTGAAGAGGAGGGAACAATTTTCAATTCATTTTAAGAAGCTAGTATTACCCAGATACCAAAACCAGAGACAATGCAATTTTCTTTAAAGCTACAGATTAATCTCCTGTATATAAACAAACAAAAATCCTTAACAAAACACTGGCTAATAGAGTTCAGCAATATATAAAATGAATTATACACAATGAACAAGTGAGGGAAGCAAGTCTGGCTCAACATTTGAAAATTAATCAATGTAATTTACCATATTAACAGGCTAAAGAAGAAAATCACATGATAATACAACTGATGCAGAAAAAGCATTTGACAAAATTCACTCGTTCATGATAAAAACTCAGATAATTAGGAATAGAGTGGAATTTCCTCAGCATTATACTTAATGGTGAAATATGAATGTCTTTTCCTTAAGACCAGGGACAAGGCAAGGATGTCTGCACTCATTACCTTTATTGAACACAGTGCAGTAAGGCAAGGGGGAAAAAAAGGCATACAGATTTATAAGGAAAACTAAAACTTGATATTTGCAGGTGATGTGATTGCCTACTTTGAAAATCCCAAGAAATCTACAAAGAAAGCTCCTAGAACTGACACATGAGTTCAGCAAAGTCACAGGATACACAATACATACAAAAAATAAATTCTATTTCTATGCACTACAATGAATAAGTGGACATTGAAATTAAAGGTACAATAACATTTTTCAAAGAATAAATACCTATATATAAATCTAACAAAATATGTACAGGACTTGTATGCTGAAAGCTATAAAACCCTTATGAAAGTAATCAAAGATCTAAATAAATGGAGAGTCATGCCATATTCATGGCTTGGAAGACTCAACATAATAAAGATGTCAGTTTTCCCCAAACTGATATATGGTTTAACAGAACTTTTTAAACTCCAGATTTTTTGTAGATAATATTCTAAAATTTATATGCAACGGAAAAGAGAATAGCTTTAACAGGTTTGAAAAATAAAGGGGGAAGGATGAATTTACCTGATGTCAAGCTGATTAACATGGCTACAGTAGTCAAGACTCTGTGGTATTGGTGGAGGGACAGATATGTAGATCAGTCCAACTGAATAGACAGCCCAGAGATGGACCCACACAAATATGTTCAGCTAATTTTTGAGACAGGTGCAATGGAGGAAAAAAATAGCCCTTTTAGCAAATGGTGCTAAAGCAATTAGACATCCATAGGCAAAGAAATAAACCTCAACCTAAGTCTTTACTGAAAAATAAACTAAAAAAAAAAAAAAGAACTCAACATGGATCACACATTTAAATATGAAATGTAAAACTAGAAAACTTTTAGAAAAATATAGTAGAAAATTCTCAGTATCTAGGGCTAGGCAAAGATTTCTTAGACTTGACACCAAAAGCAGGATCCATAAAAGGAAAAATGGATAAATTGGGCTTCATCAAATAAAATTTTGTTCTGTGAATGACCTTATTAAAAGGATAAAAAGCCAAGCTGCCGAGTGGAAGAAAATATTTGCAAAGCACATACCTGACAAAAGACTAGAATATATAAAGGACTCTCAAAACTCAACAGTTAAAAAAATGAGAAAATTGGCAAAGAGACATAGAGACATTTCACCAAAGAGTGTGTACAGATGGCAAATAAACATGAGATGTTCAATATCTTTAGCCATTAGAGAAATGCAGATGAAAATCACTATGAGATATCACTACACACCTATCAGAATAGCTATAATAAAAATAGTAAAACTTTGAAATGCTGTTAAGCATGTGGAGAAATGGTATCACTCATACATTGCTGATGGGAATTTAAAACAGAACAGCTACTCTGGAAAACACCTTGACAGTTTCCTTTTTTTTTTTTTTAAGATTTAAAAAAAATTATTATTTAGAGAGCGCGCACGCATGCATGCATGAGTTGGAGGAGCAGAGGGGGAGGGACAGGCAGACTCCATGTGGAGTGCGGAGCCTTGGGGGGGTGGGGAGTCCATCTCATGACCCTGGGATCATGACCTGAGCTGAAACGAAGAGTCTGATGCGCTTAACCGACTGAGCCACCCAGGCACCCCTTGACAGTTTCTTAAAAACAAACACACACACAAACAAAAACTAAAACTAGGTACTATCATGTAACCTAGCAATTGCATTCCTGGGCATTTATGCCAGAGAATGAAGACTTATGTTCACACAAATCCTGTACATGAATGTTTATAGCTGCTTTATTCATAATAGCCAAGAACTGGATACAACCCAGGTAACCTTCAACAGTTGAATGGTTAAATAAACTTTGGTAAATCACACAAGTCACACAGTAAAAGTAGTAAGAGTCAGAATTCCAACCTAGGTAATCTGACCCTGAAGCCCTTCTCTTTGAGTTAAGTACTGTATTGCTTCTCACTACTCTCAAATATCCCAAATGCTGTCTCTGGACACTCCAGGATTGCTGTGGGATTTTTAAAAAATTTTGAAGGAAGCACAATGATATTTCTTGGACACTCTACAGACTCAAGGTGGTTCAATACTTCCACATTGCATCACACATTTCTCTTGATGACTAGATTTTCAGTGGTGCTGTGAAAAAAAGCAAGTGTCACACAAAAACCAATATAGAACAAAAAATGAAGGTGGCAGTGTCCAGTTCCAAGGTTTGAGAAGTTGTGCAGTGACCAACAGGTACACACACCCCATTAATAAGTAATTATGGTGATATGACATAAAATATTTTTTTCAGTGTATTTGTATTATTTCTACAAATGGCTACTAAATTGTTAGGAAATAACTTGTTAGTTGTTTGGACCAACTCCTTAATAAATAGGACCTTTAGGTGTTTCTTTTAGCCTAGAGGTGTCATGAAAACTGAGAAAGTTTGGGAACTTCTAGAAGCACACCTCTGCAGGTGTAGGGAAAAGAATATAGAATTTATTTGGTATGAGATAGGAAAACAATAATGGAGAGTTCTTATTATAGCAATGCTAAGGTAATAGTGACTTCACAGTAATTCTTATGGGAGTATTTGATTTGAATTGAACTTGGAAAGGATGGGAGTAACCAAAAGGAGTTCATCCAAACAGATCCAAAGTGTGATGACATGTAGGAGCTAGACTGATAGAGATATTTGCATATTATTCTCGTGTTTCTAAAATTAAGTCAAATAGCTAGTATCTTAAAATGATGACCTAGGTAAAATGTATTCTTGAATTCCTGAATTGTTAAAAATAATACCTATCTCATAGGTTTGTTGTGAAGCTTAGATGAGTAAACCGAAAGAAAACAGTGCCTGGCATATACCAAGCAATCAGTGGATGTTGAATATTGTTAATATTTGTTAGTAATATTATCTTTTTCATCATCATCATTATCACCACCACCACTCACATCTCTGAAGGAGGCATATCCCACTAGCATAGCAGAATTCTTAACCCATCGTAAAACATGGAAAGATTATTTCTTAGTTTTTTAGGAGGTTAAGAAATCTGGGATCAGCTAGGCCCCCAGTGCTTTTTTTAGGCTCATCCTTAATTGGCTTGAACCCTGGAGGGATTCCTTTGCATATCCTTTGAATCAGGATTTTACCACCAAAGACTGATCTGATAAACATTTCCTAACCTCTTTAGGTCCTAGTTCTATATCTATTTGAAACAACCTCTAAGGCAACTTTGGGGACGAATTGAATTTTTCTTTCATTTATCTGATGGATTTAAGTTTTACTTCTCTCACCTGTTTTGGTAGTAATGACAAAGCTGCATTCTTGATATTTTTTGGCGTAAATCAATATGTTGGTCCATAAAGTCTGTTACTGGGACAGTCACTTCTTAATAGCATTAGTAAAGTAGCAGATTGTGTTATTAAGTGATTTGTGTGGGTTTTTTTCACTTTATTAAGTACTTTAACATGTTATTTTCATTATCATGGTAGTTTCCCAAGGGCTAGACAGGGCAGACAGTATCTTCATTTCATGGATGAAGAAATGGAGATCCGAAAGTCAGATGACTCATCCAGGATTACGCAGCTAGGTTATGACAGATCCATGCCTAGAATCACAAATTTTCTAATTTCCCATTTAGTGCTTTTTTATTGATCCTGTGCACTGCAGCCTCTTGCCTCACACCCTAAAATGGGAACCAGAGCATGGGATGGCTCAGAACTCCCGAGGTCCATTCTCTGTCCATCTTCTGGCCTTGGGAAAATCATTTAACTTCTCTGAATCTTAAATTTCTTCATCTGTGAAATTAAATAATAATATTACTATACTTTTCCTGTGGGGTTGTTATAATTAGTGTTGGAACCAAGATTCAAATCCAGATGGTCTTGTTCTTGAGTCTGTGCTCTTAACTACTAGTTATACTGACTCCTGTCCTCATTAAGGGATAAAGTAAAATTTAAGGGTATCAAAGTTGTGGAGCAAGCTAGACGTATTTGGGGATGTAGTGAGTGTATCAGCTATCACTCCCAATTTAACTCCATCTTCTAAAGCAACTCAAGGCTTCAGAGCTCTGGAGAATAGAGTTAAGCTGAATGTTCACTGATTAAATGACCTGTGTTGTTATTGCAAAATGTAGATGCAACATTGGGAAAAAAGGCTGAGATTTTTAGAAATGTCTTTTTTCTAAAGTATTTTTTAAAGAGTATCAGAAAATTCTGTTTTGTTTTTTTTTTTTTCCTTACAGCACTGGGAGGTGTTCAAAAAGGTAACAGAAGTTTTCATTTTAGTTCCTGCACTTCTTGGTCTCAAAGGGAACTTGGAAATGACATTGGCATCCAGATTATCCACTGCAGTAAGTTTTTTCCTACCTCTAAGTATGTATATTACCTTTACTCTTTCTTTCTGGGAAGAAGAACTTGTATCAGTCAAGTTTTTTTCCTCTATCTGACAAATTTCTGGACCTCAGGGATATGCTAAGTAGTAATGCCTGGTAACATACCCTGAAAGTTCTCTAGGTTGGCTAATTTGTGAATTATAGGCCCTCCTTCATCCTGAGAAGTGGTATACTTGCCTATTTTGCATCCGGGGCATTCTGGAAATTATCATCAGTGCTTAAGACATGGGCCAAGTTAGATATTGAGAGTCTGTATGGTTCAATGGTTGGTTGATTGGTATTTAAGCCTTTTGTGGTTATAAGAGTAATACATCCTTATTGCAAAAACTGAAGACAAGGGAAAAAATTACAAAGAAGAAAATTTAAAACCACTCCAAATTCTTCACCTAGACATAATCATATATTAATATTTTGGTATAGATTCTTCTATACTTGGATATCTGTCTGTACTTGGATAACTATACTTATACATAGTTAGGCATAATATAGATATATACTGTATATTTTTAGAAAGAACAGGGATCATATATTCTCTCTTAAAATCTGTGATATCCATTTGAAGATATACCATGATCATCTTTCTATATCAATATAAACCTATGTCATTATTTTTATTGGCTATGTACTTTTCCCTTATATAGCTCTCCTACAATTTAGTCCATCATCTATTATTGGATATATAGGCTCTTTCTAATGTTTTGCTATTATAAACAATGTTATAATGAATACTTTTATACATGCAGTTTTGCATTCTTTTATTTCTTTTGGGCATATTCTAGGATTGTAACTAAAACTGTTTAGGAAAAAAATGCATTCTTTTTAAGGCTTTAGCTACATATGCTAAATGTTTTAAATGTTGCCAGTTATAGGGTTCTGAGTTATTTTTAGAAGCCCAAAGGACATTATTCTCTCACTGTAACGTTTGTTGGGGGTTCACCATTGTGCAACCAAATTATGTTGGTTAAAATCACGTTGTTAGTGGAGTTCACTTCAGTGAACCATCTACCCATTTAATGTTAGTCAAAAATTAGGCTGTCAGAGGTTATTACTAATTGCAGTACCTTTAGTATATGAAGTTAGGGGTTTTTTTGTTTGCGTAAAGAGGCTACAGCAGATAAGCCCATCTATGAACCTGGGGCAAAAAATTTGCATATCTAAAGGTAATCAAGAAGCTAAACAACTGTGTTGGTGATAGGATACAGATGGAAATTAATTACTTTTTGGCATCGTGGAAGCCAGTTACATTGCTCCATTGTTAAACTTTTAGATCCAAGGTTTAAAGACAAAGTTTTCTCAAGCGATCATGTGAAGCCATTAAGTACATGTAAAAATATTTTAAAAAATATGTTAGGACAGCAATCTTAGACTTATCTGAAAATATTTAGAAAGCATCATCAAGCAATGTACAAAACTTCAGTTTATGGAATTACTTAATGAAATTACATTATCATCATCAACCAAATCTTCAAACCTAAGAATTAAAGAGGAAATATCTTTCATCAATTATTATGAGAGGAAAGAAAGTCCAGTAATTTGGTAACACCATCATTCTTAGAGTATCTAAATTGGCAAAACTAGCCCAAGCCAATCTTGATTCTCTAATGACTTCGTTTTAAAGTGGGCGTCCATATAGTATTACATATAGGAAGTATAGTGACCATATAGGATCGATCTAGTAGCTCTCAGTGCTTAGAAATGATTTCTAAAAAACGTAATACTAAGATGGTAATATAATTTTTAAAAATCTGATTAAATTTCACATTCTAGTATCTCAGAAGTTCATTATATAATGTTGACGTTTGGTGTCAACTGAATATTGATTTCACACTTGGTGTTTTGCCAGAATATATGTCCATTTTACCTCTAGCTTTTGTCTTAAAAAACAAAACAAAACCTTTTATGTAGTTTTACCAATGTTTTCGGAGTTAGTGAAATTATATACATGTGTTCCATTTACCATCTTTTTCCCCCAGTGATCTACATTTGCATTATGCTTTAAGAACTGGTGGGGCAGCAAAAAAAAAAAAAAAAAAGAACTGGTGGGTCAGCAAGGTAAAACTTGATCCAAGAGTTTATGGCCAGGGAGGGGAATAAAGAAGAGGTGTTGAAAAACAAAACTGACAACATTTAAAGGAAAAGGAAGTTATTGGAATGAGAGTTAAAAGGTAGCTTTAGTTTCATTTTGTTGGAAAATGAACTTTGTTCTGATAAATATAGTTAAGCATACAAGCTTTTAAGCAACTTGATAACTCTGCCCGGAAAACTGAAATTTTGGCCAGCTTATCTCAAAGAAAATATTTCTAAAAGCAACATTCTTGAGCA
This sequence comes from Phoca vitulina, assembly GCF_004348235.1. Taxonomy (NCBI): domain Eukaryota; kingdom Metazoa; phylum Chordata; class Mammalia; order Carnivora; family Phocidae; genus Phoca; species Phoca vitulina. Next base: position 17,933,613 of record NW_022589722.1, on the reverse strand, counting down.
TTTTCCAATATTTGTTTAGATTCAAGTAAGAAATGAAACATGCCACTCCATTTTGAAATAGGCTCTGCTGTAGGGAAGCTGGTTGAAAAGGGAATATGCTACAAATTAATTTGTTTATATTACCATTAACACTGAATAAAGGTGAATTTAATCTTAATCTTTTAATTTGAACTTTCGTTTATTTGTTGTGGCATTTATATTTTATGTTAGATATTTCCATCAAATGTCTGGTTACTTTTATTTGTTCATATTTAAGAGAGGGGAACTCCAAAGCTGATTAGAAGCAAAGCCCATGGGAGGAGTTGATCAGCCAATGTCCTCACTGCAAAGTGAACTAGCTGGGCCTTTCTTTGGGAAGGTAGAGGTGGAGTTCATGTCTTCCATAGATCAAGAATTTTGTCACTGATTATAAGATATTTGAGTCATAAACTGAAGAAATTACTTAGTTCTCTAAGCAATGAAGACACCATAAACTAGATGAATATACTATGTTATCATAGCTTGATGCCATGAGTTACTACTTTTCTGTCTATTAATTTGTTTACTTTTATTTTTTGAGGCTATTGAAGATAGGCACAGCTCAGTCAATGTCAAAGGCCAGAGGCAGGACTGCTGTTGATATGTTAGATCAATGATTCTCAAAGTGTGGTCTCTGATAAGCATGGTTAGCAACTTGTTAGAAATGCGAATTCTCAGCACCACCCCAAAGCTACTGAGTCAGAAACTCTGGGGGTGTGGCTCAGCAATCTGTATTGTAACCACAGCAAAGCTTGAGAACCACTGTGTTAAATGAACAACATAGAGGCCAATGGGGTTGGGACCAAGTGAGAGAAAGGGAATGTAACAGGGCATGAGATCACCTTGTGGGCCATTGTAAGGACTTTGCCTGTTGTGGGAAATGGAAAGCCATTGAAAGGTTTTGAACAGAAGAGTGCTGTGATCTGATAGATATTTTTAACAGATTATTTTGACTGTTGTGCTGACACAGAGATAATAGAGGGCCAAAGACTAAAGCAGAGAGACAAGTTAAAAGTCTGTTGCAATAATACAGGCTAGAGGTGATGCTGGCTTGGGTCAAGGTGGTAGCAGTGGATATAGTGAGACATAGTTGGAATCCAGAACTAATTTTCAGAGAGAGATGACAATACTGGCTGATGGATTAGCTGAAATTAAATACTGGGAGTAGTCACTTGAAAAATCTCAGGATTTGAGAGGGGTAAAAGTAAACAAATTAGGGTGTACCTGGGTGGCTCAGTCGGTTGGGCGACTGCCTTCGTCTCAGGTCATGATCCTGGAGTCCCGGGATCGAGTCCCATATCAGGCTCCCTGCTCTGCGGGGAGTCTGCTTCTCCCTCTGACCCTCCCCCCTCTCGTGCTCTCTCTCTCTCTCTTGTTCTCTCTAATAAATAAAATAAAATATTAAAAAAAAAAAGTAAACAAATTAGTAGATGGAAAAGTAGTAACTCATGGCACCAAGCTATGATAACATTCTATATTCATCTAGTTTATAATATTTTCATTGCTTAGAAAACTTGATCTCAAGTTTCCCAGGTGGAGTACTACCATTCTTACAGAGTGCTAGGGAATTGTTGCCAGCTATATTCTAATTCTGATAGTCTATCAACTATTAAAGCAACTCTAGGTTAAAGACTTCTCTTTTTTTTTTTTAGAGGAGGGGAGAGAAAGAGAGGAAGAGAGAGATGGGGAAGGCCAGAGGGAAAGGGAGAGAGAGAATCTCAAGCAGACTCTCCACTGAGTGCAGAGCCCGACTTAGGGCTCGATCCCACAATCCTGAGATCCTAAGATCATGACCTGAGCGGAAATCAAAAAGTCTGATGCTTAACTACCGACTGAGCCACCCAGGCACCCCCTAGGTTAAAGACTTAAAGCAAAATCCCCAGAGCCTCACCTTCAATGGACTCTTCACTGACTGTTCTCTACTTGAAATTTTTTATTACCCTTGACATTGAGACCCCATGCTAAATTCCTTCCACCTCATTCATGACTTCCTCTTAGTCTACTCTTTTGGTTTCTTTTTCTTTGCTTATCTTGATCTGAGGTTCTCCTGAAGTATTAGTACCTTGTTTTCATGTTCTCTGTTAATAATTTCACGTAGTCCAACATTCCTTGCACATTGCTGATTGCTAACTCTTGGATCTGTATTTCCAGCCTCCTTCCTGACCTCCAGAGCTGAATTTTCAATTGTCTGTACCACTCACTACATTCAAAACTAAATTCATTACTTTCTCTTACTCTACCTGTGCTTTCTATATTTCTTACCACTCATCCCCTCCCTTCTATCCAGTTAATGTCTAGGCTGTCAGTTCAACCTATGAAATCCCTCTCCCCTTCCTCTTATGCCCCACCTGCCACTACCTTAATTTAGTTGTCTATTGTCTTTAATTGGGACTGCTGTGGCGGATTCATACCTGTACTCCCTGGTTCCAGGGAAAAGGGTCAATGAGTATAATTTTTTTTTTTTTTAACTTAAAACAAGTACTATTTGAAAGTTAGCCTTTTCATTTATGGTCAAAAAATAATTCTTTTAAAAATTTTACAACTTTCCTATGTAGTATTTATTTTCACTTGTAAAAGTAGGAGTAAAAATTATTATAGCTATAGAAGGCCAGGCTATGATTACTTTAATCTTTTTGCCCCATTAAAGAGTCTTTTCTCATTTGTATGATTGTCTGCAGGAGAATCAGGGTAAATGAGCTTATAGGATTATAAGGAAGGCTTTGGGTAAGTATATAGATAGAGAACTTAAAACATAAGATATCAGATATAGCCTACTCAATCATGGAAGGACAGTTGTCTTTGAAACTTGTTATTCTATAAAGGTAAAGGTTAAATGTTCCAAGATAAAAAGATATTTCAATAAAAAGATTTCCTATTTTAACAAGGAAGATTTAATAATGATGAATTCAAATCAACTTTATCTTGCCCTCTTACTTGAGTCAAAATTTATCTCTAAATTATAATGATTAACTTGAACATTTTTTTCTTGATTTTAATCTTTTCAACAGTAGATATATATTATGGTAGATAATTGTTGTGGATATATAACAGTAGTATATAATTAGAAAATAATCCAAGTAGAGTGAGTCTATAAATTGTTGGGTTTAAGTTCTATTATCTGAGGTCTAAAATTTTCTGTTTCTGGATGCTAGATATAAAAGAGTCAAAAATGGCATCCACTGTCCTAAAGACAACATATTTTTAAAGCCTATAAATCTATTTTCCAGGAGCAAATTGCCTAGCACAGTTTGATTAGCACTTTTCCACTTTAGGCAAAACTGATTTCTGTTGCCTTAGATGTCTTCTCAGAGAACTCTTGATTCTCTGAAATTATTTTGTAACATTCTACCTTTTTAATTCATTAATTCAAAAAATATTTTCAAACCCTTTACAATATACCAAGTGCTATTGTGTGCTAGGGAATCAGCAATAAATAAAACAGAAAATGTTCCTGCCTTATTGAGCTTACATTCCAGTAGAGGGATGTGAAAAAGTGGGCAAAACCTTTCCCTAATAATTTTAAGTTAGACTTCCAGTTCAAATTGTAAAACTTCTAAAATAAAGAAAAATTAAACCACAAATAATGATATTAATAACTATGGCATAATTTTGATATAGTTACAATCTCGGTATTGTTTCCTAAATTTGGCATATTATCAATTTTGCCAGTTCTTGTCGTAAAACCTGTGTTAGATACAAATGAAACTGCATATTCCTCTTAGTTCATAGAGTATGTTCTTAAGTTATAAATACCAATCTACAGCCATAGCTTTGGGGGAATGGAACTACTTAGGTTTAATCTAAAACTGTTTCAGTCATCTAGATTCCTAACCCCCCCCCTTTCTTTGAAGCTTTACTGAGGTATAATTGACACAAATCGACTACACAAATTCAAAGTCCACAATTTGATGAGTTTCAATACATAGCATGTACATGTGAAACCTCTACTGCAATCAAGATTATGAGCTTAGGCATCACCCCCGCACATTCAGAAAGACATTAGAGTGTGTGTATGCATGTATGTATGTGTGTATTTTGCCATATTACGTTTTATAAAAATATTTCAAGCATGTAAAAAATATATAATAAGGTTTCTAATTCCAGTTAATGGCAAAATGAAGTAACGAGTGAACCTTTCCAGAGATTAACGATTAGAGAACCTAGACAAACTGAAGGCAATAGAAAGTGATCAAAAACAGGTAGAAACTGAGTTCACCCTTAAAAGACCATGTCTACAATGGGTAAGAATTGCAGTTTGTAGCTTTTTTGCCTGCGGGAGTTTCCCCAGTCCTTGGATCTCATGTGGCAGAAAACCCAGTCTTGCCAGTTTGAGGTGACAGAGGTCAGGGAGTCTGACAAAAAATAAAGCCAAAAAACAAAAAAACAAAACAAAAAAACAACTAGACAGAAACATGAGAGGGGCCTATACTTGAAAGACAAATACACTGGCTAAGATTTGTGAGTTTTTTGCTCTTTTTTTTGACCAAATGCCTTTTGTGACTTGTACATAGTTATAGTGGCAGAAAGTGGAAGTTTTATTGTCTTGAATTATTAGATAACAGAGCTTGGAGCTGACAGAACAGGTAGAAATTTATGGAGAAATTCCAACAGTAAGAGAACAGTAGAAAGCATGAGCCCCAAAATCTGGGTATAAGTTCTGCTCAGATCTTTGGCTGACCATTAAACTACATAGGTGCAGGGATGATCCCTAACGGCTAAGCTAAAAAGCAATAGTTGGTAGCTGAAAGAACCAGCTTTGCTAAAAGCAAAGATATGAGCTGCTCTACACTGTCAGAGAGACAAGAGTCTGTAGTTTGAGTCTAGGCAAACTAGACTCAGGGACTAGAAGGGAAATCCAGTAATGCTTAGAAGAACATAACATATCAGAATCATTGTTTTTTTAAAAAATATTATTTATTTGACAGAGAGAGAGAGATAGCGAGAGCAGGAACACAAGCAGGGGGAGTGGGAGAGGGAGAAACAGGCTTCCCGCAGAGCAGGGACCCCAATGTGGGGCTCCATCCCAGGACCCTGGGATCATGACCTGAACCGAAGGCAGACGCTTAATGACTGAGCCACCCAGGTGTCCCCATTATCGGAATCATTGTAACACATTATTACACTGTCTAGTTTTTAACCAAAAATTATTAGACGTAGGAAGAAACACAAAAGTGTGATTCATATTTGGGAAAGTGAGATTCATATTCAGTCAATGGAAAGTGACTCAAAGTAGGCCCAGATGTTGGATTTAGCAGAATCTTTCAAAGCATCTAGTGTAAATATGTTCAAAGAACTAAAGGAAAAAATGTTAAAAGAATTAAACAAATGTATGTATTAATGAGTGACCAGATAGGGAATCTTAAGAAAGAAATCATAGACAAAAAGCTGAGATTATTTCCTTTCCTAGTTGCCAGACTTTTAAATTTACCAATTATGTGTTTTTAAATAAAATTTTGGATTATAGCAGTACATGTTCAGCGATGAATATTTGAAAAATTCACTAATGAACAAAGAAGAAAATAAAAATTATCCACAAGCCCGTCATTTAGAAATAACAATGGTTAACATTCAGGTTTATTTTTTATATACCTTTTTTGGGGGAGCACATATTTAATATATATATATTTTTAAATATTTTATTTATTAGAGAGAGAGCACAAGCAGAGGGGGAGGGGCAGAGGGAGAGGGAGAAGCAGACTGCCTGCTGAGCAGGGAGCCCAATGCAGGCTTATCCCAGGACCCTGGGATCATGACCCGAGCCAAAGGCAGACGCTTAAGCAACTGAGCCACCCAGGTGCCTATATGTATATATTTTAAGACTAATACTTCAATGGAGACTTTCAGTAGCCTTGTTTCAACTATTTACATATTAAATGTATTTTTCCAAAATCAATTATAGTATTTATAAATCTGTAATTTCAGGGTCATTCCAACCCACTTCTATCTTTAGTCCCAATATATCTTAAAGCCTATCCATAACTCAGGTACTTCAGGGTCAGATAAGTAACATATACATCTATGAAGAAGAGGGGTGTAGAGATTATAAAAAGTAGAGACTACAGACTCAACCTAAGACATTTAGATTAAAAAAATTAAAACCACTGCATTGGCCAAAACAACACATCTTCAGGCTCTGACCACCTCAGCTCTACTCTTTCCTTTAAAACTAGCTAGTGTGTGGGGCGCCTGGGTGGCTCAGATGGTTAAGTGTCTGCCTTCGGCTCAGGTCATGATCCCAGGGTCCTGGGATCAAGCCCCACATCGGGCTCCTGGCTCAGCGGGGAGCCTGCTTCTCCCTCTCTGTCTGCCTCTCCCCCTGCTCATGCTCTCTCTTTCTGTCTGTATCTCTGTGTCTCAAATGAATAAATAAAATCTTTAAAAAAAAAAATTGCTAGTGTCTTTGCAAAAATATTGGTCTATTTTTCTAGTACTTTAAAATAAATTAATTAATCTGGGTTATGTAGAAGTCTTTATCAGGTCATATCCCACTATACTTTGTCACCTTCCAAGTTCTTAGTTTTTCCTAACTGAGTACCATCAGGTCAGTTAATCTAATAAAAGTAGGTTTAGCAAAGGTCTTTAGGCAGAACACTCATTCTTCTTCTTCTCTACTCTGGAAAAATTTAGATGGTTCATCATAATCCTAGGCCACTGGACAATATAGTAGGTCAGCCCAATTTTTGGTTCAGTTTTTACAATATGAAGGCAACAAAGGTCAGTTTTCTGTATCCTGCAAAATTCCCACTTCCACCCCCAATGCCCCACCTATACCATAAGTATTTTCCCTAAGTAGTTAAATTTGGATCAACACTTCTCTTCTTTTTAAAATCCTTGCTCTTAAAATCTTTGCTTTATTTTAAAAAAGTGATTATTATTTGTGAATATACTCCACTTTGTGTTTATTTCACATAATACATTGTGATTTCACACCATAAATTATATTTCATAAATATGAAATATGTTTTATTTCACATCATACATTAACTTGCTATTTATTATTCATGCTAGACTAAAAGGACTCTAGATTCAGAGACTTAGAGATCTGGAAGGGACTTAGAAATTGTGATCATCATCAATTATTAAACAGATTCATTGAATAGTGTGACATTGTTCTATCAGTATGGGTTTGGTCACTAGAACTGCCATGGTATATATTGTGGCAATAAGGAATTTAATAGAACAATTTGGGCTTACACAAATGTGGGAGAAGTAACGATCTGTGATGGGGGGGTCGGAGAAATAGCCTGAAGCACTGGAGCAGGGGAAGAGAGCCATGGGTGCATTGCAGTGTAGACCTCTGGATGCCTACTATGTCTGACTACCAAGACCTTACAGAAATAATGGCCTCTCCTTCGCTTCTGCCTTCCAAATCTTAGGCAAGTTCCTGTCACTGGCAGACTGTAACCTGCAGCTCTAAGGAGGAGAATTTTGAAGAAGGTAGTTCCAGGATTTAGAAGGGACTGGTGGCGATGGTACCAAGTGAATCTGGCACCATAGCATACCTAACACATAGCATCCATTCATTCTGTGACTCACCTTTCTTGACCTTCTTCTAGACCTTAGTATATGTGTGATCCACCTCTACTGATCATCAAGCAAGTCTGGAGTCTTGACATCTTTTACTTTTTCATGGAATCATGTCAGATTGCTTCCTATAGCTATAGACCTCTTTCTAAAAGTTATTAAAGATAACACTAATTTCTGTCATGCCTATTTCTTGAACACTAAACCTGAAGTAGATGCACTCTTTAAACATTGCTTCTACCTTATTACTCACTGAAGCAAAGACCAAGGTTGTTAGAGCTACAAACACAAATTTCATGAAAAATGTAGATTTCTAGGCTTAGGGAAGAAATCTGCAAATAAAACCAGCATGAATAATTATACTGAGAAACTGAGAAATCTTAATATTTGCATTGCTGGGTACTTTGAGACTAGAGCCCAGAGGGAGGTTTGAGAATTCTGTTTTCCAAACTGATAGTAGAAATGTTGACGTAGCACTTAATCTGCTGGCCTGAAGCCAGTGAGCTAAACTCTAGTCTGTCCATAAACTACCCACAAATAACAACCCTTATGTATCTCCCACTTTACCCATTCACCTATCTTCCATGACCAAGCAGATGATGAATAATTGAAACCCAGCTCAGTATGTTTTTTATTAATAAAGATCGTTCACTGCTTTCCAAATGATTGCATTAGAAAAATGACAGATTTGGATATACATGTTTTGAATCCTAAATGGTGGAAAAGTAAGGATTTTCCTTATAGAGCAATTGAATAATAATTTTTCAGAGAGTATTCTTCCATTTAGCAGAAAGATATATAAATTTTAATAGTGAGATACATGATCAAACTTTATGTGAACTGAATGAATTTTTTATTGCTAACAGTTTTAGTCTTGACTCAAATATAAATTATGTACATATAAATGATTTGTTTAATCCTGGGTTTTCTGGTCACTAATTCTTCAAATTACATTAGTTTCATAATATGGAATAGAATGCTAGCTGCTCAAAATTATGTAATTTTTTATATTGGGCCTCAGTACACAAAATTTGGCATGTTAGGATAACATTTGATGATGTTAATTGGAAACAGTGTACTAATTTGTCCACTAGTTCTTGTGAGCTAGTAATTAAATTAAAATATATATTTTTCTAAACATCTTGGGCAAGATAAATGTGAGATACAAGACTGGTAGTGAATTCAGGATTATATTTAAAGTACAATGTGAATTCATTAGATTTACTAAAGAATTATCTTTGGCTTTAAGACTTCATCTGCTTGTTTAAACAGAGTTAAAGCATATAGATTAGTCAGTAATAGATGATGAAAGTATCTATTTTAACAGGTAAATATTGGGAAGATGGATTCACCCATTGAAAAGTGGAACCTCATAATTGGCAACTTGGCTTTAAAGCAGGTGAGTGCACATGAACAGACACTTCTCAAAAGAAGACACACAAATGGCTAACAGACACATGAAAAAATGTTCATCATCATTAGCTATCAGGGAAATTCAAATCAAAAACACACTGAGATATCACCTTATGCCAGTTAGAATGGCAAAAATTGACAAGGCAAGAAACAACAAATATTGGAGAGGTTGTGGAGAAAGGGGAACCCTCTTACACTGTTGGTGGGAATGCAAGTTGGTACAGCCATTTTGGAAAACAGTGTGGAGGTTCCTCAAAAAATTAAAAATAGAGCTACCCTATGACCCAGCAATTGCACTCCTGGGTATTTACCCCAAAGACACAGATGTAGTGAAAAGAAGGGCCATATGCACCCCAATGTTCATAGCAGCAATGTCCACAATGGCCAGACTGTGGAAAGAGCCAAGATGCCCTTCAGCAGATGAATGGATAAAGAAGATGTGGTCCATATATACAATGGAATATTACTCAGCCATCAGAAAGGATGAATACCCAACTTTTACATCAACATGGATGGGACTGGAGGAGATAATGCTAAGTGAACTAAGTCAAGCAGAGAAATTCAGTTATCATATGGTTTCACTTATTTGTGGAACATAAGGAATAGCATGGAGGACATTAGGAGAAGGAAGGGAAAAATGAAGGGGGGAGATTGGAGGGGGAGACGAACCATGAGAGACTATGGACTCCAAGAAACAAACTAAGAGTTTTAGAGGGGAGGAGGGTGCGGGCATGGGTTAGCTCGGTGATGGGGGCATGTACTGCATGGAGCACTGGGTGTTATACGAAAACAATGAATCATGGATCACTACATCAAAAACTAATGATGTATGGTGACTAACATAACATAATAAAATAAAATTAAATAAAAGTAAAGCAGGTGAGTGATGCACATATTTGTTTACAGATCTTGGGTTTATACATCTTGGGTTTTACCTGTAAGAGTGGAATAAATTTTAGTGCTATTAAGTTTACCAGTTTATTATTTCAGGGGACCCAAAACAATAATTTAGTACCATGAAGGAGTGATAGAATAAATGGATACTCATGACCTCTAAAAAGTTTTCTTTCTCTAGAAATTGATCAGTTTCTTCCAAATATGAAAAATATATAATAAAATATAGAAAAATATATAAATTTTTTATCGTGTGTTATAGAGCTAGAATTTGAGTATTTGAGTTAATATCTATGCAAATAAATAGTAGCACTTCATTGCTTAGGTTCTATTTCTCTACTTTAATTTTTTAAAGTAAATCTTCTTTGAACTTTTATATATTATAGTCATACGTTTATTTAAACTGAGTTTTTCTTAATATGTTAATGTTACTAGTGTTCATATAAATGAGCACGTTAGATTGTCAGTTACATATACACTAAATCATGGATCATATATAGATTATCTACAGCTCCTTCTGAGCTCAGGTGAATGTCTCTTTGTCCCTAACTACTTCCTACTAGGCGCAAGACACAGGACTGTAGCCCCCTAGGAACTCTGTAGCAAGTGGGCTTAAGGAACACTCACTAATTTTAATGTTAGCTCAATTAGGACATCATATTGAGAAACATGGTTGCAGAAAAGTAATTTCATATATTGCATTTCAAAGACATAGAAATAAAAGAATTTTTGGAATATGGGCTTTAAAAAAATATCTGTGCAGCTGCTTCTAAGATCACGGGGTTAGAAATAAGAAAGTCTGGGATTTTATGTCAGCTCTGACATTAACCAGCTGTATAAACTTTGTTAATTTACTTAACTTTTCTGGGCTTCTTCGCCCCCTTCTATTAAATCACAGTATTGCATTAGAGATGTCAATGTTCCTTTCCAGCTTGAAATTGTAGGAACCTACTCAGGGGTAATAAAATATTTAACAACAAGTAGGTTACTATAAATTAATATATAAATTAAAATTTGAAAATATATTCCATTTTCTTCTTTAAATATTCTAAACTCTTAACCAAATAATACAAGTGGTGGTGTAAATTATTCATCACATCATTCTAAGACCTTCCAGCCCAGCTTTTAATTTTTCCTTCCACTCTTCGTCTGCACCCTTCCCTTGTCATCCTCCCTCCCTGCAGATGTTGGTCAGGATGGGAGCCAGAGATGCCTCTGGATTCTACCACATGGATTGGCTCCAGAGAGTCTGTGAGCACCTAGAAATTCTTCTCAAATCTTGAGTGCATCTGTGTTTTCATAAAGAAAAGAATCTTTACATATTTTTTGCCAGACTGTCAAAGGAGTCCAGGACACAAGCACAATTAGGAATCTGTGAATTAGATTCCCTTAGGGCTTCTTTAGTTCTCACATTCTACTTAATAGGATTCTAAGAGTTCCCAGTGTTACTTTCTTTAGTTGCTGGGTTGCTTTGTGCCAGCACTGTGGGAAGCATTTTTATATTTATGTAACTCATTTAAATCTCAATTTTCAAATTCGGTATTACTGTTGTCACTTTACAAATCATGATTGTGGTTATTCGTGAGGTTACTTTTTAATGTCTGTCCCACCCACCCACCAAGAGCTGGGGGAGAACAGGGGATAAATCTATTTTGACCACTGTGGGGACCGAGACCAAGCGCCTTGTATAGATTCTAAAGATTTTATTTTTATTTATTTGATAGAGAGGGAGCACAAACAGGGGGAGCGGCAGGCAGAGGGAGAAGCAGGCTCCCCGCCGAGCAAGGAGCCTGATGCGGGACTTGATCCCAGGACCTTGGGATCACGACCTGAGCCAAAGGCAGACGCTTAACTGACTGAGCCACCCAGGCGCCCCTAGATTCTCAATAAATACTTGTTGAATGAACGAATTTAAATAACTTGCCACAAGATTGGGTGATGTAGCCAGGAGGTAAACTCATCATTAGACCATAAAATCAGTCTCTTACCAGCACTCCCTCTGGAGTCAAACTTCAGTTATAAGGGTTGGGTACCTTTCAGTCTTAAGGTTGGTATCCTCTTAGATGATCTGCGGATTACACCGTCAAAGTCACTCGGGGTGCTTGATAAAAACAGATTCCTGGACCCCATTCCATAACCACTGGCACCAGATTATGGCAGTTTGAGAACTCACCGCCTTAGGGAATATTAAAACTAGATTAGAGTGGTTTCTTCAAAAGGTAATGATGTAGCTCAATGACCATATGCAATACTTTCTTCTGACTTTTGGTATGCATATTTACATAATCAAGTAAAAACTGTTTTTGAAATGAATAATTCAGTTGGATTTTCTGAAACAACTTTTAGGTTCAGGCGACAGTGGTTGGTTTTCTAGCGGCTGTGGCAGCAGTTATACTGGGCTGGATTCCAGAGGGGAAGTACTATCTTGACCATTCCGTACTTCTGTGCTCTAGCAGTGTGGCAACGGCTTTCATTGCATCTCTTCTGCAAGGTAAGTAAACCTATAAATGTCTCCCCTACAGTCTTTCACTTTCAAATGATTAATTTTCCATGTTGATTCTTTTTATAAAAATGCTACTTGTTCATTATAAGATCAACAGGGACAATTTTTAAGTTTTTATTTAAATTCCAGTTAGTTGACATCAATGTAATATTAGTTTCAGGTGTACAATACAGTGATCCAACATGTCCATATATGACTCAGTGCTCATCAAGATAAGTGTCCTCTTAATCCCCTTCGCCTGTTTCACCCATTTCCCTCCATGTACCTCCATTCTGGTAACTACTAGTTTGTTCTCTACGCTTAAGAGTCTGTTTCTTGGTTTGCCTCTCTCTCTTTTTTCCCTATGCTCATTTGTTTGTCTCTTAAATTCCCCATATGAGTGAAGTCATATGGTATTTGTCTTTTCTCTGACTTAGTTCTCTTAGTATAATACTCTCCATCCATGTCGTTGGAAATGGCAAGATTTCATTCTTTTTATGGCTTAGTAATATTCCATTGTATATATATATACCACATCTTCTTTGTCTGTTCATCAGTTGATGAACACTTGGTCTATTTCCATAGTTTGGCTATTGTAGATAATGCTGCTATAAACATTGGGGTGCAGGTGCCCCTTCAGATCACTACATTTGCATTCTTTGGGTCAATAACCTAGCAGTGCAATTGCTGGATTGTAGGGTATTTCTATTTTTAACTTTTTGAGGAAACTCCATACTATTTTCCAGAGTGGCCACACACCAGCCTGCATTCCCACCAAGAGTGCAAGAGAAAGAGAAAATTTATTTACACTCTTTTAAAATGTCTTATTTCAGATACACCTATATATGTTATATATAAGCCTTAGTATAGAACAGGCTTTCTGAGGTTGTCTCCTGGCCTTAGGGACTCTAGTAGAGTTCCCAGTGAGATCAGGAAAATAATCTAGGTATTCATTAGTTTCTATAAATTAAATTAATTGAGAAACTCCTTTCTGGAAATCATGCAGAGGATTTACTGGCTTGTCATTTGAGTAACAAGGATTCTAGGAATTCTGAATTTCAAAAGCAGTCCCTCTGTTAAAATTTTTTAAAGTTTCAGATTTCAAAAAAATTTCTTCACTATTTCTGTGGCAATACAAATATAACCATATGCTCGACACAGTATATTGCTGGCTATAGACTTTTAAAGAGCCAGGAGATTTTAAAAATTAACTACATTAGAATTTTTCAGTCGGGATATCATTCTTTGTACTTATTTATTAAGAACTTAACACTGGAGAACTAGCTTATTATGAAATCATAATCATAAAGACTTGGTTCTTTTTATTCTATAATTGCCATCTTTTTACCCTTATATCATCAGCCGGGTAAGAAATAGAAAATTCTCACGTCAGGTGATTATACAGGTGTGAAACTAACTTTTTTGGTTAGGTTCTGGGAATTTAGAGAATCTTATTAAAATTAAGACTTCACTTCCAAAATATTTTCAACCATTTTGTTTTAGTACTTAAATTATATTAGGGGGTAGTTTCTTGTCCATATTTAGAATTACCAGAACTCAGCGCTGGCCAAAGCAAGGTGAAGTTAAGCTACTGGGAAGTTAATTTCTGGTAAGAAACAAAAACAAACAAACAAACAAAAAAACCCCTAAAGCATTAGCTTCTTTTTCTTTAAGTTCATTTACTTCTGTTTTCTTTCTAATCTTGTTTCATTTAGAAAGAATTGTTTAAAAGTTTTCAGTAAAACCTATTTTATTGCCTAGGTTTTTCAAAATCATAAGAATTCAGACTTTTAAAATACATTTCCTTAAGGTTTCTTACTTTGAAAAATGTGTATTCTAATTTTATGATAGCTTGACCTTTATGTAGAACAGATACTATTAACCACCTTTTGTCGGTGAGAAAACTGACCCAGGTAAGGTGACTTGTCCAATTTCATCAGCTTGTTTGCAGAATTACAGCCTGTTTCCTGACTCCCAGCTCTTTCCACTGGTCCATGCTGGCAAAATATTTGTTTTCAGCTGAAAAGATACAGATGGCATTCTGTCCTAGGAGAACTTTCCATATCAATCTTTAAATGTGCTGACTTTGAAAAAAGAATTCTATATGATTACATCTTGATTATTACTTAATGCATTTTAAAAACTTTTCTGCTATTGCTTTTTTTTTTTTTTATAACAATATTATGGGAAAGGTGAGTCTATACATTGAAAATGTCTCCAGAATATAAGAAGTGAGACATTATTCAAAGCAAGACAAAAATTCTACTTTTAATAATTTTGGCTTGGGCGCCTGGGTGGCTCAGTTGGTTAAGCGACTGCCTTCGGCTCAGGTCATGATCCTGGAGTCCCTGGATCGAGTCCCGCATCGGGCTCCCTGCTCGGCAGGGAGTCTGCTTCTCCCTCTGACCCTCCCCCCTCTCATGTGTTCTCTCTCATTCTCTCTCTCTCAAATAAATAAATAAAATCTTTAAAAATAATAATAATAATAATAATAATTTTGGCTTTATGGGGTGGTAGAAAACACTGGAACTAGAGTTACAAGTTCTGTGACCTTAAGCAGGAACTTAAAACCTAGTCCCAGGACTTCAGTTTTATTATCTATAAAATGAGTATGCTAGAATAAAATCATTTTGAGTCATTGTCAGTCTAAAAATGCAGTAAGATTCTGTTGATTTTTTTCCTATAGCCACATTTAGGCTTCCATACTGGTTTATAGTTAGCACATAAGTGCACTAATCTTAAATATTCTCTGCACTGCATCCTCTAAATTTTGGCATGAGAAAATGTGTACCACTGGGTATGGATATAAATGTTATCATCCTCCCTCACCATTTCTATGATTCAAGAAAATAAATATTTAGGAGTACAAGTACACAGTCATATTTTCATCTTTTATTCTCTAGTTGGAAGTTCGTAGATAGAAACTTTGGCTTTAAAGGATATCCTTAGGGGTACCTTGGTGACACAGTTGGTTAAGTGTCCAACTCTGGGTTTCAGCTCAGGTCATGATCTCGGGGTTGTATGACTGAGCCCCGCGTCAGCCTCCGCGCTCAGCAGGAAGTCTGCTTGAGATTCTTTCTCCTTTCTCCCTCTGCCCCTCCCTCTTGTGCTCTCTCTCTCTCAAAATAAATAAATAAATCTTAAAAAAAAAAAAAAAAAGAATATCCTTTAGAGACTGCTTTTTGTGTTTTGACCTTCAGTGTTCAAATTTTAATTATTTCCCTCCTCTTAATGCTTCATCACTTTTAAATAAAATGAAGCAAGCATTCTGGCTACCACCATGTAGACAAATCTGTTTTTTTGGTCTTCTTCCCAATTGCTGTGCATATAAATATGACTCACCTTTCTTTGACATTTTCATACTTTGAAAGTTAAAATAAAATCTTCAGGTTTGATACACACAAATATATTACATCTGAGACGTACATGTTATTAAATTTGAAACTTTAGCTTTAATTTTATCTTACAGTAGCTTTTCAGGTCTCTAAATGCAACACTGAACTTCTCAAGTCTTCTATGATCCCTACTTGGAATTTGTTGAAAGGCGTTTTGCCAAAGCATTAGAGTAAAATGTTTTGTTTGCTTTAGTCAGCTTATCTAAGCAGTCTAACTGGAACTGACGTGCTGTTTGTCTAGCCTTTATATTTAAGTATTTAGGGGATTGATTTTCTCTAAATCATAGCATAAAAAGTAATGAGTTTTCTTTCTTCCAGGAATAATAATGGTTGGGGTTATTGTTGGTTCAAAGAAGACTGGCATAAACCCTGATAACGTTGCTACCCCCATTGCCGCTAGTTTCGGCGACCTCATAACTCTTGCCATATTAGCCTGGATAAGTCAGGGTTTGTACTCCTGTCTTGGTAAGTTAACTTGAAATGAAATATAATGTGCTATTCAGAGTCTCTTTAAATAAATATTGTTGCAACAATGCCATGAATTCCTGGTGGCCTTCCTCTATAGTACAACTGTGGTTGAGACTGATTAGAACAGTAACTGCCATTTGTTGTTTACCTACTATATGTTGTGGTTCTCCTATATTTTTTTCTCACATTTTTTTTTTCTTCTTATGGAGTTTAAAACGGTATAAGATAAGGATTATCAGCTCTAATTTCAGATGAGAAAACTGAGTCTCATAGAGGTTATGTATGTTACCCACTGCTGCTGGGAAGGTTGAACACAGGTCTAATATCCTATGAATTCTGCCCTTTTGCTAAGTGTGTAGGCAGTGAGGAGTCAACCCACAGTGTTCTGATATATGCATTGTACTACTGTCCCAGAACATAAGGTTATAGCAGTGCTTGAAATTTAGTGATTGTCCGCCTGTCAGAAACCAACATGGCAATTAACAGCAACAAAAAAGTTACCATGAAAATTAGCCTGAATGTTGTGTAAAGTTGGAGACATCATATATTCATGTATACATACATATATTATATATGTAATTATAATATTATATATTAATTATATAATTCCTGATAATAGTGACAGATTGTAATTATGATGTCAATAATATTATATAATAATTATATAGATATAATTCCTGATAATTGTGATAGATTATATATAGAATCTAATGAATTGTTTTAATACAAGTTATTATCAATGTAAATGAATATGATTTATGAGCATTGGTTTAGTGCTAGAAGTTGGCTATGGTTTTATTTTTTTAGATGCCAAATAAAAAAAGAAAGAAAGAAAGAAAACAGAAACCCACAGAATACTACAAGGAAAAAAAGATAGTTTATAAGCCAAGCCAGAAGCAAACATTTATTCATATATCCTCATATATTCTGTGGGTTCTATACAGATTTATGGTATACTTTAAAATAAGCCTAAAGTACATTTGGTTTGAAGAAGTAAGTCTCAGATATATGTTTTTGAACTAAAAAAAGGGCTTTAACCTAACAAAGGCAATCAGTCATTTATTAAGGGAAGCTTCATATAGTATATAAAATTACCTTAAAATATTTAATGAGTGGCATAAAAATAATAGTCAATAAAACTTGATGTTCAAGGAAAATTCTTCTCATTTCCTCAGCAAGGTAGAAGACGATAAATGATCAATAGCCTAAGTGTAATAAGATCTTGTTCATATAGCTCTTGGGTTTTCATTGTTGTTGTGAAATATACAAGGAATGTTGTATGTACAAGTATATTCAGGGTAATGTTTGATTCTTTTCTCTTCCAGTCAAATAAAGGACAGAAAATGAGTTATATTAGTAAAGGGATAATCTTCTTCAATTTATTGTTGGGGTGATAATTAGTCATACTTTTTCCCTCTATTTTATACAAGTTAGAAATTTATGCTGATGTCAGAGATTAAAATATGGCTAGTATTAGAGAATGTGACTTAATATTCTTCTCCTACTGTATTATTTTACTCATTTACCCACTCATAGGCAGGCAGCTCCCCACAGAAATGGGCTGCCTACTGTGTTGGGAAAGGGAGACTGTCATCAATAGGCTGGATCCCAAAAGACAAGTTAGTGCCCCTTTCCTTAGTCTTACCAGTTAGACAAGTCTCTCCCCTGTGAGGAGGAGTGGGGAGGAGAAAGGATGGGGAAAGCAGAAGTGGGTGAAGGGTTTCTACCTATTATTATTCTATGGGTCTTGCCAGGAACATTGAGGGTGGGTGGGGATGGGACTGGAAGGTTGGCAGTGTTTCTGGGATGGGTTGCCTTATATACATAAACAAAAAAGGTATATTATTTGCAGACTTGGGTGCTCAAATTACCATGAAGTCATTTGTAACACATTCCTCAGCTGCTGGTTGAATACCAGGGTGTCTCCTCAGTTGAAGTCTGAGTAGGAAGAAAGAAAGAGAATGCCATTGAAGAATGTTATCCTAATAAGTATGACAATTGTTATAATGATACAGACTCAGTATTATGAGATTTCAGAAGATAAATAAACTTTTGGGGAAAATAATGTGTGCTGATTTTTTTAAAATTTTTTTTTTTTTTTTTTTTAAATTATGGTTGATTTAACCATGAAGGGTTTTTCTGGGGTCAGTGTTGGATTATAATGTGTCTACATTATGAGCACTAGGGGGCCTCATAAGATCAGCACAGTGTTAGTGGTATTCTGAATATAAGGGTTAGGAATACTCACGTTTAAATTCTGAGACCCTATTCATCCTGCTGTGCTGCCTAGTTCTTGGAAACAAAGTTTAATTCCTGAACTATGTTGGAAACACTTAGCAGTCTTTAGAGATAAGAGGATTTCATGGCAGCTATAGGCTTTTGTTACAAATAGAGGCTGTGTATTACATGGCTCCCAAAGAACTGGACATTGAGAAAAGTCTTAAGTCCCCACATAGAATTTTGGATACTTAGAATGACTTGGAACAGCTCCCCTCTTGTCTTGTTAGTTTCGATGCATGTACTGAAGCTCATTCTACATCTATTCAATGTGTTACTTTTCTTTCCGCCCTGATAAAATTTGCTGATTTCTGATATCTGAAGTAAATACAGGATTTTTCCTCTTTTCACCTGGCCAGTTCTCCACAAAAAGGACAAAATAAGCCCAGAGCTTTGTTTATTCCTATTGACTTTATTTTGTATAGTCATTTAAGTCTTTGTTGCTCAGTTAACAAAGTTAAAGTTTTAGCCTTGTGTTAAACCTCTGGGAGTTGGCAGAAATGTATCTTCCAATGCCCTCCCTGCTCCAGCCAGATTCACCCAGTTACTGATTCTCATACATCAGCCATGATTTTTCTCTTTTCTTTCTTCTCTCATTCCCTTCCCCTTCATTAAGGCCAGTCAGAGGCCTCATTTTCAATGCTAAATTCACAGGTTTCTCTAATGTTAATTGATCTTTTCCTCCTCTGAATTCCTGTAGTCCTTCACTGATACATCTCTTGTAACGTTCTTTACATTTTACTGGTCATTATAGCTTTTTGTGTAAATGTAGTACCTTCCTTTATGAGGGTATAAGCTTCTGAGGACAAAATTGTATGTTTTTTTTTTTAAATCTATCAGCATCCCATAGGGCCATATACATAAATGGATATTAAATAAATAACACTTGGTGAAATGCTTTATTTCTTTTGAAAGCTATCCAGTTAATGTGAGTAGAAGCTATTCAGGAAGTGGTACACACATGGAAATAGAAGATAGATATCTTTCTGAATGATGTTGCTATATTCTTTGTCCAATAACAGAATAGATTGTAACCAAAAAAATGACCCTTTCAGTGAGGACATAGTATTAGGGAAATATTGGAAGAGTATCTTGCCTTAGCAGAAAGTATCAGGGGATTAGTATCCCTACAGAAAAGTTAAAATGGCAGCATATGGCTAGGAAAGATCTTGAAATTGAACCAAAAATTGAAAGTTAGTTTAGAAGGTAATCTAAGCTCTGGACTATGATATGCTTTGGTATGACTTGCCAAGAAGATATAAAGGCATTCATTCATATGGTAATGTTTAAACAATAGTAATTTTTAAAAAGCTATTAAAAGGAAGAAGTTAGGCCAGGAACCAAAATACCTGTACACAATGATTGCTGCCCTTTCTTTCTTCTTGTTTGCATACTTTTAAGAGGATTTTAAAAACTCTTTTTCAATTATTTATAACTACATGGCTATCTAATTCTGGGATGTACATGATGTTATTGATTTGAAAAACTGTCAGCTTTTCTCTTTTTAGGCAAGATCTGAGAAGCAGAACGTTGATTGATTTCTCATTCTTCGAGGTTAAAAAGATGGCTTAGTTGAAGCCATAAGAGCAGAGTCAGGGTCAGCCTCAGGTTGCTTCAGTCTGTGGAAACTAACAGGGATGCCAGCTGGTTATTTACCGGGCCTTCTAGAATATCACTGCCTGGATGTGAGTGGTGATATGAGTAGAATCTAAATCTATCTTGCATGTCAGTCTTCTTCAGAGATTTTCAGCACTCACCGTCTTAGTTTAGAGTGATTCCTGGAAGGTCAATTTAGTGAGAACATTCTGATAGTTATAAGGGAGGGCACTTAAAAAAAATTGATAACTTACCACGGCCCTTGCTTTGTTGCTCACACACAAACAGCTGACATATAAGAGTGTCACTCATAGCAGCTACATATTTCAAAAGAATTTAGGGTAAGAATAATGAATGTTGTTAATGAAATTACGTAAAGTTGTTGCAAAACGCCACCCACAATCTAATAAAAGGTACAAGCCATGAATTAGAAAGGTGGCTATTATGTTTGGCAGTTAAGTGGAATCACAGCAATTTGAACCACTTTAGCTCTTCCATCCTTACTTTTCTGAGTTTCTAGCTGGTTCAAACATTTTTAGTCATAGGTGAGAGATCTTTAAATATCTTAAGATGAGGAAATACAAAGTTCAATCAAAGATAAGATTCTGGATAAAGATTGAAGAATTTTGTGAGGTGCCAGAAAAATTTGGTAACACCTTGATCAGCTAAAATGATATTACCAAAAATGTTTTGGAATGGTGTTACTCTTTCAAGAAGGGGTAGGCAGATTTTATTCCTGGGGATATTTAGAATTAAGTATAAAAATATTTGAGGATCAAATTCATGGTATTAATGGTTTTATGCTAAAGAGGCAAAACATATATTTTTAAATATACTTGTAACTTAGCCCATCAGAGAAACATGTCAGTCTTCTATCTTAAATTTGTAATTAAGTAATTGACTTATTCTCGTGACTTTTAAATATAAATATTCCAAAATTGTATGCATTATATGAATATTTATGAAAACTTAAAGACTTGCCATATTTGTACATTTAATTTATTAGCTTTATAAAAATTATCTTAAGTACTTGGAAACTTTTGAGAGACATGAGAAATGTCTATGGTCAATAGAATGTCTTAGGGTATTTAACTAAGTTTGTAAATGTGACTAAATATTATTCCAAACACTTCAAAATAATTTTTGGTTGGATGCTAGACATTGTGAATGTAATAACAGTAAGTGCTCAATTGTTTTATTTTTCTTTACAACGTGTTTGACTTTGTTCTTGTAGGCAGTTAATTGTAGATTAGCTTGAGCCTTACAAGTCTTGGTTTCAAGCTTTATGGAGCCAATCTTGAGTAGACTTTACACTAGGGCTGGTCCTACTACTAAGATGTGACTCTTCTCAGGTCTTTAATGAATGTTCTCAATGTTTGAAGAGGCCTCTCCTCTCTACAGGATTGGCTCTTGAATGACTTCCAGTCCTCTGTAAACTCTGGGAATTTTTCAGCTTACAACTACACAATTATTCTTGACCTAGCCTTGTGGAGTTCACCCTATGCATGCATGGCTTAGTATTCAGTTCACAAGCTCTGTCTCTGAGAGCTTCCTCTTCTGCAGTATTTTATCCTATAAATTCCTGCTGCGCTAGCCTTACTCTGCTGGAGTTTTCCCTTCCTGCACTGTGGTCTGGAACATGCCTTTAGTCAAAAAGCTGAGGCTGTCGTAGGGCTTATCTCATTTCTTTCCCTTCTCTCAAGGATCACAGTCTTGCAGTGCTTGTTGTCTAGTGTCTGAAGACTGCTAATATCTACCCATATATCTCTATCTATTCTAGTCATTTCTGAAAGCACTTAAAATTTTGTTCAGAGGTGACATACAGCATGTCTACAAAGCAAGACAAATAGCTAAGCCCAAAGTCAATGAGGCAGAGAAATATATTCACGCTATAGGGAAACATAACAAGAATGGAGAGAGAATGAATAATTGTGATCAAGTAAGACAGTTTACCACAAAGGGGTTATAACAAAGTCCTGGCAATCTGCTATCTCAGTGTGTTCCAAATAGCAAGATGTTAATGATAATGGCAATGGCAATTAAGATGATAGTAAGTGTTCGATGAATGTTAGCTAGCTGCCTGGATACTCTTCTACTTACATGTACTCATTATTTTAAGACTCACAATAACTCCATGAAATAGGTACTGTTATTATTGCCATTTTATACATAAGGAAATTGAAGTTTATAGAAGTGAAATTTCTTGTCCAAGGTAGGTTATAACACCGAGATGTGGAAACTAGGTGGTCTGGCCAAACTATGGTTAACACATTGTACTGTGTTCTATCTTAGCTTATGAAGGGTTCTGAGAAGTTCAGCAGTGAAGAGAGGTGTTTACCTTTATTAAACTTAGTTTTTCTATTTTATTTTGGAGCTTGGAACACTCTTTAGTATTGGGGGGATATCTATTATCAATTGATTGGCCAATATTCCTTGGAATGCTTGTACTATAAAGATCCTTGTGGGTAAAAATAATATCCCATTTGACTCTGGAGTTAAGAGTTACTAACTTTGGTGTCAGATGCTGTCTTCTCCTGACTCTTGCTATTCTTAGCCGTATTCTTAAGCTCCTAAGCTTCAGTTTCTCCATAAAATAGAAATGGCTGTATCTACCTCATACTTGTGAGGACGGTCACATGAGATGATGCCTAAAAAGCATTTAGCACAGTACTTGGTAAATAATAGCCAAATAAATGTTGGCTTTTTTACTGTTGTTGCCCTTACTGTTATTAGTGCAATTCTCATCCAGCTCAGATAGCTATTTCAATAAACATTTATTGAATTAATGTACTCGTTTTCAGTTACAGTATTTAATATTTTTACCTTATCTATAGTTTTAAATTTGTGTGAAGTTAAGAGAAAATATATAGCCTGTGAATATGTTGGATAATATCCTATCTCCCGGGAAACTTGTACTTTTAATATCTACATTTGCTACATGATTAGAAGAGAGATTGAAATGTCTCTTTTTTAATTTTAGACAACTATTACTACATTTCTCCGTTAGTTGGTGTCTTTTTCTTGGCTCTAACTCCTATCTGGATTATAATAGCTGCCAAACATCCAGCCACAAGGACAGTTCTCCACTCAGGCTGGGAGCCTGTCATAACAGCTATGATTATAAGTAGGTTAGTATTAAAATGTGTGTGTGTGCGTGTGTTCTATATGCCCGTATCTGTGTATATACTAAAACATCAGCAGCCTGTTTTTATTTCTTGGTTCAATCATCTTATATAGCCAGGCCTTTATTATCACAGATAATAGGGATATTAGTCCCAGGAGTTATTGAAATCAGTAGACCAGTTTCAAACTTTTTTCCAATCAAATCCTTACCAGATTGCTGAGTAAGGTTTAGTGGTGTCTCTCTCTGTGTGTGTGTTTATGTGTTAACCTGACTTTACTTATTTTTAATAGTAAGTTATTCACATAAGTATCAGAAAGCCTTAGAAATGGACATACCATTTGACTACTTCCACTCCAACAGGACACAGGATATAATTAAGGATCTTTGCAAAAGATCAAGTTTTAAGGATCCTCATCACAGTGGGATTTTTAACAACAAAAAAGAAAGAGAACACCTTAGAGATCTAGCAACCAGGTATCGATCAAATAAATTGTAGTGTAGTCACAAAATGGAATATTAGCCACTAAAAATAACATTGCAACATTTTTATTGACATGGAAAGATGTTCACTGTACATTTGGTGAGAAGAGCAAGCTAGAAGAGAGTATGAATTTCCTGTTAAACATGGTATATTGACACACATTTATCTTCTTCCTTCCTGAAACTACTAAAATGACAGTAATAGAACAGAAAAGCTATAAACCACAAAGACAGAAGGGGAGCAGAGAGGCCAGCAGGTGCGAGATTCGACAGAATTAGTAAAATAGGAATCGGATGATTTTTTTTTTTTAAGATTTTATTTATTTGACAGAGAGAGAGAGAGAGACAGCACGAGAGGGAACAGAAGCAGGGGGAGTGGGAGAGGGAGAAGCAGGCTTCCTGCTAAGCTGGGAGCCCGATGCAGGGCTCGATCCCAGGACCCTGGGATCATGACCTGAGCCAAAGGCAGACGCTTAATGACTGAGCCACCCAGGTGCCCCAGGAATCGGATGATTTTTAACTGAACTAGCAAAATGGAAAAAGCTAAAACCTAACCTCCTGCAGGGCCAGAAGACACGCATAAGGAGCAGGCGGATCTGAGATCTGAGCCTCAGAAACCCAAAAAGGAGGAGGAAATAGAGGCACTAAGTACTTCTCAGAGCCAAAATGAAGAAGGTGTTGAAAGCTTATGTAAGAAGCAATTAGATCCTAAAAGCCCTTCTGCAGCTTGACCACCCAGGTGACCGCCCCCTCCCACCTTGGCAGAAGACAAGAATTAACTCGGAAACTGAATCAGAGAGGCTGTGGACTTGGAAACACCTGCACACGTGAGGCGTGGGTTACACACTGTAGGAGAAATAAGATTAAGTGAAAATCTAGATGCTGAACAGTGAAAACCCCTATCCCACTTCCTTTTCTTTGCTCCTGGAATGCTGGCAGTCAGGCCTCTACCCCCAGGCAAAAAAATTAGAATAATTCTTTTCTGGGGAAACTCATCAGCACAAAAGAAAAACTTGTGGATATTGACCCTTGTGGGTCCTTTAGTGAGCGAGCTGCTTGGCCACCTGATGCTTCTTCAGAAGGCCTACCTGCTGACGAGCTCTGCCTCTGTACACAGAGAGCTCCAAGTGTGCTCTGCAGTGCCCCTTCCAGGAGAGCGGACAGCAAAAGGATCCCCAGACATTTGATTAAGGCTTCTAACATGAAAGACAGAAAGCAGAAAAATGGTATTCAAAGAAAGTGCAGGGGTAGTTGAAAGACCTCAAAAAACTCATCAGTGTCCTCAGAGCAGTAGGAGAATCTATGGCATCCATAATGCAAGAACAGAATGCTCTAATAAGGAGGATTTGAAAAATAGGAAGAGCTCTTGGGAATGAAGACTATATAGGGGCACCTGAGTGGCTCAGTCAGTTAAGCAACGGACTTGATTTTGGCTAAGGTCGTGATCTCAGGGTCCTGGGATGGAGCCCCACGTTGGACTCTGTGCTCAGCAAGAAGTCTGCTTGTCACTCTCCCTCTGCTCCTCCTGCTCACTCTCTCTCAAATAAATAAATAAAATCTTCTAAGAGATTGTTATCTATTTGAGAGGGAGAGAGAGAGCGAGCAAGCATGAGCCCAGGGGCAAGGACAGAGGGAGAGGGAGAAACAGGGAGCCCAATGTGGGGCTCGATCCCAGGACCCCGGGATCATGACCTGAGTGGAAGGCAGATGCTTAACTGACTGAGCCACCCAGGTGCCCCTAAATAAATAAAATCTTAAAAAAAAAAAAAGAATATATATAAATAGCAGAAACAAAAGATTCAGAAAAGTTAGAAGATAGAGCTGAGGAACTGTTCTGGAAAATAGAACAGAAAACAGAGGTGGGCACCTGGAGGCAAACAATAAGGAGAAGAAATTATTGAAGAAATAATATAAGAAAATTCCCCAGGACTGAAGACCATGGGCTTCCAGATTGAAAGGGCCCACTGAGTACCTAGCACAGTGAATAGCAGGAGAGACCCAAATCAAAGGACATTACTACAAATCCCAAAATATTCTAGAGAAAAAAGATGAGTTATATATAAAGCATTGGGAATCTGAATGATGTCCAATAGCAACATCTAAAGTTATTCCTTCAAAATTTTCAAGGGAGAGTATTTTGAACATAAGGTGTGGTTGTAGTGTCAACCAAATGTAAGGGTGGAATCAAGAAATTTTCAGACATGCAGGATCTCAGAAAGTTTGCTTCCCATATGCCCTTTCCTATAAATGCTGGTAGAAGATATGGTCTATCAAAAGGAAGAAATAAATCAAGAAAGAAGGTGACACAGGAATGAGGAAACCCATTCCATGAGAGCATGTGATTCATTTTTCTATGATGTAGATTGCTTTTTCCTACAAGATTCAGGCAATAGGGTCCTATGAAATGTTGGGACTTGGTCATGGCACACAGACCAAAACCCAGCGGGGGAGACTGAAGGGAAGGTGCAGGGTGACAGCCATGTAGTAGGCGTAGAGGCCACCATCCAGGTTGGCAAGAGGACGGAGGACTTAAGGAGGAATGTCTCTAAGAAACAAAAGTGGAATTGATCAGTTACCTGATGAGTTTGACTGTATTCAGAGGCATTTCACTAACTTTGTTAGAAAGTTGAAACCAAATTAGTAATAAGTACCCCAAAAATTAGGAAAAATATGGGCCAAAGCAACAAGTAAAAGTGAGGAAATCTAATAATACACTTGGTGGCTCAGTTGTGAATAATGATTCCATTGTTATAATAAAGTAAACCCTAAATCTTTTTCACCCAAAATTATATAACCAAGTTGGCAGGATAAGGGGAGGAAGAGAATTATGAAGGATCCAAAGTGGCGAGGGGAAGGGCAAGTGAGATTAAATCCTCATCTGTCACAGTGGAGGTCATTAGGTTAATGTCTAAAATTAAAATCAAGAAATCACAGTATAAACATGTTACTTAGAAATATAGCATTAAACACCAGAAGAAACAGCTAAAGAAGTTGAAAAGAATTGATAGTGGAGAACAGGTGCTGGGGGTGGGGGCTGGGGACTATTAAACTTTGTGGTACTTTCACTTTTTAAATAATGTACATATGTTTATTCGATAAAAATAAAATTTAATAAAAGTGAAGAGGGAACTACTTTTACAATGTGACTTTTTATTTTTTAAAATCTACGTGTTTAAAATGTCTGGGAGGCTATATACCAAGATGCTAACAGTATAACGCTGAGTGATAGCACTGAGGTTGATTCTTATTTTCTTCTTTTTGTTTGTCTTTTCTAATTTTTCTATAATATTTTATTACCTGGGTCATAAAAACATTTTAAGATGTGTTTTAGCAAGTGTTCATGTTATGGTCACGGCATGAACCTATGTGTTCTGGCATAGAAATTTATTCTTTGACACATAACTAGTTTTGTTCTATGAGATATATATTTTTAAAATTAGAGCTTAAATATTTTTTTTTTTTTAAAGATTTTATTTATTTATTTGACAGAGAGAGACACAGCAAGAGAGGGAACACAAGCAGGGGGAGTGGGAGAGGGAGAAGCAGGCTTCCCGTGGAGCAGGGAGCCCGATGCGAGGCTTGATCCCAGGACCCTGGGATCATGACCTGAGCCGAAGGCAGACGCTTAACGACTGAGCCACCCAGGCGCCCCTAGAGCTTAAATATTAAATATTAAAATACTGCTAAGGATGACTACTTTGGGGACTTTACAATGTAACTTTTAATGGGACATCCTAGTAATTTAGGCATAGTAAGCCACAATTCATTTATTTTACTAAAAAATTAAAATAATATTTAATAAGTTCCTAATGTTAACTATCAGGTAGTGGTAGAACATTTGATCTGATATTTCAACCCCATTCTCTGATAACATGGGGTTTATTTTTCTGTAATGTAGATTGCATTTTCCTAGAAGATTTAGGCAACAGGATCCCATGGAGTATAGGGACTGGCAGTGTTTTATAGGACTTAGACCAAGAAGCTGAAGTTTACCAATTGGTATTGGTCTTGGACACTTAAAAAATCTCCAAGCTCCATCAAGACATTCAGAGTATATGGCTTGCTACTATGTAACTGTATATTATTTTTCCAGACCTCCGTCCTCAAAATCAGCTCTTTCTATGGCTACAACTCATTATTTTAATTTTCCAGTGATAAGATGCTACACCTATCTAGTTTTCACACAATAAAAATGATCCCTCTGATGCCTTGCTGATTTCAAATATGAAGAAATACTCTTTTAAAAACTATTTTTTAGGGGTACCTGGCTGGCTCAAGTTGGTAGAGTATGAGATTCTTGATCTTGGGCTCAGAGTTGTGAGTTCAAGCCCCATGTTGGGTGTAGAGCTTGCTTAAAAAAAAAATAACAAACTATTTTTTAAATTGTAAGAGCAATAAATGCACACGGTTTTAAAAAATTAGTAAATACAGAAGGATATAAAATAACCGTCAGTCTTCTGTCAGTCCCTCCACCCAGAGATAGACATTGTTAATAATTTCTTATATATCCTTCCAGACACTTTAATGCACCTAAAGCATATTCTTTTCCTTTTTATAAGGAACATATCTTGGAGATCAGAAAGAGAGCCCTAACATGTAGGGCTATAGCTTATTCCATGTTTTATTTTCAACATTTCACTGTTGACATTGATTTTTACTTGAAGTATTTTTCCTTTTTATTCTATTTTTTAAATGTCTAAAAAAAATTTTTTTTTTAGAGTAGAAGTGTTTGTATGTAAAGAGCAGCTTAAAATTAGTACATTTCTTTCCTCTTCCCTAAATTATATGATTTTCTATCTTTCAGCATTGGGGGCCTTATTCTGGACACAACTGTATCTGATCCAAACTTGGTTGGGATTGTAGTTTACACACCAGTTATTAATGGTAAGAATTAGATATACTTTTCACAATGGTATCAAATCATTATATGTACTCTTAGTTGGGAACAGGAATTTTAGGGTTCAGATTCTAAGAGGTGTATCTCCCCCTCCCTTCCATTCTCCCGCCACCCCCAGGTTGGTGTTCATGGTAGAAATGACATTCCCTGTTCTCAGTATGTACAACCTAGTTTTGAAAAGAACTGTTTCTTACTCTTACTGCTTCATATTGGTTTGGGAGTCAAGCACACTTGATTTTTAAGATTAGTGTGGCAAAATATGGTATTTCAGTTCTGGATTATCATTTACTTTGGGTTTATCTGCTATCTCATGGTTTGCTGCTGCCCCTGTCAATTTTTGTGGATCAATTAGAGTTAGCTAGGTTTAAGCATTGCTTAAGTCAATTCAGTTCATTAAAATCTATCACTCCTCTGTGGATCCCTTTAAGATCTGCCTTCTATTTTTTTCTTACCTATAAAATGGGAATTATAATATTTAGGTTCACAGGGTTTTTTGGTATGAATTCCATTTAGTAAGATCATTTTAATCTAGTCATACTGACTTTTGGGCTGGCTGTCATTATATTGGATTTTAGTACAGCTTACACCAATATAATTTAAAAAGTAATTCTACCTGAGGGAAAACATGTCACAGGATGTGCTACACATTTATATAAATTGCTTTTGTATATTTATAGGTAATAAAATATATGAAGGCAAGTTCCCCAAAATCTAACTTCATACCTAAAATTTCAATTGAACATTTACATTTTTGTGTAGCTATAAAATGTCCATGAAGAAATTTCCCCTCTAGATCCCCTTTCCAATTTTCCTGGTGCCACTGTCCCCCCATCATCCACCCTTAAAATCATGGAACTATCAACCCAGCGCTTCATCCTCTCTGAATAGACAATGACCAAACCTCATCGATTTGTCCATTAACATAATTCACTTGTTCACTTATTTGTATAAGAATGTCTCAGCATTATAGTCTGCTAATGTCTTACTTAAGCCATCATTGAAGTAATAAAGTAGCTTTCCTGACCCACTCCCTGTTCAATGCCAATTAACTGTCACCAGCAGGCTAGTCTTCCCTTAAACATTGTTTTTATTACTTCAGTCTTAAGATGATGAACTTATCAGTGATTTCCTCCTGCCTGTCAAATCAAGTTTGAATTCTTCTGATTTGCTTTCAAAGCCCTCTATATGCTCTTGGATGTGTACAACTTTTTCCTTTATCTTTCTAACCAGATTCCTGTTTCGTGGCCCGACAAAGTCCTAATTTTCATTGCCTGGAATGATTACTGCTTTTCTTCCACCTGTTCAAATCCTCTTCAGTGAATATTAGTTGATGAAGTCACCAGCATAAATACCACCACCAATACTGTTAGAGCTATATTGTCCAACATTTCAGTGAAAAATTTAAATTATAACAACCCCATCATTAGTAAGGTTTGAATCAGTGTTTCTGTTATTTCACGTTACATAAGAAACAATTCTAGAGCTTCCCTGGAGTGCTCTTCTTGGAAGCCATGGTATTCATGGTAGTAAAATCTTCTTTGTATCTCAGTAAGTGAGTCTCCTAGTTGAGTATCACAGTGAGCTCACTTTATGTTAAATTACACTCATTAAAAACATTGATAGAGAAGATTCATTCCATGGTTCTCAAAAAAGGTGGAACTTTTGAGAATTGAATTTCATTTTAAATGTGCTAGAGGATGTACGATTTAAAGGGTCCCTAATTAACACACCATCATCACCACCATCATTTGATAATTAGTGAGTACCTACTGTGTGCTAGATAACGTGCAGGTCTTTTATGCATGTTATATCATTTCATCCTCACAATAAGAAAGTAATGTGTCCAACATCTCACATCTAGTAAGTGGTAACTCAGCATTTAAATCCAGATCTGCTTGATTCCAAAGCCTGTGCTTCCCCCCCCCCATAACTGCTAATTTATCTGTTTTATTAGTTACAAAAATACACATTTTATTTAAAGTAAGGCATATCAGTGTTGATACTGTGACAAGGATATCTTTTAACACTTATTAACAGCTCAGAACTAGTAGCATTTTCTGAAATAGATTTCACAAGAATACTAGTTCTGTGAGATTAATAGTATACCTTGAGAAGTGAATTTTGTGGTCAATTAAGTTTGGGAAACATTAGGTCAAATAGATTTCTTTACTACAGGATTTCTTAAAGCCTTTATCATGCTAATATGCACTGTGAAGCTCTCCTTCTGGGACTTCTGGTTAGGATTTCTAGAACTAACCTTCCTTCAGACCCCAGACCATACTTTGGGAACTACTGATCTAGGGCTTTTAATATATCTTTATCACAGTATACTTTCAAATAATAATCTAGTCTGTTTACATAAAGGGTAAGGACCTTACATCAGTATACTTGGATTTTCACTTCTCTTTCTTATGTGCTCTTTTTGTCATACATTTTACTTTGTTATAAGCCCTATATACATTGTTATTATTTTTGCTTTAAATGGCCAGTTTTTGTTTTAAAGAGATTAAAAATGAGAAAATTATATCTTTTTTATTTTCTGATTTATTTTACATTTCTAGCACCCTTCTTTCCTTTGAGTAGTTCCAGATTTCCATCTGGTTTTATGTTCTTTTTGCCAAGAGAAATTCCTTTCCTGTCTCTCGTAGGGCAGGTCTGTAAAGTATTTTAGAGGATAGTCGAGGTTGAAAGATGACTTTCTTGAGTATTTTTCAGTCCCTGATACCAATTTCTTTAGTAACCTGAGAAGAGAAATATCAAGCCTTCTCTATTTGAAAAAAATCAAGCTTATTTTTCATCTCATTAAGGTGGTAAGAATTAAACATCTTGCTACCTAGCTTTATATCTTGGCTGTGGTAGTAATTAAAAAAAAAATTATTTAGTCTGGTCTGCTTTCAGTCAGTGAGTCAGATTTGAAAAAATAATGCATGAGTCTTTCATAACAATGACTTTATGTCTTTGGAATACCTACCTCAACATCAAATAAGTCAACATTTCAGAAGAATTCTTTTTTGTTTGTTTGTTTTATTGGCCCAGGCTATAACATGAAGAGCTTTGCCTTTGGTTGAATTTATGCAAGTTGTTTAAAATATAAGGATAACTGCTTTGTTTTTCCTTATGTTTCAGGTATTGGTGGTAATTTGGTGGCCATTCAGGCTAGCAGGATTTCTACCTACCTCCATTTACATAGCATTCCAGGAGAATTGCCTGATGAACCCAAAGGTTGTTACTACCCATTTAGAACTTTTTTTGGTCCAGGTATGTGCTTGTGGATTTTTACATATTGTATATCAGGAATAATTCTCTGAGAATAGAGATGGGCAACATTTGCTGAACACATATTTTGTCAGTTTGACGAGACTTTTTTATTCCTGAGACCTGAGTAGATTTTAAATAGAATAGACTATGTTCATTAAATCTCAGTGAAAGAAAGTCATGTGTATCAATTGTGCAGTTGCTGAGGAACTTTGTATACTTTTTCTGTTTCATCCTTTTCTCTGGGATGTCTTGTTCATGAGTCCAGGAAGGAGGAACCTTATATACATAGGAAAGCATTGCTAGGTGATTTAGAGAGACAGATATACTGTCTTTCCTATATTAATCCTTTTGGCTTTTCTGAATGTAGGCATTTGATCCCAAACAAACAGGAGGAGAGGGAAAACCTCTGTAACAAGGAATAGTGTCCTGTCTGTGTCACCCAGGCAGTGACTACCAAAAAACTGTGACCGCAGTATTAAACCTCACAATTCTTGTCACTTCTTTTCTGATGAAAATAAAGGTTATTATTGACTTTTTAAAAAATTTTAATTCAGTAAATTAGCATAAAGTGTAGTATTAGTTTCAGAGGTAGAGGTCAGTGATTCGTCAGTCTTATATAACACCCAGTGCTCATTACAT
The DNA here is from genome assembly GCF_004348235.1 of Phoca vitulina. NCBI lineage: Eukaryota > Metazoa > Chordata > Mammalia > Carnivora > Phocidae > Phoca > Phoca vitulina. The sequence goes on along the minus strand of NW_022589722.1, from coordinate 17,901,148 downwards.
CAAGTGCCCTCCTTAATACCCGTCATCCAGTTACTCCATCCCCCCACCCCCCTCCCCTCCAGCAACCCTCAGTTTGTTTCCTATGATTAAGAGTCTCCCTTGGTTTGTCTCCCTCTCTGATGCTGTCTTGTTTTATTTTTCCCTCCCTTCCCCTATGCTCCTCTGTTTTGTTTCATAATTCCACATACGAGTGAAATCGTGATAATTGTCTTTCTCTGATTGACTTATTTCACTTAGCATAATACCCTCTAGTTCCACCCACCTTGTTGAAAATGGCAAGATTTCATTTTTTTCTGATGGCTGAGTAGTATTCCATTGTATATACATACCACATCTTGTTTATCCATTCATCTGTCACTGGATATCTGGGCTCTTTCCATAGTTTGGCTATTACGGACATTGCTGCTATAAACATTGGGGTGCAGGTGCTCCTTCGGATCACTACATTTGTTACTATTGACTTCTGAATGAGGATCAGAAATGCCCAGTGAAATATCAGTGAAAGAACTCTGAAAGAAAAGTAAAATTAGAACATTCCTGTGCTTTAAGAACTTTATGTTTTTTCTTTTGTCTTCCTTCTATTATTATGATAGATATTAAAGTCTGACCAGTGTTCTTCATAGCAAGTTTTTATCAACTTCCTGCCATTCAATTAGCATATGACATATAATGAGAATTTCAAAGAATTAAGTAAACTGTGAGTGGTTGAAATGTATTGTTAGCAACAGAATTTTATGTGATGCTATACAGTATAGTAATGAGAAAGTAATCCTTAAATTTTAACAACTGTGACCTATTAGTAACCCAAACAGGATTTTGTTTTAACTTTTACGTTTTCTACTACAGGAGTGAATAATAAGTCTGCTCAGGTTCTACTGCTTCTTGTGATTCCTGGACATTTAATTTTCCTCTACACTATTCATTTGATGAAAAGTGGTCACACTTCTTTAACTGTGATCTTCATAGTGGTGTACTTACTTGCCGCTGTGCTGCAGGTAAGAGTTAAAACCTCTTGTAATCTCTTTTATCCTCAGACTGCTGTAAAAGCAAAACTCTGTAAATCTAAGAGCACGTGAACTATTTTAACATTTTCAAAAAGCAAATGTATGCCTGTGTGGATTTCATCTTCCTAAAACCAAGAAACTCATAATCACTCTTAATATCATCTGATAAATAGAAACCTTTGGATTTCCTGTTTCCTGAATTCCATGTCCCCCCCCCCCCCCTTTTTTTTTTTGGTTGGTTCTCTTGTTTCATGTGAACACATTTTCTCATAGATTCCTGAGAGTGCATGAAAGCCTTTGCATGTTGTAAAGTGCTTTTACATGAATAGGTTGACTGGATATGAAATCGTTTCTTTTAGAATTTTCAAGGCTTTGCTTCATTTGCCTTTTAACTCCTTTAACCATCGAGAAGACTGCTGATCTCATTGTACTTAACTTCTTTTTATCTCCCTAGAAGCTTGCAAGATCTCTTTTTTTCCTCGTTATTAAATTTCACGTTGATATGCCCTGGTTTGGATATACTTTGTCTGTTTTGTTGGACATTGTTTGACCCTTTCGGTCTAAGAATTCATGTTCTTCAGTTCTAGGAAAAGTTTTTGAATTATTTCTTTGATTTTTTTTTTTCCTCCATTTTCTCCCTTCTTTCTCCCTGGAGTCTTATTATTTGATTCCCAAAACTCTTGCATTAAATTTCTGATCTTATTGTCTTCTTTCTGGGAGATTTCTGTGCCTTTCTACATCTTTTCTCTGGTATGTCACTGAGAGTTCTGGAGAGAGTAGAGTTGAACATATACACTCAACTTGCCATCTTTATGTGGGAGGCTATTAATTTTAAAATTTAAGAAAATTGACTTTATTTTAAAAATCTGATTGGTATAATACATATACAAAATTTTAAAATTAAATAGTAAACTGTGAATGGTTGTGGGAGGCTATTAATTTAAAAATTTTTTAATTTAAGAAAGTGTTCTACCTTTCCAGTCACATTCCTCAGAGATCATCACTGAAATATTTTAGCTGTTTCTTCTGATATGTATCTGCAAGTTTTAAATTAAGTAACATGCCTAAACTTTAGCCTTTTGCTAATAAAAACTGAAGATTTGAGGGGCTGTGTTAACACCCCATCTTTTCCATATACTTATATCACAATTTTTAGTTAAATTTGCAGCCAGTGTTTGTGTGATTGGGCCTATGTAAACATCATGTACTATAGAGCCAGATAATATAGTATGATTATATTTCCTTTTTGTACACTTTATTTTTCTTGGGGTTAATAATTACATCTTTTTTCCTTTGCGTCATTTTCCATAAACCCAGTCTTTCCAAGTTTCCACTTTATTTTGGCTTCTTAGGCTTGGCTTCTTGCTAAACTCTATAGGATTAGCGCCTCCTACAGTGAGAAATCCCAACCTCATAAGAGATGTATTCAAATAATTCTTTGAAGAGTTAACATTTAAATTTGGCCTTCATGACCAGCACTGTTCTAAGTGCATTAAATGTATTGATTCACTTAATTCTCACAAAAACTCTATGAGGTTTGTTCTTTTCATGTAAATCAATGATTTTCAAAGTGAAGTATATCCAAAGCAATCCACTGTGTACAGGAAGAAAAAATTAAAACATCTGTTTATGTATTTTTTCCTCATTTGCTTGAAATGTCTTTTTTCTTCTATTTTTATGATTGTTTTATAATAAACATATTAGCACAGTGTTAAATAAGTAGGCTCAGGTATTTTATACTAGGGCTAAATAATCTAAAACTTTTGGAGATTACTGACTTAAAGCATAGAGAGAAGTACAGAGCTTGTGTCAGAAGGAGAAAGTAATTCATACCCAGGATATAACTAGGAGGAGGGAGTAGATGAGAGAAGGTTAAGAAGGTAGATTAGGGCCATGTAGAAAGGCCTTAAATGCCAGGCAAAGGAGACTGGAATCTACTCTTAAAATAGCAAACACCCCATGACTTCATTGATATTTTAAACTTTCCTATAATACTTTGTAGTGCCTGAGATTTTATTAAAAGTCACCTATCAAATCATTCATTTATTCATCCAATAAACCTTCATTCTACTAGATGCAGAGATGGTTTTAAATCCCAGGATGAATACATTCAAACCCTATCTTCCAGGACTCATGGTTTGGAGGGAAGACTACTACATAAACAGATAATTACATTATATTGCAATATACAGATGCTGGGGATAGCTACATATAAGGTGCTTTCAGAGCTTGGAAGAAAAAGCAACTAACTCTACCTAGGGACTAATATTTTTCTACTACTCAGTAGGGACAAAAGTTATTTCAAATGCTTTTCACCACTGGCTTCCTTTATTGCTTGTATATGATACGGTCATTTATCTCTGTGTAAGTATTATGAAAAAGATGCATTCTTCAGTCCCATGGGAAATATTCAGAAATTGTTCTTTGGTCTGTTGATAAACATGCCATTTTTAGAGCATGTTTCTATTTCCAACTCTACCTCTTAGCCTCCTGGATTGATTTTACATTTATGTTAATGGCTCTGAGCCAACACACTATCACACATCATTTCACTTGAGTCAGTGAAGGATATAAGTAATTTTTCTGAACTTACAAAAATATTAGATTTCAGCCTCTACTCCGAGAAATCCTACATGTCTTTTTTTAACCTCTGACTTAAATTCTGACAAGTAAAGATTTAAAAACTGGAGGTGAAGAAAGAATAATATTAATCTCTCTGTATCTCAGTTACCTCCTGTATAAGATGGGAGGAATAAGAGTATCTACCTCATAACTCATTTTGAAGATTAAATGAGTTAATTATATAAAGCTTGCCACATAGTAGATGCTATTTAAGTGTTAGCTGATGCTGTCGTTGCTATTAAAATTAGAATTATAAGTGGTGAGGCACTGATCTCTGATGACAATTGGAAAATATTTTTTTAATTTTGTAATGTTGATTGAATTTTCTTACGTATCTTTTACAACTTTCATTTTTATGAATTTTAGTTTTTACTTTCTCCCCGAGAATCAGATACCTGCCAGAGTAGATCTTTGCATGCACTTGACATTGTGTATTATTCCAGTGGAATAGCTTAGAGTCCAAATGCAAATGCTCGAATCAAACCATCATGTTCTGACACTAACATACATGACACACGTAAACACATGTACAGACAACTCTTTGGAAACTGAGGTTTAGATAAAAGACCTTCCCCTGCCTGCTTCAATCAATTCAGAGATGGACAGAATGAAGAAATACTTTTTAAAGACAAAGCCTCCTTGACCACTTAAGACTCATTTTATTATTACTTACTCAATTAGCTTCCCTTTCTGATCTGGGGTAAATTTATATCCGAAATGTTGGTTTAAGTCCCAGCTCTTACCCAAATATTTTAGTCCACTCTTCCCATCCCTAAACTCTATTTTGATTGAATATTCTATGATAAAGGTTTTCTGATGCATGTTTAATTTCTTCCCACTTAGGTTCCTACCTTCTTGAGGCTAGAGACCAAGCCCTTTTCCCTGTGGTATTCCTCACAAGATATTATATAGTGGTTATTTTTAAATTCTTGGTGTTTTGCTTTCTTCCTAATATTCTTTGATGAATTCCCCCTCCCAACCCCCACCACCCAGTTCCCTAACCAACTAAATGAAGGAAATCTGTTTAAAAGAAACTTCATATTGGACTTATTATAATAACATAGTAATAATCATTTGCAGTATTTTTGCATTCAGATCTCTCTTCCTGGAAGCCTTGTTTGAATACCTAATTTGGTCTGAGTGCCCTTATTCTGTTCCCATAGTACCCTGTGGATATCATTATTCTAGCTTTCCCACATTTTATCGACATTATCTGTTTATGTGTGTCTCACTCATTCTAGAGAAGGGATCTTTGACTTATTCATTTTTATTCATTTTACCTCATCCTATCCCTAGTGCTCAGTTAATGTTTGTTAAACTGAACGACTATCTCTCTCTCTCTCTCTCTCTCTTTTTTTTTTTTTGGCTTGAGGGCCATTTCTTGCTGGAGCTTGGGATCACAGTTGTGTTTGGGGGTTGGCCCAGGCTCGCTGGAGGTCTTAGCATCCTTGTAAAGGAGCAGGCTGAGCGGGCCAGAGCCTAGGAGGTTGGAGCAGCTGGGGATAGGGGCCAGGGGGCTGCCCCCGAATAACTGTATCTTGCCAGCCACGTCTCTTCCTTCACTGGAGGGAGGAGAAAAGTTTACAACTGTATTTAGGCCCTAGATATGCCAGAAAAACTGAAAAATCTAAATTTTCTTCTCCTTGCTTTCAATAAACACCAGCTTTCTCTCTTTCAGTGACATAGGTATTGAAAATAAGAGGCAATGAGAAATAAAACACACCCCCCCCAAATTCTATGACCATTCAGCCAGAATTATAAGGTTTTTCTGAAACGTTCAGAGATGAAATGACTTGGTATCTAGAGAAAACAAAAGGTAGGGGTATATAGATAAAGCAGTATTCGTCATGATTGATCGTTGGTGAAGCTGAGTGATGGTGCATGAGAATGGTATGGGTTAATTTGTACTGTTCTTTTCTGTTTATGTTTGAACTCTTTCATAATGGGTTTTTAAAATTAAGGTTTTATTTCAGATGTTAACACAAGAGTTTTTTTGTTTGTTTTAGAGAGAGGGAAAGGGAGAGAGTCTTAAGCAGGCTCCACGCCCAATGTGGAGCTCCATGCAGGACTCGATCCTACAACCCTGAGATCATGACGTGAGCCAAAATCAAGAGTCCCACGCTTAACTGACTGAGCTGCTTAGGCGCCTCTAACACAAGAGTTTTTTCAGAGCATGTTAGCTTCCTAATTTTGTCCTATAGCTATGTCTTACATCAAGTGAAAAGTAAAAAGTCAACTTGGAATTTGAAATTGTTTGGGACTTGGAATGGTCAAGTATCTTGTATCTTATTTTGCCCTTGGCACACACTAGCTACATTTTTTGAAACTAAGTTTAAAAATCCACTTACATGTCACAAATTACATTGTTTAAGAATTTATTATGTGTCTTGCAATGAGAAGGAACCTAACAAATGTGTTTTTGTTATGTGCAGGAAGGCCACCAAACCACAGTCAGCAGCTGTGATGGATTGTACGGTTACAAATGTTCTTGCCCAGGGCCCAAGAGCAAGCAGGATTAGTTGGAATATGTCAAGGCCAGAGTAATGTGTGAAAGCCATTTGTATTTGGTACACCAGTGGTCACACTACATTTTGAGGGTTTTTTTCCAGCAGTAAGGATGGGTTGGCGCCGAGCTAACCATCCTGGAGTACTCATTATACCTCTGTGTCATCAGCCAGCATTTATAAGACTGCTGGCTGTGGCTAACGGTATAGTTGTTGGCTTTATTTTTTTTTTTTTTTAAAGATTTTATTTATTTATTTGACAGCAAGAGAGGGAACACAAGCAGGGGGAGTGGGAGAGGGAGAAGAGGCTTCCCGCAGAGCAGGGAGCCCGATGCAGGGCTCGATCCCAGGACCCTGGGAACATGACCTGAGCCGAAGGCAGACGCCCAACGACTGAGCCACCCAGACGCCCCAGTTGCTGGCTTTAGAACATAATTTTTTTCATCTGTGTCACATTAGCCCATTGAAACCACAACCTTGATTTTATAGAATCAGAGTGTACTTTCTTCCAAAAACTTAGAGATGATTGGGGTCTTTCTCTCTAAGCGATGATTTCCTCTGCTTCACATCTTACTGATTCAGATGCTTCATTAACTGCGCAAAGACTGTTAATTTGTGAAATCAAAAGCATGATATGGAATTCCAGGCTGTGATGAATCTAGTTGGCCTTCCTTCTAAGATCTACCGAAGGGAATCCTGATATCTTCTTCAGGGTTTTCTGTCTCTAATTCATTTGGTTGCCTTATTCTCTATAGTCTTTTTCAAGGATATAGTATTTGACAGCATAATAAACTCAAGAAGGAACAAAAGTAACTATCAATCAAATAAGCAGACTGGCAATTTCTTGAGCAAAGAAGGAATAGAGTACATTGTGGCTCATTTCTGTATTTAATTTAAAGTCTCTACTAGTTTCCCTTTGTGTTTTGAAATCCTAACTGTGCTTCCTTTGTCTGTGAAAAGGCAAAAGCATAAAGCTTGGATGACAAACCCTACATGAGGCAAAAAGATAAGCACATATAGAGCATATTAATACTTTTTTGCTATAAAATATTTTAATGGAAAAAAAAAGTGACTTTTCTAGTTCTAGATACCTATTGAATCCCAACAAAGTGCTTGCTAATATAATTGGTAAACTATGAATCAGAACCATTGCTAAATGAAATTTTTAATTCCCTATTTTAGGCACTGATTGTTTCATGCAGAAAATTAGGTTATTAAGAACGCTACTAAAATTCCAGCAGCACCACATTCCATGAGAAATTCATTGTGAAAGTTGGTTGTAGAAAATCTTTGCTTCTGGCTATATCTGTGGTTTCATGTGGGAGAGACAAAATATTTCCTTTAAATGGTATAATGACAACAAGTTCTCAATATGTAAAATTGAGAATTGTACATGCCAGGATTTTATCAAATCCATAATAGTCTTCCAAGCACTGTGCTAGTCGCTGTACAAAAGAAATAGAAGAAATTGTCCCTGGCCTTTACGATCTTTTCTCAGTTGTGGGAGATTGGACTTCTATGCATGAAACAGAGAAGAGCCTAAGACTTCCCTCCCTATGACAATAGAGTCTTCCTCTATAACTTCGGAATCAAACTTTTTTTTGCCAGTGTCTGGCTTTCATTATTTAAAAGTGCTTCAGTAGATTTTTTTTTTTTAAGGGGATGATCAGAGTATATATTATAGCTGATGATAACTTCAGTTAATATCCATAAAGATGAAATTGTTCTCAGCAAGATAGTTAATTCTTATACTTTTTAAAATATGGTTTTAAAAACAGGGCGCTCCTTAGTTTTTGTTATTACCTTTCAGTAGACAATATTTGGTTTTGAATTTTATACTCATGTGCAAATTGCACAGGTTCATATTCTCAGAAGAATTGTTCTTAGCAAATCTCAAGCCCACCTTAAATGCACAAATGTATGCCCCTCATAATAAAATGTATAATTAGGATATCAATTAATGAATTTCCTGATAATGGTTTCTGTCTTATAAATAACAGTTCATGGTCATTTTGAAACCTGGGTTTGTTATATGACCCCGGCCACAGCACAAAGAGTGTAAAGAGCAAACATCCTCCGTTTCTTACCTAGTAGAACATGCGTGGGGCAGAAGTACGGTCTGTGTACTTACTGAAAGAAACACTGACCACATCTTAGTTCTGAAGTCATGTTCACATGATTTAGTACCATTTTAACTGTGCATAGAGACATAAAATTAATCTTCCCACAGAAGAAAAATAGTTATAAGCCAGGCTACCTGTAATCACAAATGTCACATATGAAGGACAAAGGAAAGAAGAGAGAAGATGAGATCCCAATATGCAGAATATTGTAGAAAGATCAGAGCTCCTTTGAGTCAGACATGAGTTGGAATCTCTGCTCTGCTACTTATTTTGTGACTTGAATCAAGTTTTGTAACCTTATTTTTTTCCCCACTCAGAGGATAGTAATGAGGGCTAAGCTAATGTGTGTAAATTACTTGATGGAATTCCCGGGGCATAGTAAGTTTCCAATAATGGTAGTGGCTGCAGTTTATCATCATTATTGTGAGAGCCATCATTCCTTCCTTCCCCTCATTATTGGAGCTGGTTATTCAATGCCCTGAGGCCTTTTTTTTTTTTTTTTTTAAACCTCCTCACCATTCACCTTCCTTTTGACCCCTGTTCTTTACTGCAGATCTCTCTTCTTGCTCTTTTGATGAGTGCCCTAAGCTTTAGATAGCACCCTTTCATTGCTTACCCTCAAATTGATATCTCCAGTCTGGACTCCTTTTCTACGTCTCCAGTTATATGTTGGAAGACATCTCAAATGTGACATGTCCAAACTAAATTCCTCGTTCTCCCCATAATCTTACCCATAGCTGGACAAGAAGCCACAAGGGGGTACAGTGAAAAGGGCAGTAGGCCAGGCTTAGGGCATACAAAGATCCCCTAAACTTCTCCGGCCTTAGCTCCTGACACTGTCGAGTCCCTCTGGGATGGAGAGAGCCTTACTCGCATAGACTTTATGCCAGGTGCACTGCTGGTGCCCCAGATCCTAGCCATCACTGTCATCACCATTATCCTGCTACCTGTGGGACAGGAAGACTCCCAGACTAAGGAATAAGTATTTCTGGTCCCTTCCTAACTCACTGACTTTGGCTAAGTCACAGCACTGCTAGGTGGCTTAGATTCCTCACTTGTAACGTAAGAGTGAAGATACTAACGCTAAGGTGACCATATCAGTTTAGTCCAAACCAGGACACTTTTGAGAGTAAAAGGGAGCTGTTGATAATTAGAATGACGAGCATAAACCATTACTACCCTGGGCAAATGAGGAAGCCCAGTGACCCTAGCTATTACTCAGATCCCCTCCTGCATTCATGATGTTTGATTTTGTGAATTCCTACTTCTACAGTAAAGATGATTTGTAACAAATCATTGTTGTACACACTGAGTAATATATATGCTAATATTAAAATGAGCTGGTAACTGCAACAGTCTATTAATATGAAAATCAATAATTACTGCTAAAGTAATACTAAGTTAAATTGGCTTTTATGTGTTGGGCAGAAACCCAGGCAATACATAACATGTTGTTTTCCTGAAAAATTATATTCCATGTCCAAACAGCTGATTTTTTTCAAACAGCTAATTTTTCATGGGTCTGTTTTTACCCAAAAGTCTGTGTTCACCTCTCTATGCCATATTTTGACTTATATTGTAATGTTCAGTCATATCTCCTCTTGACCTTGTGAGAGGAAAAGAGTATTGGTCTCCTTATCATCTAAACTGTTCATTCTGAACATTTCCCATCTCTAACAGTTCTCTTCCCCTTCTTGAGGTTTGGTAATATCAGCCACTTTTTCAATATATGTAAAAGTTTCAAAAACAATAAAAGCAAATATTTGTATTACATTTATTATTATTATTATTATTATTATTATGAGCCATTCACTGTTACGCACTTTACATATAGGAATTCTGAGTACTCACCACAATTCCGTGAGCTAAGTTATGGTATTCCTATTCTCAGGTGAGGCAGTTGATACAGAAAGAAATTGAGTGACTTGTCCGAGTCCACACAGCAAGATGGAGTCTACAGTCTACCTTCCTAACCACTGTGTTTTACAAGAATGAGTTTGACACTTTGTTGTGCTCTTAGAGGTCATAGTCCTTAGGATAGCAATTTCTGAAGACGTAAAGCTGTCTTTTTTTTCTGGTTTCATTAGATCTTCATATTTCTTCCAGCCAGGCATTTTGCCTCAGAAGGGCATTCATTCCACAGAGTTTACACAGAATCTATGTCTTTTGAAGTCAAGTAGGAATCCAGTCAAGAACACAAATATGTCCTGAGTGTCCTGAGAGAAGGACAAAGTGCTATGGAATTTCAGTAGTGGGAAAGTTTTTCCCTATGTGGGGAGGAAGATTTATAATGGATAAAATTTTGTTTTTTGGAATCCATAGAAAATGCCATTTCAGCAAAAGGAAGTAAACTCGGGGGTATTTACAGAATATAGTAAGAAAACTTCTGGAAAATAAGGTTGAAAATTACCGATTGTGGCAAGATCACGAAGGATCTTGAAGACCAGACTGAAGAGTTTATTGTGTTTTATAAAATGATGATTTTCAAAATTAGTTCCACTTGCAACAAACTTGAGAGATCTGATCCTTTCATCTGTGATGGAGTGGAGTCTGTAGTGTGTAAGGTCTTGGGCTCTGGTTTCCACCACTCACGCTTGTGTCAGCTTCGGCAAGGTAACCTCTCCGTGGCTGTGTTTTCTCATCTGTAAAAAGTGGCTAGAATAGATGCACTGTGTGGGTTGTTTTAAGGATGAAATGAGGTAATCCATGTAAGATGCTATTACTGTCTCACTATTTTCATATCATCATCTTCATCTTCAGCAGCTGTGGATTATTGGAGTAATGAGTCTCTTAGGGGATCAGTGAGGGGATCAGAACCTATGGAATCTAGCATCAAGAGTCTCTACTGTGGGGGCGCCTGGGTGGCTCAGTTGGTTAAGCGACTGCCTTCGGCTCGGGTCATGATCCTGGAGTCCCGGGATCGAGTCCCGCATCGGGCTCCCTGCTCAGCGGGGAGTCTGCTTCTCCCTCTGACTCTCCTCCCTCTCATGCTCTCTGTCTCTCATTCTCTCTCTCTCAAATAAATAAATAAAATCTTTAAAAAAAAAAAAAAAAAAGAGTCTCTACTGTGATTCCAATGCCCCACTAATTCCTTGGAGTCATTCTTCTCAATAAGAATGGTGGCAGCATGACCTAACTGGAATCCCAGGATAACCAGCCACTAACTGAGAGTTCACTGGCTTAACCTTAGGCAAGTTACTTAATTCCTTGGGGGTCTTATTGTTCTTGCCTGTAAAATGAGGATAATGGTTCCTTTTGCACAGTAGCAATAATGTTTAAATGTGTGGCACGTAGTAGGCCTTATTAAATGGTGCGCTCATATATTTTTTTATTACCACACTAACTCAACTCCTATTCACAGATGGCATCTCAGAGGAAAGAGCTAAGCAACCAGGGGATTTTATTTCATTTTACTTTATTTTATTTAAGATTTTATTTATTTGTCCGAGAGAGAGAAAGAGAGAAGAGGGCATAAGCAGGGGGAGGGAGAAGCAGGCTCCCTGCTGAGCACGGTGCCCAGTGTGGGGCTCGATCCCAGGACCCTGGGATCATGACCTGAGCTGAAGGCAGACACTTAACTGACTGAGCCACCCAGGTGTTCCTTATTTATTTCTTTTTAAGTAGGCTCCATGCCCAGTGTGGAGCCCATTGTGGGATTTGAACTCATGACTCTGAGAATAAGACCTGAGCTGAGACCAAGAGTCGGACTCTTAACTGACTGAGCCACCCAGGCGCCCCAACCAGGGGATTTTAACAGGTTGGCTGACCTCATTCACATTCTTTTCTCTCTCCTAAAGATTTAAATTCACCAGATTTCAAATGGAAAGTAAGGATCTCTTTACTTCTGTGTTACTATTCTGCCTCTGTCTCTTAATTGGTTTCTGTCAATTTGGGCTGAAGGAAAAGTCTGAAGAGAATGACAAAGGGAATGTGAGGGGAAGATCAACAGTTCCAAGAATTTTTTTTTCCTCTCATTTTAAAAATATCTATTTTAGCTTTGGGAGTTGATGAATATGGTTACCTTAAGGCGGGCAGTTGAAACAGGTGAATTTTTGAGATTCCTTTTTCGCCTTGTGATTGCATTTTTGTGGTACGATAGTGTGATGATGTTATTGTAGCTTAGGTTGTAAGGTCTGAAAATGGAGACACTTCCCTACATCCATATTTATGATTAATTCTCTAAACAAGTATGCTTGGGCTGCAGGCCAGTCAGGCACGGAAGATGAAATGACTGTCTGCCTCATTGGAGGCAGAGCGTGCTGCATCCTGGGTAGCAAGGCATTGAGAAAGGGAACTCTTTTCAGGCTTGTCGACCCTGATGAAGATGAAGGTAGGGCCAAAGAAGCAGAGCCATCTTTTTCTAGTGTTCTGGTTAGGATGTAACCAGCCGTGCTCTGAATCCTGCTGAGATTGCAGACATGACTTAGAGGACTTTTCACATCACCGACAAAAAATCTTATAACACAGTTCTGTGAAAGCACTTAATTGAAAAACACAAAAACCATTACTCAAGAAATTTGCCAGAATAAAATCTTGGTTGGTTGTGATCCCAGAATATTCACCGTAGAAATACTGACCTGATTGATTTTATCATTAAACATTTTTAGCTTATTTTAAAAAATAAATATTTAGTATCATACCAGTTTTTTTATTTTAAAGCTAAATGTCCGTGTTAATTCTATTAAAAGGAATGTTGGGGTGCCTGGGTGGCTCAGTCGGTTAAGTGTCTGCATTTGGCTCAAGTCATGATCCCAGGGTCCTGGGATCGAGCCCTGCATCTGGCTCCCTGCGCAGGAGAGCCTGCTTCTCCCTCTGCCTGCAGCTCCCCCTGCTTGTGCATTCTCTCTCTCTCTGACAAATAAATAAGATATTTAAAAATAAACAAAAGGAATGTTTAAAGGATGTCAGAGGAGGATGAGACCATCATTCGGTATCTAAAAAAGAGAGACAAAGTGGAATTCATTGCTCACTGTTGTAAGGGAGCTATGCTGGGATCAGGCAGAATCTCTCCAGCCCAGCAAACTACCGATCTTACGTGGGATTTTAGGGAAGTGTGGAGCTGAGGGATTGGCAGATGTTCAAAGGCACGAGTGGGTTGATGCCATCTGTAGAAGTATGGTTACTTGGGTGTGACTAGTTAGTGTTGTTTGGTTGGCCCCAAGCCGTATATGTATTGGACTGAATTTGTTCCTCATTGGCTACTTCAGAAGTAAGGACTGTCATTGATTGGCTGGCTTTTAAAGTGTGTTCAATAATGTAATTTGTTTGTTGACTGAATGAATTCAAAACCATTTCTGATGACTTTTGGTTACACGGCTAAAGAATCATCAGTGTTTTCCTGAGAGTGTGTGAACTTTCTAAATTCTCAGTCTCTGTTTTTGTTTTTCACTCAGTCAAAGCTGCAGGAGATCATTAGGGATCGTCCAGACCTTCACCTATGTTGCTGATTCTTCTTGAAGATGGGGTTTCATTTGTGAAGATATGATTTTCAGTTTATATCAATCAGCAGAATGTCATTTTTTTTCTTTGAGTCATTTGCTGAAACATCTGCTGGCACAGTGGCTGTCGAAGAATTTGAGGCACTAGACAATAAACATCAAAGGACTGTGAGACAAACAAGAATAATGAGAAGTATTAGAAGAAGGGACTAGAATATATGTCACTAGCATAACCTAAGATTTTTCAGGCGTGACCCAGAAAACAAGTCTGAAGCATTCCCTAGGTAGCCAGATTGCCTTTTCGTTTAGCTTAGATATAGATTGCTTTATTTCTTTTCTTTTTCTTTTCCTTTTTTTAAAAGATTTTATTTATGGGGCGCTTGGGTGGTTCAGTCATTAAAATGTCTGCCTTCGGCTCAGGTCATGATCCCAGGGTTCTGGGATTGAACCCCGCCCGAATTGGGCTCCCTGCTCAGCGGAAAGCCTGCCTCTCCCTCTCCCACTCCCCCTGCTTGTGTTCCCTCTCTCACTGTGTCTCTCTCTGTCAAATAAATAAATAAAACCTTATTTATTTATTTGACAGAGAGATAGAGAGAGAGCACAAGTAGGCAAAGTGGCAGGCAGAGGGAGAGGGAGAAACAGGCTGTCTGCTGAGCAGGGAGCCCAATGCAGGGCTCCATCCCAGGACCTGAGATCATGACCTGAGCCGAAGGCAGCCGCTTAACCGACTGAGCCACCCAGGCGCCCCCAGGTTGCTTTATTTCATCTGTAATGTTGGTCAGGTATAAATAACATGAATGTTAGTGGTGGTTTTGGTTGGCCAAAAGAAAGTCCAAAACCATTCTATTAGCTATAGCTGGAACTATTATTTTGATAGTCTTATGTGGAAGCTGTCTACTTGTATGGTCATCTCTGTTCCGAGAATCTTGTGTTAATAGTCAGTTTTCCACGAATCATCTGTTTCTGGAAGTGCTCTGGAGAACCTGTTTTAGGTTCTTGACTGGTATTACCTTCCAGCTCTGCTAAAGTCCCTTCCACTTTTTTTTCCAGAGGATGTTGTTAGTTTAGTCTTATCCAGGGATTATGTTTTGTTTTGTTTTGTTTTTAGTTGAATAATGAGCATTCCTTTCAGACAGGGTTGTACCTGAATGTAGACAGAAAGACCAGGGATGATTTTATTCATCATCATAGACTCAGCACCAGCCCCTGTCTGTTACAGTAAATAATTATCAAATAAGTATCCAGCTTTATAGTATTTTTAGATTATTTTAGGCATTTCAGTCATGTTTCTTCATGCAGATTCTGATCTCACTGAAAGCAGTAACTATGTTGTATTCTTTTCTGAATGAAGCTTATCACAGTGTTTTCTGTGTTAGGTATAAGTAAATATTTGTTAAATTGGATTCAAGATATATCGAGTGTACTTTGAGTATTTGGGCAAATACTGACACAGTTCCTTATTGTTTGAGTAGAAGAAGCCAGACCCCAAAAGAATACATAACATATTGTTACATTTATTTTCAGCACAGATAAAGGCATAAACAAAAACAACAAAAGTAAGTGAAGTTTAATAACTAACTTGTATCAGATAAGAACTGTCTGGTGAGTGATCTGGATCGTTCTTCTTTTCTCGCCCATATTTGATGAGCCACTGTTCTTGGATACCTTACTTACAAGAAGAGTAAGAACTAATATTTATTAAGTACCTATTAACTGTCAGACATTTTTTTTTAAAGATTTTATTTATTTATTTGACAGAGAGATAGAGAGAGAGCACAAGTAGGCAGAGTGGCAGGCAGAGGGAGAGGGAGAAGCAGGCTCTCCGTCGAGCAGGGAGCCGGACTTGGGGCTCAATCCCAGGACCCCAGGATCATGACCTGAGCCGAAGGCAACCGCTTAACCGACTGAGCCACCCAGGCGCCCGTCAGACATTTTTTATTGACCTCGTTTCACGTAATCTTTTTAGCAGTCCTCAGAGATGTGCATAGTCTTCCCTACTTTCCAAGTGACGAATCTTAGAGACTGAAAGCTTAAAAAATTTACCCGGAGTCACAGAGGTCTTTAAGTAATAGATAAAGCTTGAACTTAGATCTGGGTTACTCCAAAGTCTTATTTGTTCTCTCTACTCCATCACAAGATAAGTAAAAGGACTGAGAATTTAACCAGGTAATCTCATTATTTATTAGTGGAGGATGACAGAAAGAGGTCCTCTACTCTAGGGCAGGGATCAGCAAACTTTTTCTGTAAAAGGCCAGATAGTCAACATTTTAGGCCTTGCAGGCCACATGGTCTCTGTCGCAAATACTCAGCTCTGCTCTAACAACACAGCAGCCTTAGACACTGTGTAAATAAATGAGCATGGCTGTGTCCCAGCAAAGCT
Source organism: Phoca vitulina (assembly GCF_004348235.1). Classification (NCBI taxonomy): domain Eukaryota; kingdom Metazoa; phylum Chordata; class Mammalia; order Carnivora; family Phocidae; genus Phoca; species Phoca vitulina. Next base: position 17,885,077 of record NW_022589722.1, on the reverse strand, counting down.
CTACTATGGACATTGGAAATTAAATTTCCTATCATGTTGATGTGTCACAAAATACTGTTCTTCCTTTGATTATTTTCACCCATTTAAAAATATCAAAACCAGGGGCGCCTGGGTAGCTCAGTCGGTTGGGCAGCTGCCTTCAGCTCGGGTCATGATCCCAGGGTCCTGGGATCGAGCCCCGCATCGGGCTCCCTGCTCAGCAGAGAGCCTGCTTCTCCCCCTCCCCCTCCCTCTGCCTGCCTGCCACTCTCCCTGCCTGTGCTCTCTCTCTCTCTCTCTCTCTGTGTCAGATAAATAAATAAAATCTTAAAAATAAAAATAAAAATATCAAAACCATTCTTAGCCTGGGCCATACAGGTGGTGGGCCAGATTTGACCTGTAGGCTGTAGTTTGCTGACCCCTGCTGTAAGCTGTTGCTGCAAAGAAAACTCAGAGTCCTTCTATATTTTTTTTAATTTATTAGTTTTTTAATTAGTTTCAGAGGCAGAATTTAGTGATTCATCTGTTCATATAATATGCAGTGCTCAGTACATCAAGTGCCCTCCTGAATGCCCATCACCCAGTTGTCCCATCCCCCCACCCACCTCCCCTCCAGCAACCCTCAGTTTGTTTCCTAGAGTTCAGCATCTGTTATGGTTTGCCTCCCTCTCAATTTTCATCTTATTTTATTTTTCCTCCCCTTCCCCTGTATTCATATGTTGTGTTTCTTAAATTCCACATATGAGTGAAATCATATGGTATTTGTCTTTATCTGACTGACTTATTTTGCTTAGCATAATACCCTCTAGTTCCATCCACATTGTTGCAAATGGCAAGATTTCATTCTTTTTGATGGCTGAGTAGTGGTCTATTTTGTGTGTATATATATATATACACACATACATACATATACACACACATACACACACATACACACACAACACACCACATCTTCTTTATCCATTCATCTGTCAGTGGACATCTGGGCTCTTTCCATAGTTTGGCTATTGTGGGCATTGCTGCTATAAACATTGGGGTGTAGGTGTCCCTTCAAATCACTATGTTTGTATCCTTTGGATAAATACCTAGTAGTGCAATTTCTGGGTCATAGGGTAGCTCTGTTTTTAACTTTTTGAAGAAATTCCATGCTGTTTTCCAGAGTGGCTGCACCAATTTGCATTTCCTCCAACAGTGTAAGAGGGTTCCCCTTTCTCCGCATCCCCACCAACACCTGTCATTTCCTGACTTGTTAATTTTAGCCATTTTGACAGGTGTGAGGTGGTATCTCATTGTGGTTTTGGTTCGTATTTCCCTACTGCTGAGTGATGCTGAACATTTTTTCATGTGTCTGTTGGCCATTTGTATGTCTTCTTTGGAAAAATGTCTGTTTATGTCTTCTGCCCATTTCTTGACTGGATTTTTTGTTTTTTGGTTGTTGAGTTTGATAAGTTCTTTATAGATTTTGGATACAGCCCTTTATCTGATAAGACATTTGCAAATATCTTCTCCCATTCCATAGGTTGCCTTTTAGTTTTCTTGACTGTTTCTTTGCTGTGCAAAAGCTTTTTGTCTTGATGAAGTCCCAATAGTTCATTTTTGCTTTTGTTTCTCTTGCCTCTGGAGACCTGTCTAGCAAGACGTTGCTATAGCCAAGGTCAAAGAGGTTGCTGCCTGTGTTCTCCTCTAGGATTTTGATGGATTCCTATCTCATATTTAGGTCTTTCATCCATTTTGAGTTTATTTTTCTATATGGTGTAAGAAAACGGTCCAGTTCAAATCTTACGTCCATTTTTAAAGTGGGTTGACTAATGGGGTTGTAAGAGTTCTTTATATATTCTGGGTACAAATCCTTTGTTATATACATGTATTGAAAATATTATCTACCAATCTATACATTGTTTCTTCATTTTCTTAACCATGTATTTTAACAGCAGAAGTTTCAATTTTAATAAAGTCAGTTTATCAATTTTTTTATTATGGCTAGTGCTTTTCTTTGTCCTAAGAAACCATTGCCTATGACTGGCTTGTGAAGGGTTTTTCCTGTTTTCTTTTAGGAATTTTCTGGTTTTAGCCTTTTTTTGGTGTCTTTGATCCATTTTGAGTTACTTTTTGTGAATTACAGATTAAAGTTCATATTTTTCCTTATGAATACCCAGTTGTTCCAGCAACATTTATTGGGAAAACTACCCTTACCCGCCTTGAATGACCCTAGTGTCTTTGTCAGAAATCATTTTATGTATATGTGGGTCTATTTTTAAATTTTATTCCGTTCCACTGATGTATATGTCTATTCTTATGCAACTGTTTTCTTTTGAGCCTTCACATGTTTTTTGTACATTTTAGTGTCAAAAGAAATCATTTGTCATTCTTCTTAATTGCAAGCTATCTTCTTTATGTGGGTCTCAGTTCATTTATAGGAGTATTTGTATTTTTACAGCTACGGAGGTGCCAAATAACCAAAACTAATGTAGATGTTTTTCTATGTGATCCCTGCCAAATCAATATCCTTTTATTCTCTGCTCTTAACATAGAGTTCTCAGTGTGCTAGCATTTCAACAGCAGCAGTAATTATATTTATGAGTCCTTATGTGATACTCTATCTCAAACCTTATGGAAGTCCAAGTGGATTATGTCTTGGTTTTCATGCTTGTCACTTCTCATGGCTGCTTTTTTCTAAGATGTAGATTATTTCTTTGTCCCTTCCTTTTATTTCCTCCCGTTAAAATGAGTTGTCTTCTTTTCAGGTTTTACCTTTCTTATGTCAAAGAAGTTCAGAACTGTACTTCTGATACTTTTCATTTTACCTGCACCTTTTTTTCCCCCTTACCTGCCTTTAAAATGTTTTCCGGGTAGTTCCATATTCTAGCAATATTTGTTACTCAGTTCCTATAGATTTCAAAATTATCCTTTTAAATCTGTTTTCTGAGACCATATGTCACCTAGTAAAGTGAAAAAACAGATTTCTGTACTGAGCTTAGGCAAGGAAGGGGGTTTTGGTCATCGTTTCATGGGCTTTTTTGTTTGTTTAAGTTTGAGCTTTGTTTCATATCATAAAGCAACATATACTCATCATGGTAAAATTGCTGATAATCTCCACACTCAAAGACCACCACCACAAATATTTTGGTATGCTATTAAAAAAATATTTTTAAAAAGATTATTTCTCAAATTTACAATACATATATTGGAAAGGCATACAATAAATGGTTTTAAATGAATGAATATTCTTTTTCTTTTCTTTAGTGAAATGTTTTGCTAGGCAACCTGCAGAAAGGCCTCCTACCTGAAAGGGAGATGGTATAGAAGCAGGGCGATCTCTGGGCTCTGGGCAGAGGGAGAAGGGGGGGCACCTAAGTTGCTCAGGGCCTGGTCTCCACCACCTGCATCTTTCCCTAATATTCTATAGATACTAGCAGCGTTAAAGTAATTTAACTCAGTAGGAGAAAATCAATAAATGTTCATTTCCTATAGCTATTTACATATGTTTTATTTCTATCTTTATTCCCCTTCTTATTAGAAACTAAGAAACATCTTATTTTGCTTGACTTTTTTTATTTAAATTTCAGGTTGTCATTTCCTAATGTTAAGTGACATTAATTATCACTGGCTCTTTGCATGATTGGAACAGAATGACATGGTCAGACGAGGGAGCGATCAATGGTGGGATTAACTGGGCCAGGGTTAATGAACACCCAGCCAAAAATTATGTTTTTTAAAAATTTTAATTATATATTAAATATTGAATAGATTGAACAATGACACACACAAGGTATGAAGAATAATAATTCAGTGAACACCAGACACTCATTAGTCAGCTTAAGAAATAGAACACTACCAGTATCTTAGTATCTGTACCTTTTAAAGCTACACATTCTAAAAGTTTCTTTTGGACAGAAGGTCTTTTTTTTTTTTTTTTTTTTTTTTAAAGATTTTATTTATTTATTTGACACAGAGAGAGAGAGAACGTGCACAAGCAGGGGGAGCGGGAGAGGGAGGAGCAGGCTTCCCGCTGAGCAGGGAGCCCGATGCGGGGCTCGATCCCAGGACCCTGGGCTCATGACCTGAGCCAAAGGCAGACGCTTAACCGACTGAGCCACTCAGACGCCCCCGGACAGAAGGTCTTCACCATTTTTGTGCCATGGACTCCTTAGGAATGTTATGGGCTCCTTCTCAAAATAAGGTTTATTCATTTCCCACCTTCCTCCACCTGCCACCTTACAAAAATAGTTCAGACCAAAGAAAAGTTGCTTTTATTTAAATATCAGGAGTAGATTGAATTCCTGTTGACTGATAATCCTAAACTCTTCTGAGCAAACATTTATATATTCGATTTTAATGAGGAGGGTTTCTAGTCTGGAAACTGGATTAGGGAAGCATATTTTTATAGGGGAAATAAATTCAGCCTTTGTAAGTTAGGAGTTTGGAAGAACTGTACTAATTTGCTACTCCTGGTGTTTATTTGCATCATATTTCTAAGCCTTCCTTCCCTGAAGAATCGTCTTTTTTACACAATACACAAGGCCATGACTGGCATTCAGGGCTCTGAGGGAATGCTAGTACACAGGAATGTTGATTCTAGCTCTAAGAAGGAGCTGACCAAGAGAACCAGTATCTCCCAAAGCAAATATATGTTTTTGTACTTTGGATATTTATTTAAATTCCAAGCGTTACATCTAGAACATGCAGAACAGGCTACCAAAGTTGCCTTTTCAGAAGGTGTATTTACCTAAAGAATTTATGCATATTTCATTAAAACCAAACCGACGATGTAAAAACACGGTCTACCCTTGGTTTGATTTCAATGTGTTTTTGCAGTGAAAAGCATGCATTCCTTAAATAATCATTTAGTTTTTTAAAAAATAAAACATGTTGCATTAAGAAGTATCTGATATTTATTGTGATTTTACTAATTCATTACTCTATGTTCCAAAGAAACACTGAAATCCTTTGTTAACTTGCAAAAAATATAATAAATTGAAACCTGAGTGAACTTTAAGTCATCCTAATACCTTTAAAAAGAAATTGCATGGGAAGGGAGCTTAAATCCAATTAATGGAGTAAGAATGTGGGAGGGGGTGGGAGAAGACACGCAAGAGTGAGGCAAGTAATCGCTACGTAGTTCATGGCAACAAATTTCTTACCTTTGTACTCCAGAGCTAGAAAAGACTATGAAGACATAAATTCATCTATTTTAAAGAAGCCTCAACTAAGGATCAGAGAGAAAAGTCACGTTGGTTAGTGAGTGTTAGAAACCAGTGTTCACACTTCCATTCCAACCTTTTTTTTTTTTTTTTAAGATTTTATTTGAGAGAAAGGGGAAGAAAGAGGGAGCGAGCATGAGTGGGGGGAGAAGCAGAGGGAGAAGGAGACTCCCAAACAGACTCCCCTCTGAGCAAAGAGCCCCACATGGGGCTCCATCCCAGGACCCTGAGATCATGACCTGCACTGAAGCCAAGAGCCAGCCGCTCAACCAACTGAGCCACCCAGGTGCCCCCAATAACCTTTTTTTTTTTTTTTTTTTTTTAGATTTTATTTATTTATTTGACAGAGAGAGAGAAAGACAGTGAGAGAGGGAACACAAGCAGCAGGAGTGGGAGAGGGAGAAGCAGGCTTCCTGCTGAGCAGGGAGCCCGATGCGGGGCTCGATCCCAGCACCCTGGGATCATGACCTGAGCTGAAGGCAGACGCTTAATGACTGAGCCACCCAGGCGCCCCCCCCAATAACCTTTTAAATAAAGATCATAGATTCAGCATAATAACGGATGAACAATGAGGGTGGCATTAATATTTATTGAGTCCCGACTGTGTACAGATACTTGCTTAACCGTTTACATATATAATTTAATTTCTGCAACCCGCAGGTAAGTAATGGATATCTCATTGTGAAGATAAGGAAGACTTGAGGGTTTATTCACTTGTTGACAGTAACACAGTCATTCAGTGGTAGAGCCCATTCAGCAACACACATTCGTTTCAGGCTTATCATGGATAAGTGTTTTGCTAGAAACGAAGAGATAAGTAGAAAGATGACATCGCTTTCTCCTTCCAGAGATTTCTACGTGAGATCCCTGGAACCTAACATGTCAGATGTACATGTTAGATCAGTAGCTTTCAAATGTTCTTTTTTTTTTTAAAGATTTTATTTATTTATTTGAGAGAGAGAGAATGAGAGACAGAGAGCATGAGAGGGAGGAGGGTCAGAGGGAGAAGCAGACTCCCTGCCGAGCAGGGAGCCCGATGCGGGACTCGATCCTGGGACTCCAGGATCATGACCTGAGCCGAAGGCAGTTGCTTAACCAACTGAGCCACCCAGGCGCCCTAGCTTTCAAATGTTCTTGACCACAGCACTCAGTAAGAAATATGTTTAGGGGTGCCTGGGTGGCTCAGTCAATTAATCCGACTCTTGATTTCAGCTCAGGTCATGATCTCAGAGATGTGAGAGGGAGTGAGCCCCGTGTTGGGCTCCACACTGGGCATGGAGCCTGCTTAATTTTCTCTCTACCCCCTCCCCTCCCTTCTCTAAAAAAAAAAGAAGAAGAAGAAGAAAAGAAATATGTTTATACTGAAACTAATGCGCACATATATAAATAAAATATATAAATATGTGTAATTTCATAGCTGAAACAAAAGTTGTATGAAATATCCTTATTAGCATGCTAATACTTTCTATTCTAACCCTGTTGTATTCTGTTTCATTTTTTAAAAGACTAGTTATGTTAAATTGATTTGATAGCTCATTCATGGGTCACATATTGAAAAAAGATACGTTATATATATGTTTTAAAAAGTTCTTTTATGTGTGTGTATAAAAAACTAGATACTACTGTTCCTCCAGGGCAACTCTAGCTGCTTCTATTATTTTATCTCTATGTTGTACTTGGATTGCTAATTTTGCTTTCTTAATTTAAGAAATTATCTATGGACTGTTAGTTATGGTAGATGAGGATCTAGCCATCTTACCCCATGCCTCATTTCCCCAACTTTCTTCCTCCTAATATAGGAAGTCTCAATTTTTATTTAATGAATCAGTATTGTTTATATTCTATGACTATAAATATCATTTATCACAGAGCCAAGTCATGCATTATAATTATATTTTCTTTCTTTTTTTAATTTATTTTCTTTCTTTTTCTCTCTCTCTGGTTTTTGTTTTTGTTGTTTTTTTTTTCCTGGAGATAATTGCCCTGTTTTTTCACTGGCATAGTTTCCTATATAACAATCCTTAATTTTTTCCCAAGCGCTCCATCACAGCTGTCATACATCTATACTTAGTTTTTTGCCCCTAAACTCTGTTATATCAGATAATTTGCCATTTGTCTTGATCGTAGAGATCAAGTTTCATTTCCAGTGTTCTCCATCCACCTGCTGTGTCTAGACTCTGGCTCCCCAGCCCACTGCACGGCTCTCATCCCAGAGCCTTCTTCCCTCACTGCTCTCTTCGGTTGACTCTTCTATTTCTCCATCCCCATTCCGTCTCTCTCTCGGTTCTCCCCTCATTTTGCATCAACACATTTTCAAGAAAGTTCCAAAGAAAGAGAACGTGGGAGAAAACTTCCTGAATGCATGCGTGTCTTAAAATGCTATAGTTTTACCCGCAACACTTGGGTGATAAATTGACTGGGCACAGGATTAGGGATTAGAAATACCTTTCTCTCAGGATTTTGAAGGCGTTGCTTCCTTGTCTCCCAGTGCTGCTATTGGGAAAGTCAAGTACTTGTTCCTTCATGTAGGACCTGTTATTTATTTATTTATTTATTTTTATTTGAGAGAGAGAGAAAGAGAAAGAGAGGGAGCACAAGTGTGGGGAGGGGCAGAGGGAGAAGCTGACTCCCTGCTAGTCAGGAAGCCTGATGTGGGCTCCATCCCAGGACTGTGGGATCATGACCTGAGCCATCCAAGCGCCCCTATTTTTTTTAATCATAGCAAATATTTATTATGTTCATTCTATGTGGCGGGTACTGTTGTAAGTATTCTGCACTATTTCATCTATGAGATAGGGATTATTTCCTCTATTTTACAAGGAGGAGATTGAGGCGTGGAGAGTGTGGGTAGCTTGGAGTAGAGAAGGCTGTTGACAGTACTCTCCTATCGGAGGATCGGGGGATAGGCCACTTAACTGGGAACCCTCCAAATTTGAACATCTGATGTCCTCTCTAGGGGGTTATACTCCTGCCTTCCACTGTTCTTGGAACAAAGCAATGGTCTAAAGGAATCCCATTGTTAACTACGCAGACTTCCAATTAATCCTCATTCTTCAAACTTCATAGTTTCTAGTATTTTTGAGTCCTGTGACTTTCCCCTTCAGTTTCTCCAGAAAACATCTCTTGATTTTCCGAGCTGGGGAGGACAGTTGCAAGAATAATGAAAGAATTAGACCTTTGCTCACTCCACACACAGACACTTAAATACCCCTTTGGCGTTAGCCCCAGCACCACTTGGTGCTAACAAGTCCAAACCTTTCATGGACTCGGCAGGGCACACTGACTTCCTCTCTGGGGTGTCCCCCTGGGTAGGTATTCTAAGAGGTAGCTCGGGCAGCCCTGGTCAGTGACTTACCACTGCCCTGGCTGCTCACATTTTTTTAATTATAAAATACTAATGTACAGCAAGTTATAGGAAATAAAATAGCCTTGTATTTACTACGCGGCTTTATCAACCCTTAACAAATTATTTAAGCAACTACTTCAAAATGATCAATAGAAACATATCATGTATATGGCTGGTCCCTCCTGTGTATCACTTCCTGGTCTCCTTTGATTCCCTCCTGAGCAGTTATCTAAATTGGTATGTATCACTGCCAAGCATGTTTCTATACGACTGCTATGGAATGAATCTATAAACAACACATTGTATTGTTTTTCACATTTATGAGCCTTACTGGAATCATACTTTATGTAGTCTCCTGTTGATTCATGGAGCTCTTTTTCATTCGTTTTAGCTTCTCTATAGTGTTCAGTTGTGTGACCTAAGAGTTAATTTACTCATTCCTTTGTCAGTAGTCTTTTGAGGTTATCTCCAACTTTGGACTTTGATGACAGCGGTGCAGTGAATGTTCTTACACATTTCCATGAGCGTGCCTGTCAGAGTTTCCCGCAGAGCTTCTGCAAGTACCCCAAGATATTGGTCCTCTCAGTCCTTGGGGTAGCCACTTGGGACTGGGATCAGTAAACCCCCCCAGGCCAGTCTCATTCAGCCACCAACAGTTTTATCCTTTTACCCACATTGCAGAAGAAAACGGGGGGAAAAAATCATGTTTCTACGTGGAATTGCTGAATTGAGGAGATGCCCATCTTCTAATCTAACAGAGATTGCCGAGTTGGTCTGCAGAGGAGTTGTGCCAGTTTATGCTCCTGTTGCCAATGCAGAGTTCTTTTTACCGAAACAGTGCTGCACTGCCGTTTGATAACGTGGCCTTTAGTGTTAGACTCTAAAGTGGGGTGGAGCCCGTCTCCACCCACGAGCTGTGTGATCTCTGTGTGATCTCTGGCAGGCTTCCTACACTTCGCATATGCCTTCATGCCCTTTTATGTCAAAAAAGGGTAATCATAGTCCGTAGTATATTCTAGAGGTACTTCGAGGATTAAATCAGTTGATGTGAACCTCTTTGAACACCACATGTCGCTGTAAAAGGCCACTTTAAAAAACAATGTTTGCTATTACTGTTGCTTAAAAATTGATTTTTACCACTCAGATGGGTATGAAATGGAGTTTAATGTGGTTTAATTTGCATTCCCGTATTATTAGTGAGGTTGAGCATCTTTTCTTTTTTTTTTTTTTTTAAAGATTTTATTTATTTATTTGACAGAGAGACACAGCAAGAGAGGGAACACAAGCAGGGGGAGTGGGAGAGGGAGAAGCAGGCTTCCCGCCGAGCAGGGAGCCCAATGTGGGGCTCGATCCCAGGACCCTGGGATCATGACCTGAGCCGAAGGCAGATGCTTAACGACTGAGCCACCCAGGCACCCTGGTTGAGCATCTTTTCAAATGTTTACTAACACTTGGATTTCCTTTTCTGTTCTGTTGGGTTGTTTCTTTTTCTTGTGAACTGTAGGAGTTCTCTGTATATTCTCTTAAAATATTCTGAATGCTAATTCTTTGTCAGTTATATACAATGCAGACCCTTTTATTTCCAAACTTGGGGCATGATTTCTAACTTTATTTATGGTGTTTATTGAACCATGGAAATCTTTAATATAAACTAATATGTTATGCATTTTACTTACGAAATCATTCTCCACATCAAGGTCGTAAGACACTGTCTTATAAAATTTCTCAAGTATTGCTTTTTGTACTTGAGTCTTACCTAGAATTTATTTTGGGATATGAGGTACGGATGCTGTTTTATTTCTTTCTGTATGAATAAGCGTTTGTCTCCTGAGTAGGGGTCAGCACACCTTTTTCTGTAAAGGGCCAGAGAGTAAGTATCTTGGGTTTTGTGGACCATATGGTCTTTGTCACAACTACATGGTTCTGTCATTGTAGTGCCAAGCACGTCACTTAACCTCTCTGACTTGACTGCTCCAAATGAACATTGGGGATAATAAGAGTGCCTATTTCATGAGAATGTTGTGAGGATTAAATTATAGACTAAATAGACAGGAAGTAAATGGGTAGAGTGGAGTTCCAATAAAATTTTAGTTATAAAAACAGGCAGCAGGTTGAATTTGGCCCATGGCCTGTAGTTTACCAACTCCTGTTCTAGATGAATCTAACCCATTCAATGCAGATGTTAAACAAGGAATTCATAAATTGTATACATATCATATATGTATGATAGATACTATATATTACGTGAATTTATGTATGTAAATATATATGAGCTGTACCCTGTATAAATATATAATAATACATATATAATATAGATTTATTTCTATTTCTTGCCAATCCCATAGAAATTAGCTACCTTATTCTCTTCAAAACTATTGTTTCCTCCTGTACACATTACTCACTCATCAGCATGTTTTTTTATTGAACCTCCATATATTCCAGGAATATAGAGTTTACTGCAGAACTTGTTCTATTTATAGGCAACCCAAATTTTTTTTTTGAAAACAGTTCTGTCTCTTGGTAACTTTTCTCCCACAGCCTAAAACTACCCTCTGAAACTGCGTGTTATAAACTAATGTCTCCTTCTTAATGCCATAACCTTCTTAAGTTTATATCCCCCGCCCTCCCTGCACAGGACAAACAGTTCTTGTTCTCATGGGATACTCTCTGAGTCCCACTGATTCTCATGGATTCAGTCAAATAGTGAGTGCCTGCTTTGTGAGCCAGTCACTTTGCTAGACACTGAAGATGCAGGGGGGAACGAGTTCCTATGGAAATAAGGCATCTGGAACAGAACACACTACCCGGATGTGGCCTGGCCCACCCAGGGCCCAGTGGATGACTCTCTTTCGTGGTCTGTACATTATGCTTTTATTGATGTAACCTGAGTTCATGCTGCTTTATTACCTTTCTCTTTCTGCCTCCAGACCGAGGCTCTTATGAATTATCTCAAAGTCAGTATGGCAGACATGAGGCCCTCTTGGGTTTTCTTCAAATGAGAGAATTTAGGCTCAGAGTTGGAAGAAGCTTGCCCAAAGTCATATAGCTGATAAATGGAAATCAAATCCACATCTTACCATTATTATTACAATTATTTCTAATATTGCATGCTTCTTCACATAACACAGGTTGTCCTGATGGAACTTTCTTTGATCCCAAAACAGTCTTTGCCAGGGAAACACTAAAAAGAAACAGACTCACGCAAAGGAAAATGGGGCTTAAGACACAGCTTCTCTCTCTGACAGATGTCCAAAGACATCTAAAGTTCACTCCTTTGGCATGGATACATGTCTGTCTCTCTGTTTAGACAAGTCAGTCTTCTCTCTGGTGAAGGTGTCAGAGCTAAACCATAGCACACAGAAGTTTAGAACTCAAGGCAGACACCTCACCTCCATGGCCAACGTGTCAGAACAACAAAAGATAACAGCCCGTTGGCGTAGACCCTGGACCGGGGGTGGGCTTCCTCCTGCACACGCCGAGTGCTCTCACTGCCTGGGGGGCCACAAACTGTCACGACAATGATGCTCTTAAGATCTACTAGTAGCAGACGTCCGGTGAAAGCTTATGGTGTGGCAGTGACTGATGATTTAGTCTATTATTTTATCCTCGCGACATTCTCATGAAGTAGGTGCCATTATTATCTCTAATGTTCACTCAGAGAAACAGAATCTGAGAGGTTAAGTGACTTGCCTGCAGTCGGCGAGTAGGTGATGGAGAAGTGCTCACAGCCACGCCGCTCTTCCTACCACCTTGTCCAAAACCAGGGAACGTTGACCTCTCTAATCCCAAATCCCTTTTTAATACTAAAGGAGTTTGGAAATTAAGATGATCAAAGAAAAAATATTAGAGGATTCAAAGAAAAATATTTATCTGATCCCCAAATTCAAAAGCATTACGACGGTCTTCATATTCCTGATAGCCTAGAAAATACTTACATCTATCACCTTAGTATTTGAATCGCCCTTTAAAATATTTTGACTCTATCTGTGTATCTGTGGAGATAGGTCATTCCTCATTGCACCTCCCTTCTGGTTATTGTTCTTACCATTGACTGACATGTCCCTTGACAGGCCACCCATGGCCTTATAATTAGTAAGTGAATGGTCGGTTCCCCATCTTTATTTCATTTGATACAACTGCAATAGGAGAATGTTACTCCTTATTTTAATTTTTATTTCCTTCTTTATATGTCTTCCTTCTTCACAGGTTTATCATATAGAAAGAAGTTGAAACAAACTGGTTTGGCAACTGTACAATATAAGGCTTATTGGGATTTGGGGGAAGCTTGAAGAAAATGAGACAGTATATGTAAAAAGTTGAAGAAAAACATTATTAATTGCGGAGATACATGGCATTTTTTCTTGTGAGAAGAAAAGGTTCCTGCCAGTTAAATATTTCTTCTTTTCAAGCATGGTTCTTGACTTTGACACGTGCTCTTCCTTTCAGAAAGCTGTGGCATAGACTTATGGCCCAGTGGGCCTTATGTTTACTGGGCTAGGAGTGTCCAAGCCCCAGAAGTAATCTCTGGTGTTTTCTAGGTGTTTACCTTGCTGTGGATTGCTGACTGGATGGTCCATCACTTCTGGAGGAAAGGGAAGGACCCGGATAGCTTCTCCATCCCCTATCTGACGGCATTGGGTGACCTGCTTGGGACAGCTCTGTTAGCCTTAAGTTTTCATTTTCTTTGGCTTATTGGAGATCGAGATGGGGACGTTGGAGACTAATAAATCCTACAAACTGTTCTCAAGTCCCAAGGAGGAAAACACAAGACAACCACTTATGACTCTTTTTCAAAAATCTTAAATCAGTAGTTTGACTTCTACCAGGGTAATCTTCAGTTGGCCCTGATTCAATTAAATGGCCTTAACATTTTTGTAAGGAATTTGTGTTAAAACCAGAATGAACAGTATTTGTGCTGCTTTTCATAGAATAAATGGTAATTTGACATAGATGTAGACACAGGCTCAAGCTCTGAAATTGATTAAATAGGGAAGAATATAGGATGTTTACAGTGAATAATTTAAAAACCACTGATGTAGCAGAAATGTACTTTATTATTGTTTAACTTATAATGCCAGGTTCGAGAAAACCAAGTTCTACTTTAGCCTGTCTTATCTCACAGATGTATTGTCCTGCAAATCCTACTATAAAATGAAAGGGACCAAAACCAAGCCTTTAATAGTTTTAACTATGCCCATCTCTCTGCTAGCTGAGGATAAATGATCAGCGACTAGCTCCCAACCTGACTTAAATATGTTCTGCTGAGCATAAGATAAACTTACCTTTCCCTGTGCCAGTGCGAATTTAATTTCAGCTCTGGAAGGTCTTGGCAGGCTACCCTTTAAACACAGAATGACCTCGAGAGATCTTTAAAGAAAGCAGTGGGTCATTTTTGATCATTGATTTGTTGAAAGAATTTTGATCTTTTTAAGAAGACTGAGTAGTCAAAACCAGAAGATAAGCTGGGCTGCATTTGTAGGGACAAGATGGTGTGAGAAATTGTGTGTGTTTGTGTGTGTGTGTGAGAGAGAGAAGAACAGAGAGAAGGCAGAGAGAGAAGTGTTGGATGGAGAGGTAAATCTTGGATTGTTGATAGCAAAGATCATAGTGCTATTGAAATATTAGCATTATATAGTTATTCTTAAACACATTTTACTGATATGTTTTTGTCATTTGGTCCACATTTTGCTACTCTCCAGGATTTACTATTTATTACCTGTATTATAATGAATGTTTTTTTCTTATGAAAAAAACTACCATTTAATATCACCATGATTATATTATGAGATTTCGAATGAACAAGTGATTCATTTGCTCTTTTGAAGAAGTCTATTGGAACTTTTAGGCTTACCATTTTAAAAGAGAAGTTGATGGGTTACTTCAATGATTGGTCATGTCTGTGCATATCACCTATTTGCACAGGCTTATTTCTACATGAGACTCTATCATATACACTGCTATGTTTCCTATATATTTTTCTAAAACTCTGACCTATATTCCAAAACTTGACCAATGCTTTAGTTATTCAATAGTTAAGCATTTTTATATCACGTATAGTTCATTAAAAAATGGAGTAGAATCTCTCAAGATCATCACATATCTAATAATCGAACTGTAAGGGGAAAAATGTACATTAAGGTTGATCATTATGGTGTAAGTTGTGAGTTAGTTTTAACATTCTATAAATAGTACATTGTTTATAAACATATTGGGGAAGTATTCCTCTTACACTCTTTAAAATAAGGGGACTGTGGTGTAGAGTTATATATTTTTGCTTATTTTAAAACTTTAATTATTCCACTCTTCTGCCTTATAATGAATCTTCCAAGGCAGAGAACTGAACTAATTATAGACTTTCTCCTTTGGAGAGTTATAATGTCAAATAGTGAACATTCTTTTAAAAGAAAGAACGATTAAGTCAATGAATATTTAGCTGCAAAGATTTTTTTATTTAAAAAAATCCATAAATAATTTCTTTAATTTTATTATAAAGCATTTGTAAATTACTTATTTAAATTTGGGCTGTATGATTCATAAGCATTTCTATTTGCTGATAGATTTCTATCTTGATTTATAACATAAAAAAGTGCCCAGCAAACTACATTTTTAAAGCATTTACCGTCATCTTTAGTGCATTACATATTCTGAAACACACTCAAATACACTCTATTATATAGTACTCACAACAGTACCTATGAAATAGATCAGGGAGATATTCTTATCTGTATTTTGCAGCAGAAGAAACTGAATCGCAGAGAAGTTACACTTCTAACATTGCCTGGGTGTGAAGTGCCCAAATTGTGACTAAAATCTGGGTCTCTGGTCTCCTGAGCCAGTTACTCTTTCTAGGACCCCCCGGTGTACCAAGAGTACCTAACTAATTAACTGACAGGAAATAGGCTGGAGCATCAGGGTTTTCTAAAGTAGAATAGAATATTGCTACATCTTTTAGGGTTCAGACAGGGAAACCTCCATCTAACCTATCTTAACGGTAAGTATAGCCAACTCTGAATTATTCATGTTCTAAGACCAAGGAAAACACAGATAAATGAAGACTTCAGAATAAAGAATAATGCCTGATTTCATTGAACATTTAGTGGCCACCACCTTCCCCGATTTAATATTTTCCATAGATGCTAATAAGTAACTAGCATGGCCGATTTGAGTTCTGTCTCCTTTCTCTTTTGCTACCCAACCTTGGTTACAGCAACAAAATGTCTAAAAGGCATGTCATAGGGAAAAATAAAAACATGGAAAAATCAGTTACCAATTAGCTCAATTAATTTATAAAAGGGATATATATTCCTTTAAAAAATTTTTTTTACTGGTTTTCTGAAAGCCTTTACATAAGTATGCAACTAATAAGATGACTTATTTACCCACAACATAATTTATTATCCGTCTTATATAATGTAAATTGACAGTATTTATTTTTATACAACATAAAAACTCCTCTCCAAACTTCTTCCTTTCACTAATTTATCAGACACTTTATTTATATAGAGATCATCTTTTTAAAAACGTATTTTTATTCTTGCTCACTAACCATTTTTTTTCCTTTAAAAAATACAGTTTAGAAGCTGATAAAATGGAGACTATGGTAATGTCTCTTCTGGGAGACATCAAAAGTTCCTCATCATGCACTATCAGTGATGTAGCCAAATGAAATACATTTTAAGAAGTCTTTCAGTAATTGGGCTTCCTTGCCTTATAATGTATCTATGGTATTGTATACCCATTTATAATGGGCATCTGCTATCTTCAAATTGTTGTAAGCTCAAATAAGAATAAAATGTAAGAAATACAGCCTTGTTGTACTTCTTGATAAACTAGGTGGGCATCAAGCCTGTGTGGAACTCACGTAGAAGAGAATGGAATGATCTATGGATATTTGTTGTATTGATGAGTATAATAAACCAGGCTCTGACCATACCTCCACCTCTAAACCATTGCTTTAGCACTTCTTCACTGTTGAGCACTCTTCTCATTTTCAGCTTCGATTCCTAGGTCCATCAGTCCACGCATCCTCAGCTGCCTCCTTCAGACTCACCGGAGAGCTCTGGTTAAACACAGCCCCTGCCTTGCTGGTGCTCGAGCAGCTAAATATGGCTCACAAAAGACACAGGACTGCTCAGACAGATCTTTGAATTTATCACCTCAGGCATCAGGTTAACCCCCACTGCCCAGCAGCCTACTGTATTTCTCTTAATCACTTCACTCTCTGGAGATCAGGCCTTTGTCTCTAACACTGTACTGAAAGTATATTTGTCAAGGTCACCAAGAGTCTCTGTGTTGCCAAATCCAGTGATCAGTTGTCAGAATTCTTACCTTATTCAGTCTCTACAAGTATTTGAAGGTCTCCTTTCTCCTTGAAATGCTTTCTTCATTTAGCTTCCCAAAAAACCCCCTTTGCCTTTTGCTTTCTTTTCTGCATCACTGAAAGCCCCGTGTCTGTCTTACTGGTTTGTCTGTCTTGCTGGTGGTTCCTCCTCAATCTCTACATTTCGGAATGGCCTATAGCTCAGTTTTGATGACCTCTTTCTCTATCTACTCTTTCTAGGTGACCACACCCACCCATTGTTTCAAATGCCATCTGTAGCGATTATTCCCAAATGTATTTCTCCAGCCCAGGCCCCTCACCTGTGTTCCAGACCTCTATGTCCACATGCCTGCTGAACAACCCCACTTGAACCACTCTGAGGTATCTCAGATAATCTGAACAACACTACCAACCACTTAACCTGACTGACGCATATAGACCACCGTATCAAACAACCACAGAATAAACGTTAAGGGCTAATCTCCTTAATATATGTAAAGAGCTTCTATAAACCAGAAGAAAGAGACCAACAATCCAATAGTAAAATAGCCAAAGACATAATTCATTAAGAAACCAAATAGATGCTCAATATCAAACTAAAAGAAATGCTAATTAAAATCATACTGAGAGGTGCGTGGGTGGCTCAGTTGGTTGAGCTACCAACTCTTGAATTCGTGATCCCAGGGCCCTGGGATGGAGCCCGGCATCAGGCTCCATGCTCAGCAGGGAGTCTGCTTGAGGATTCTCTCCCTTTGCCCTGCCTCTTGCTCTCTTTCTTTCTCTCTCTCTCTCAAATAATAAATCTTAAAACCACACACTGAGATAGCATTTCTCACCTATCAAATTGACAAAAATTCAAAATCTAATAAAACATTCTCTTGGCTAGGTTGTAGTAAATCCTGGTGGTAAATGATAAATTTACCATGACAAATTGATAACAGCTCTGTAGAGTGGAATCTGGCCCATATCTACCAAAATTACAGACACACTTATCATTTGATCCTGTAGTCCCACTATTACCATCATTAGACCCAGGCAAGTGAGGCCCCTGCCCTGGGCCCTCCGCCACATACAGTGGTTGGGAAACTGGCCAGCAGGCCACATCCAAGTCACTGCCTGTTTTTATAAATAAAGTTTTATTAGAACGTAGCCATGCCCATTTGTTTACATACTGTGTCTGGCTGCTTTCCCTCTACAGCAGCAGAATTGAGTAGCTATGAATGAGACCATATAGCCTGCAAAGCCTAAAGTATTTACTCTCTGACCTTTTATACACACAAAAAAGTTGACCCACCCTGCGTTAGAGTGCATTCCTCAAATTTTATTTCTAAGTCTCCCTCAGGTACCTGGGACGAGCCAGGATCAGCTATGTCATCCAGGCAGAGCAGCCCAACCTGAAACTAGTCCTATATGGGCTCTAGTTGCCAGAAGCACCTCACAGCTTTGTAAATCACTGCCCAATGCCTGGGATCAACAAGGGATGAGAATGCGCCCCAGTTCCCATTTCTTCTGTTCAGGGAGAGCCCCTTATATGGGGTCAACTAGATGCCCCCAGGAAGTCAGACAATCTACTTATGGGGTAGTCCCAAGGCTCTAGGGCTAGCCCCAGTTCCAAGAAGGCAATGTGGTGGGCCAATCACTCTCACTGGCCAGAATGACAGTGGGCTGCAGGAATGGTGCTGACATATTGATTTGGAGCGACTGACACATCAGACAGAGGACAAGTTCAGAGCCCTGGGCCACTGACAATTGGCTGACAGCTAACCCTTAGACTTGAACCTCAGATCTCTTGTCAGCATTCTGACCATGGCATCACCTCTGGCCTAGAACATTGAAGGGTGACAGGGTGGTGGCAGGTGTCATTTACCCTGTGTGCCCTCACCGCTTGCACCCAGGAAAGTCTCCCCAACTTCTTGCAGGCTCTGTGCCACTTGTCACGCAGCCCTCTAGGGGTGGCTGCTCCTTTCTCCGCTGATGGCTTTCAAGACCACTGCCCCACAACTGACCCTTCCAATTGATGTCCTGTCTTGCCTCCAGTTGATGATGCCATGCTCTCCCAGGTCAGTCTTAAATTGTGCTGGACAAGGAACAGCCATTCATCATGTGGATGGTACCATTCTTCTCAACCTGCTTCTGGACCCTCACCTAGCCTTCCCACTGGTCACAGTGTGTGGAAGGCAGGCACTGTTAAAGAAATATTCAATGACACTTGTTAATGATGGTAAGGCTAACCTTATTCAGGGACCTGCCATGGGATATTATAGTGGGGGAGAGAGATGGGGCTCAACTCTGAAAACAACATGGGCAAGTGGGGGTCAGTGGATGGAAAATTACTGAGAGGAAACATCAGGGGTGAGGGGCATTCTGTCTTAGTGAACCTAACAGGATTTTTGTGGAAGGGAGACGGAGATGATCAGACATCATCACCTGGGGTGTGGTGGAGGACGAGGGGCCCAATCAGATATCAAGGTTTGATCAGATATCAAAGGTGGAGGGTTCTGGTTAAACTGACTTAGCAGGGTTCTTGCTAAAACCGGATTTGATAAGGAAGTGCACAGATTGACCTAGGAGAAGTTTCAGGAGCCTGACCAGAGTTTGACTCTTTGGGTGTGGTCAACACGGAGAGAAATCACATCTCAAATGCAATAACTACAGTCTAAAAGCTCAAGAGAAGACATGGTTGAAAGATGTGTTCTACATTTATGCTCTAAAATTCCAAATGGTAAATTTAACGTGAGAACACATTATTGCTCATATTTTCCCATGCACCTGCGATGAGACTAGTGTCCGGGGCTACCATCAGCAAAGCCCAGTAACAACCTTTGAGAAAGTCGTTGGAAGCCAGTATCTCCGGGGGACAAGATGATGTGGCAAAAGGGGAAGAGCTGTCCACAGCATTAAGTCACGGGTATGAGGGGACAGAGGCCACAACACCTGTACCGTGCACCTCAGAGGCCCTGCAGGTTGGGTTCGGGACCACAGCAATAAAGCAAATATTGCAATAAAGCGAGTCAAATGAGGTTTTTTGTTTCTAGTGTCTATAGAAGTTATGTTTACACTATACTATACCCTATTAAGTCTGCAATAGCATTATGTCTTAAAAAAAATGTATAGGGGCGCCTGGGTGGCTCAGCTGGTTAAGTGTACAACTCTTGGTTTCGGCTCAGGTCATGATCTCAGGGTAGTGAGATCCAATACCTTGTCGGGCTCCACACTGGCCATGGGGTCCGCTTGTCCCTCTCCCTCTGCTCCTCCCCCCCCCCGCCGCTGTCTCTCTCTCTCTCAAATAATTTTTTTAAAAAAGCAATGTATATACCTTAATTGAAAAATATTTTATTGCCAAAAAGCGATAACCAACATCTGAGCTTTCAGCAATTCTTAATCTTTTTGCTGGTGGAGGATCTTGCCTCCACATTGATGACTGCTGACTGGGCAGGGTGCTGGCTGCTGAAGGTGGGGGTGGCTGTGGCAATCTCTTAAAAATAAGACAACAATGACGTTTGTCACATCGACTGACTCTTCCATTTACAAATGATTTCTCTGTAGCGGTACTGTTTGATAGCATTTTACCCACAGTAGGACTTCTTTCAAAATTGGAGTCAAGCCTCTCAAACCTGCCAGTGCTTCGTCAACTACATTTAGGTAATATTCTCCATCCTGTGTTGTCATTTCAATGGTCTACAGCATCTTCACCGGGAATAGACTCCATCTCAAGCAGCCACTTTCTTTGCTCATCCATAAGAAGCAACTCCTCATCTGTTAAAAGTTTATCATGAGATTGCAGGCATTGAAATATAATAATAATTTAAAAGTTTGAAATATGACAAGAATTACCAGAATGTGACAGAGGGGCAGGAAGTGAGTGAATGCCGTGGGAAAAATGGTGCCGGTAGTCTCACTCAACCCCGGGCGCCACAGACCTTCAATTTGTAAAAACACACAATATCTGTGAAGCTCAAAAAAAACGAAGCGCACTAAAGGTATGCCTATAAATGGGTTCAATCTACATTTTGGTTAAGTTAATCTGTATCCCATGAACGACTCTGAGCCCAGGGTTGGGCAGAAAGTTAAGTCGCACCTGGGTTGAACCTGCCTCATTGTGATGGTAAAACTAAAGGCTTTAAAGGTGATTTCCAGAAGTTTTTCTCTCCCAAAGGCAGTAGTCGGGTAGCTTTGGTGTGGACATGGGTCTCCTTCGTCTTGGTTCCACTTTTCTTGGTAATCAACAGTTGATTCTCATATTAGCTGAGAGCATTACCCTCGTCATGCACGCAGTGTGAGTGTGTGCGCGTGCACGTGTGAGTGCACCTGTATGAGCGTGCACGTGTGTGCAGTTCAGACCCGATCGTCAAATCTGGACCTGACACTATGATTTGCATTCAGTGGTGGACGTGATCCAGGAGCACCAGGAAGGTAGCTTACGCCTACCACTGCCTAGGATTTGTTAAACAGTTTCTCTTGAAAGGACATCATTTGAATAGAGGACTTCCTTGCTGTCGCTATGAATATTCATGATACATTCATTGCAAAGCGGTTTTAAAAAATTACTTGTGTTTGATTCTCTAGTGCCTTAATGGTTTCTGCTAATAGCATGTCAGAAGTTGAATATAACAAAACGTGAGATGCCTGTTGATAGAGTGAATAGCTCATGATAGCTGCTAATTGGGTTTCGCATAATCTTGTGATTTCATATAGCTTAATATTAAAGAGAGAGGTTTTCTAGGCCCCAGTGAAAGCTGATCTAGACCGCGAGTGAAGTTAACGAGTTTTTATTAAGTGCCAGATGCGAAGGCGCTTCTGCTCTCAGTGCCGAGGAGAATCCAACAGATGAAATGAGGCTCTTGTGGTGTATGGCAGATGATCCATGAGAGGGCCGAGAGTTTACATATGAGGAAACTCAGCAGGTTTTGATAACAATGAAAACTGCAAACTAAATGTCCACCAACAGAGGAATAGTTAAAAAAAATTATGGTACACAGTTTGCAAAATATATGTAAAATACATATATTTTATGTATAAATACGATCATATTTTCCAAAAACATTTAATGACACGGGGAAAATTCTCACAACGTAAGTGAAAAAGATCAGGACATATGCAGGTTGATCTCATTTATCGTGGACTGCCTTCCACCACCCCTCACCCAGGGACTGGGGAGAAACAAACAAAAAGCCACTTGGGTTTATCAATTTTCCTGCTCACTTAATGCAAGGAAATGAATACAACGCGGGCAAAGAGAAGTCCGTACCTCGGGAAGGAAACGAATCCTCACAAAGATCAGTTTTATAATTTCAGGCCTTATTTTAGGAAAACAAATCAGAACTCCACTGTAACCCCCAGGGTCTCCATCTCAGCCCCCACGAGCTGGCACCAGCCACCCCGGAACCCCGTGCTCACTGCTGCCCCTGATGGAGCCAACACAAACTGCAAGGAGAACAGCACCGGGAAGGGAGCGCGCAAGCTGTGAAATTTGCAAGAGGGGCAGGACTTAGCGGGTTATTTCTCCGGGGATGAGAGGCAGTGGGCTCCAGGGAAAAGGAGGAGGCTGGAGAAACCAAGGGGAGAAGGGAGAAGTGGGAAGAATTCGGTGAGTGAAGTCCACGTGGCACAGCCCGGAAGACCTTGCCAGGACTTCTCACTGCGGCACGTTCCAGTCACCCCAGTGCCTCTACCCCCACACTATTTAGCGAGTCAGCTGTGGGGCCTGGGCACCTCACGGCCCTAGTGCAGAAGTCGAGAGTGATAAAGCACAAGTATAGGAAGCCAGGCATGCTGCTAATCAGCTTCCCCCTCTCTGCCCAATTAAGTATGACTTTGTAGCAACTGTTGAATCCTTTATTAAAGGACTTCCAATCTTCTCTGGGGGAGGGTATACCTGCTTCAGGGAAAGGGTCACTGGAGAGGCTAGCCTCCTGTCCTCCCTGGAGTGAACCATGGCAGCCCCCTCACTGTGGACTGCTGAACATCAGGAAGCATCAGGGGAAGGCCCCAACTTGATGGGACATGGGGAGGCACAGGCTTTGGGGACAGAAATGCAAAAGGGCTACCACAAGGACTCACAGTGCCTTTGAGCGGGAGAACTATGGGGGTGGGGAAGAAAGGTAAGAAATATATGTGTGATGTGTAACTGTACATTTTTAAGAAATCGGAAGGAAACACCAAAATAATAACATTGGTTATCTTATGGTGAGCTTTTAGATGATTTTTTCTATTCGTGCTTCTCTATATTTCTAAAATTTTCTGCAGCTAACATGTATTGTTGTTGTTGTTGTTTAAAGCTATATGTCCTATCAGAAAAGCAATCTTGACCTTCCAAAAGTATATTCTAAATGGGTTTTTAAAAAGATTTTATTAATTTATTTGAGAGAGAGAGCACGAGCAGGGGGAGGGGTGCAGAGGGAGAAGCAGGCTCCCCACTGAGCAGGGAACCCGATGTGGGGCTCGATCCTAGGACCCTGAGATCATGACCTGAGCCAAAGACAGATGCTTAATCGACTGAGCCACCCAGGCGCCTGTAAATGGGGTTTTCAAGTGAAATTTGCTGGTGCAGTATTCACTTGGCTGTGACGGGGGTGTCCTTACGCTGATTCTCAACACGCAGGCTACCAGCTGTTACTATCATTAGTGCTAACATTATGTTGACTGTCATTGTCGCAGGGTAGTGACTTAAGGATTTTCTGCACCCTTTTAAGGTGAGCAAGTGATATGGCCAGGAACACAAAGGACAAGAGCTCTTCACTTTCTAGACTTCCAAAACCTCTATCAGACATATATTGGGCAAAATCTATTCTAACTTGTTTTATGAGTGTTACATATCCTGGTATCTCCTGAAGCCCTGGTGTGCAACAAAATATATTAAATACAACTTCAGTTGCTTTGTTGCCTCCTACTCCCCATCGGATTACTGGAGTATGCTGCCTTTGATCCAACCCTATCAATCACCTCCATTGGAATGCACCATCAGAGGTAACATGGGGCCTCAAGTCTATTAACAATAGGTGGCCACAAAAGTAAAGGGTTAAAAATATGGACATGTGGGGCCCATTTAGTCTGGTAAATGGAGATGACTTGATTAGCTGGAGGAGATCTTGGCTTCTGAAGCTACTAGCTCAAATAACAAATGTCCTCCTTCAGTCACCTTTGGAATGGAGACACACGGGTAGAGTTGATTTTGAGTTTTAATTCAAAGATATTATGAAGCATTTCACATGAGGAAGAAATTTGGACTTCTTGGTCATTTATCCAGAAGGCTGAATAATTTCAGGGCAGAGGAAAATGTGGTCAGTGGCCTCAGAGTAATCAGCACATTAACCATCCTGCAGAAATGTAAAACTCTTCTGTGTGGGTTAATGGGTACAATTAACACCAAAATTAGATACCATATGTAAGTAATTGAGGTTATTTAACATAGCGATTGACTATATACATCTCTGGACTGTGCAGCAGGTAGTCTCGGAATTCATTAGAGAGTGTAATTAGCAAGACTTTATTGGATTTCATTACTGGCTCCAGAGCAGATTTGTATGTGAAACACCTCAGTAGGTAGTTGTCTGAGAAAGCCTGAGTGGCCCTCATTTCCACGTTCCGATCGAAGTGGGTAAAGATGTATTTTCAGATGCAGACTCAGTTCATCAAAGTAAATTTAATCTCATCATATCCTCTCTCTCTCCAATCCCCTCCACCTCTCTCCAGCTCCTCTATCCTCTACCCTCAAATGAACTTGTCTGCCCAGCCATCAGGGACCTTCCTAATTCTCCCTATCACTCATTTCACTTCAACACAAATGTTTGCTGGGGTCAGGGCTGGCCTCTTCCTTCTCCACTTTATCAGCTGAGCTCACTTCTAATCTTCCTCCATGGCTGACTCCCATCTATCCCTGGGCAAAAACTCTCATTTATTGAGATAAAGGGAGCCAGAAGGAGGTAAGCCCATGGTAGACAGAAGAAAAGGGGATGAATATTTGACTCTGGGAGGAGGGCAGTCATGGTAAAAGGCTTTCCTGAAATCTAACCAGATTGAACTTTTGAGCGAAGGTTTCCAATGCTAGCTGACCATTTAGAATCACCTGGGAAGCCTTTATAAACCACTGCCACCTGGTCCCACACCCGGAGATTCTGATTGAATTGCGTTGGGGGAGGGGAGCAGGGATCCAAACGTTTTCAGAGCATCCGGGGATTCTAAAAGGACAGGCAGGTTTAGAACTCCTCAAGAGCAGGGCTTCTCATACTTCCATGTGCAGGTCAGCCACGGCGGTGGGGAGCCGGGGCAGGGGTTTTGTTGCAGTGAAGATTCTGATTCAGTAGGTTTGGGGTGAGGCCTGACATCTTGCCTTCCTAAAAAGTTCCCAGGGGCTGCTGATGCTGCTGGTCGCTGGATGACACGGCAGGAAAACAGCTTGTACCCCCAAAGAAACTGAGATAAAGCCCAGGTGCTGTTAGACTGAGTCTGTGCAGGAGAGGAGGAGGATGATGATGATAATGATCGTTTGGATGCGGGGTAAATATACTTCACCAGCCTGTGAGCACAAGTAAGGTCTCAGGCTGACAATGTGTTTACAGCACCTACTCAAAAGGCTCCTGCTCATCCCTCCATTTGCATATCGGCACCTCCAGCTCCCTCCTTAAGTCTCATCCAGTGATTTCCAGGGGTCCCTGGGGGGGTCTCTCACTCCACTTCAACCACAGCCTCTCGGGATCGCCTGGTTCATGCTCCAAGCTCAGGACACCTCTTGGGGAGGGCTGTTACAGCTGCTGGTGCCAGGCCCTGCTCAGGCCACCCGGGCCGCTCGGAAGGCCCTGCAGAACCTCCGTCCAGGGCGGCGCGGGTTCGGGTAGCGTCTACACAGCAGCGGGAGATTGCGGCGCAGGTGCCTCGGTCTGTAGCTCGCTTCCGCGTCTCTTCGGAAACGGCAGATTTTCCCTGCAGCTCCTCTCCAGGCCTAATCCACGGGCTGGCAAAGACGCAGGTATCATCTCCGGCTTGGCAAAGAGGAAGAACGTAAACTGGCTCCAAACGGAAAAACCTGCCTCCGGGAACTGAGTTCCTTGCCCAAAGAAATTTTGGAAGTGGGAGCAGGATGGCCAGTGCTGCTGAACGCGGTGGGCCGGGGATGCCGAACTGCCCCGGTTTCTTGAGTGGGACCATCACCCCTTTTGGACTGTTTCAGGATGCACGTGGAAAGTCAGACAGTTCAGCAATGCGACATTGAAACAATGTTGAGTGAAACCATTAAAATTCAAACAATGTGGAGATAGTCTCGCTGCCCATCCCCAGCGCCCCTGCTCATAGGTAAGCCACTGGGACTCCCACCTGGGACTCCAAGTACGTGCATATACACCATTCGGTGTATACACCGTGCTGGCTTGGGCTCTAAACTACGCTTCTACCTCGCCTTCACGATTTCTTGGTTTTAAGCAATTATTTACTAATAACCAACGTGAAAAATGTACAGTTTGAGTCACTTCCGTCACCTCCCTCTACAACCCCCTCCTCCTGATTTTGTTGGGTTTTTTACTAACTGGTTCTTATTTGTTACTTTTAAAACTTAAGTATTATGCTTAAACTGCTGTTTCTTGATCCGTAATCTTTAGATACTGGTTTTTCACTTACCAATGTGTATGCACCCCTGCATATTTCTGCACATCTCCCTCTTTCTTCAAGTACTGTTAACTGGGTTATTTTGTCAAATTTGTCTAAATGGGGGTGCCTGGGTGGCTCAGTCGTTAAGCCTGTGCCTTCTGCTCAGGTCATGATCCCAGGGTCCTGGGATCAAGCCCCGCATCGGGCTCCCTGCTCGGCGGGAAGCCTGCTTCTCCCTCTCCCACTCCCCCTGCTTGTGTTCCCTCTCTCGCTGTGTCTCTCTCTGTCAAATAAATGAATAAAATCTTTAAACAAAAAAAAAAGTTTGTCTAAACAGCATCAAAGGTTTAGAAATAGCCAAAGTAAAACTGGTGAATCACTGATGTAGTAATTAGTAAAAATGTATTGTGTACAGAGCTAAAAAGACAGTTTGCAAACCGGGAGCACACACACCAAAACACAGAATGAGGCTCGGGGGGTAATACGGTTATAAAGCAGCTCATCTAATGAGAAAGCAGTGACTGTTCATTCTTCACAGTGATTGTTTGCAATATTAGAATTCTCCCAAATGATAGGGAATTGGCCAGTGGTTAGCTCATACCAACCTAGGAGAGCGGTTAAAGTTTTGCTTATGATTTCCAGAGGCATGGGCAATAAATAACCCAGGTCAAGTTAGCCTTGCAAAATAAGCCAAATTAAGCTTTGCCTGTATGACTAAACTGGTTTCATCTGCTCAGGGAATTTTCAAGGCTGGTCTCTGTTTGTTTTTTATTTTAACAAGGGAAAACAGAGTTTAGAAAGTTATGTTTAAATAAACAGTGTTTAGTGAAGAACCAGGGCAGGCTGACTGGATGCACAGAATAGGAAATCTGTCATATGGCAGGCATGCCTCTCCGAGGGGAGATTCCAAGAGTCAAGGGCAAATCAATTCTCTTCCCTTAAATGCCATCAAATACTGAACCGTTTATGTCGCTGAAACATTGAGTGTCACTGAAAAGGAACTCTGAATATGTTTAGTTTGTTTTACTTTGGGAATGAATACTCTTGTGCAGTTTTCCCTCCCTGGTGTTTCAAAATTATCTTCTTCCTTGATGATAGAGAAAAAAAAATTACTCCATCGTCCATATCTTCCAGCAGTTTAATACATTTTGAGTACGTGCATATACACCGACTTCTTTCTAGGACGATTTGCATAAAAGTTATCCTGGGATTAACTTTTCCTTACTTTTAGTTTCCCAGTGCTTGGGGGCTTATGCATTGTCTTTCTTCAATTTATTTTTCCTTTTGCTGCAGTGGATCCCTAAATTACTTTTTCAAAAAAAAAAAGTCTAGAGGTGTTTGCATGTCTGAAAATGAGTTTTTGCATGTCTGAAAATGTATTTTGCTCCCCTAATATCTGATTAATGTTTTAATTCTACATTTAAAATCCTTTCCCTCCAGAACTTTGAAGACCTTTCTCTACTGCCATCTAGAATTTAAGCATCACTGAACAGAAAACAGCAGTTCACAGTACGGAGCCAGACTGCTGGCTTGAAGTCTTGGTCTGCCACCTGCTCGCTGTGCGGCCAGGGTAAGTTTCTCAGTATTTTCATCCAAAAAATGATGGTGATGATGATATATTAGTTAGCTAATATGTATAAAGTGAAGCAGCTGCTCACACATAGTATGGAAGTGTTAGCGCCTTTTAAAAAATCAATTTCATCATCGTCATTGTCTTGCATGTATCCTGGGTGTTCTGAAGTATCATGATACCATAGCTGTGTGAGTCTTTTTTGCTTCATAAACTTGGTACTTAGAAGACCCTTTCAAGTATCTTCCTTTAGTTCTGGGAAATAAAAAAACTTTTTAAAAATAATTTTATGCCTTCCACTTTCTCTCTTTTCTCTTTCTCAGATGTCTTGGTTAAATGTAGGCTCTTTTGGATCAAGATGATGTGTTTCTTGTCTTTTTTTTTTTTTTCTTCTTCTCAGATTTTCCATTTTTCTGTCTTTTCTATATTCCGGAAGATTTTCTCATCTATTTCTTCCACCTGATTTATTACATTCTAAATTTCTGCATTCATGTCTTTAATTATCACAAATGGTTTCTTGTTCTGTGCTTCTTTTGGTTCACTTTGGAGTTTTTAATGGATGTAATAACTATCCATATCTCTTTGTGGCACTTAGATTTTTTTTTGATCTACAATTTCTGCTAAATTATCTCCATTCCTCCCAGAATGTGATGGACCATAGTCCTTTATAGATGCCTCACTTTTTTTTTTTTTTTAACATTTTAAAAATTTATTTGAGAGAGAGAGCATGAGCAGGGGGCAGGGGCAGAGGGAGAAGGAGAGGGACAAGCAGACTCTGCTCTGAGTGGGGAGCCCACAGTGGGGCTCAATCCCAGGACCCCGAGATCATGACCTGAGCCGAAGTCAGAAGCTTAACCAACTGAGCCACCCAGGCGCCCCGATGCCTCACTTCTTTTGAACAATCTTCTTATATTTTAATCCTTTTCCATGATATTAATTGCACCCTCCCATAATTGACATTTTAAGAGAATCACATTTTGCTACTCCCTGTAACTAGGACATAGACTTTGCTTCTGCCAATCAGAACATGCTCCTTTGAGAAGTTTGATTCTAAAGTGAGTTACAGGAGGAAACGGCCAGGACACCTGGCATCTATTTTGTACTGCAGGAAACAGAGGCAACATTTCTCTGGGATCTGCAGCAGGGGCCACAGTGGCTCCCTTACCAGACTAGGTCTACATTCTGGAAGATGTTCCTGGGGACTCAGCCCAGAGTTGATTCCGCCAGTCCTTTTAAAGTTTGTCTAAGATGCGTAACACCCAAAATAAGTACTTCCCTGATAATGGCTTTCTAGCTGGATTTACCCCCATATTCCAGATTTTTTCTTTTTCAAACTGCTCATATGGCCTTGCCACATGGACATTCAATGAACCCCACCTCTTGGTATTCATGTCCTTGTGTTATCCTCTTTCACTGAGTGTGGGCAGGCTGGCCATATTGGCTCACTTCTAATCATTACAATATGGCAGACGTAAGGGGATGTCACCTCTCAGATTACATAATAAAAAGAGCATAGCTTCCATTTTGGGTGCCCACTCTCTCTGGCTCATTCATGGATCATTCACCCTGGGAAAAACCAACTGCCATGTACTAAAACAGCCGTGTGGAGAGGCCTAGGTGGCAAGATCCTAAGGCCTACCAAATCCATGTGAGTGAGCTTGGAAACTAGGTCCCCTCACTCTCAGTTGAGCTTTTGAATGAGACCACAGCCCCAGCCAGTAGCCTGACAGCAGCGTCGTGAGAAAGCTTAGCTACAGGCACCCAGCTAAACAGCACCCGGTATCTGACTCACAGAAACTGTGAGATAATAAATGTCTGGTGTTTGACAGCGTTTTGCACAGAACTAGAACAAATAACCCTAAAATTTGTATGGAACCACAAGAGACCCTGAGTAGCCAAAGCAATCTTGAAAAAGAACAAAACTGGAGGCATCACAATCCCATGTTTCAAAATATACTATAAAACTATAGTAATCAAAACAGTATGGTACTGCACAAACAGAGACCCATAGAACAGAATAGGGAGCCCAGGAACACACCCACAATTACATGTTTAATTAATCTATGACAAACGAGGCCAGAATATGCAATGCGAAAAAGACCGTCTCTTCAACAAATGGTGTTGGGAAAACTGGACAGCTACATGCAAAAGAATGAAACTGGACCACTTTCTCCCACCATACACAAAAATAAACTCAAAATGGATGAAAGACCTAAATGTGAGACCTGAAACCATAAAAATCCTAGAAGAGAGCACAGGCAGTAACTTCTCTGACATCAGCCATAACAACTTTTTTCTAGATATGTCTCCTGAGGCAAGGGAAACCAAAGCAAAAATAAACTATTGGGACTACAGCAAAATAAAAAGCTCTGAACAGCAAAGGAAACAGACAACAAAACAAAAACACAACTTACTGAATGGGAGAAGATATTTGCAAATTATATATCCGATAAGGGGTTAATATCCAAAATATATGAAGAACTTATACAATGCAACACCAAAAAACCCCCAAATAATCCAAAAGACATAACCAGACATTTCTCCAAAGAAGACCTACAGATGGCCAACAGACACATGAAAAGATGCTCAGCATCACTCATCATCAGGGAAATGCAAATCAAAACAACAGTGACCTATCACCTCATACCTGTCAGTGGCTAAAATCAACAACACAAGAAACAACAGGTGTTGGTGAGGATGCAGACAAAAGAAATCCTCAGGCACTGTTGGGAATGCAAACTGGTGCAGCCACTATGGAAAACAGTATGGAAGTTATTAAGAAAATTAAAAACAATTAGCATATGATCCAGTGATTTCTCTACTGGGTATTTACCCAAAGAATATGAAAACACTAATTTAAAAAGATATGTGCACCTCTGTGTTTATTGCAGCATTGTTTACAATAGCCAAGATATGGAAGCAACCTAAATGTCCATCAATAGATGAACGGATAAAGAAAATGTGGTGTGTGTGTATATATGTATTCCACACAATGGAATATTTCAAGGATGAAATCTTGCCATTTGCAACAACACGGTTGGATCTAGTGGGTAGAATGCTAAGGAAAATAAGTCAGTCAGAGAAAGACAAATACCATATGATTTCACCCATGTGGAATTTAAGAAACAAGCGAACACAAAGAGAAAATTATTTTAGGAGACAAACCAAGAAACAGACTCGTCTACCAAAATCTATGTGAGTGAGCTTGGAAACTAGGTCCCCTCACTCTCATTTGAGCTTTTCAATGAGACCACAGCCCCACCTGTCTGATTGAATATGGTTCAATGGTTACTGGAGGGCAGGTGGGTGGGGAGATGGGGGAAATAGGTGAAGGGGATTAAGAGTACACTTGTTGTGATGAGCTGAGTAATGTATAGAATTGTTGATCACTATATTATACACCTGAAATATAACACTGTTGATTTTTAAAAATTATTTAATGAATTAAAAAAGTGTGTGGTGTTTTTCAGCCACTAAGTTTGGGGGTAATTTGTTAGGTAGCAATAGCTAAATAGTACATTAATCGCAAATTTAACTTGTCTAAAACCAGACTTCTGATCTTTACTCCTGCCCCCAATGTGCTCCTCCTCTCAGACTCCCTCATCTCTGTGAATGACTGCCCTATCCTTCCAGTGGCTGAGACCAAAAGCTTGGAATCACCCTTGGCTTCTCCTTCTCTCTCTTGACTGATAACCAAGCCATCAGCAATCCCTGTCAGATCTACCTTCACGGTATTTCTAAAATCTGCCCCTTTCTGCTCATCTCTGCTGTACTCGCCCTGGATGAAACCACTGTCCTCTGATATGGATGATTGTGCTAGTGTCTTCACGGGTCTCCCTCCCTCCATTTTTATCCCTCTACAGTCTCTTTCCAACACAAAGCCAAAGTGACCCATTTAAAGGTAAAATCATTTTTCTCCTTGGCTCAAAGCTCTCTAATGGTTCTGCATCTGGCTAGTGAAGATGGTCTTTAGAATGACTTGAAAGGCCTGTGTGGTCTGACCTTCTCTCCAAGCTCTCTTCCCTTTCCCAAGCCATCCTGGAGCCCATCTCAGGGCCTTTGCACTTGCTGTTCTTCGGCCAGAAGGCCTGGACACACCTGACGGTAAGGAAGGGATTGTCTCCTTTGTCCGTTGCCATACTCCCCATACCAAGCACTCTGCCCAGTTTAGAGTAGGTCTTTAAATATCCATTGATCACATGTATACACTCAGAGTGGATGCGGTGCTCCGCAGCTAAAAGCCCTGAGCGATACACAGCATCCATTGTTTGATCTGTTTGTCCTTTGTGCAGGAGCTTTGCTCTGCATGCCTAAGACTGTTACCTCTTTGTATTTAATTGTGAAACACTGGTTCATTCATGTAGGTAGTTAACATGATTTTCTCTGTCTTTAGTGGCCTCTTTCCTGAATGAGAGGGCTGACTATACGGTGTGCGTGCGGCACGTGCGTGCACGCGTATTTTGGGTGGGGGTTACTGGGCATATCCAATGGCAGCCTTCACTAAAATCTTTCACTAAAGCATATTCATGTTAGGAACAGGCAGATACATTGGGTTTCTTCCCCAAAAATGTCCAAATGAGGCTGGCTTTCTCTACTTTGAGGGCTCAACCACCCTGTATTGTCCTGGTCCAATTTTTGGAGCATTTTCCTCCGGTTTCAGTCCAGGGGCAAATCCCACCATCACTGGTAGGGGTGAGGGATGCCGCTACTTGAGGTTTTTCTATCATTTCCATCAATGTCTGTTCTTCATCCCATGTTTGTCCCCAGAGGCACCCAGATGCAAGAACTCTGCTGTGTGTCTTGGTAGGGGGGCTCCTTCCCTGTTTTTTTTGGTGTGTTCCCCCTTCTACCTCCCATATTCCTGGTATTCACCATTTAAGACTGCAGATGCCCGCTCCCCTGCTCCCTTTTCAATTCTAAGCAATTCTATGAGTTTATTCTCGTTACTTCTTTTTTTTGCTCCTCTCATGTCAGTGAGTTTTCAGGAAAATGAGGTGGTAAACTCAAATGCACACTATGTCATATTCAATCAGATATGCACGATATTGTAATTTTTGCTTCTTGCCACCCTCCTTAGATGCTAGTTTTATTTTTCCACTCACCTTCATTTTCTTTTACCAGAAGCTTTTGTTCCTGGTGTTATGAAATTTTACAATGATATGCCTCTTGGTGGAGGCGTTTTTTTATTCATTGTACTGAACAGAGTCCCTCCCTTGCTTCTGGAAAAATTTCCCCTATTTTTGATAGTTTTCTACTCACTACTTTATCTTCCTAGAATTCCTATTTGTTAGAAGTTTTACCTCCTGGATAGATTAGCCATCTCTCTCATCTTTTTTTTTTGTCTTCTTCTTGTGAGCATTCCTCATCTCCTCCTCCTTCAACTGAATTTATTTTGGCTATCCTGCTTTTAATTTCCAAGAGCTCTTTTTATTCTCTATTTGTTCCTTGTTTTTGGCCTTTCTTGTTTTATGAATACAATATCCTCTCTTACCTCCTGGAAGATCAGAGCCCTGTTTTTGTTTGTTTTAATCTATTTCCTCTGGATTTACTTCTTCTCTTTGCTTTGGATGGCTTTCCCGAATATTTGGAGATTCCTAACTGTATGCTCTGTTACATAGATAAACTGAGGCATATAAAGAATTTTAAGAGTTTCAGCAACAATCTTTTGAATTGGGTAAGACCAGACTGAACACGGTGAAGATTAGCTTGGCTGGCAGGAGACCCGGGAAGGCTTACAGAGAGCAAGTGTGGAAGCAAACAGACGAAATGATCTGATGGGCTGTGGCTTAGTTGGCTGTTTGTGATTGGTTGTCCGTAGCCTTTTGATTTCATAACCCGGAGGCATTTATAGGCTTAGATTTTGGTTTGCTTATGTAGGCCACCATGACATTAGAGACACTTCAGGCCGATGGGGTGTGTAATTAATTAAACAGCTATATTCAAGAGTAAGACCAGGCGTGAGTTTCATTTGTTCATTTTAGAATAATTTGGACCATTGGGCATTTGTATGGAGGTCATTTCTCTGGGATCCTGAGTGGTGTGTATATTGCAGGACGCTCATTCCCACATTGGGTGGCAGGAATAATAGTCACAGACTGGCAAACATCAGCAATTAAGTGTCATTGTCTAAACATGATTACCCCACCCCCCACCCCCGGGAGGATACTAAGCTATGCCGTTACCATATTTTACTGTTATTATCCTGTCATCTGTGACCAACTTGAGGACCTGTTCTGTTATTTACTTTTACCTTGATGTTCCTTGAGGTCTCAATAAATGCATGTGGAATGATGAATGGATAAGCTCAGCCCGGCAGGGATTTGCTCCTGGCCTTGCCCCGCACCTCGAATAACATGAGCCTAACAATGCTGTGACCAACTGACGACTGTGTCCAGGTCCCTGCCCGGGGCCCTGAGTGATCCATTCCCGGTGAGGCCGCTCAGCCCTCGTGTGACCAATACAGGGTGCTCATGCGCCCAGGGCCCAGAAGGCAGAGACTCACCTCTGCTGTGTCCTGTCACTGCAATTAACAGCGACGCTGAGTGTACGGCTGCATCCTTTTTGCCAAAACTGAACATAGAGCTAATGGCTTCCAGCAATACGGTAATCTCAAGCTACCCTCATGTCTGTTCACTCTGGGTATTTTCCCCTTTCATATTTTCCATATTAAAGAGCGATCAGCGTCATATCAGCCCTGCCATTTTGCCATTTCACTAACTTGGAGAGCCACTTGTCATCTGAAAATGTGCCCTCTTTGAGACCAGTGGAGAACACGGTATTCTTTTCCATCTAGAAAAAAGAGCACGATCCCTATTCTCATTTCCCTCTTTAAGTCCCTTTGTGTCAGATTTGTCCCGATGCCAAGATTGTTAATATTTTAAACAGGCTTTCTTAAGATTTTTAAAAAGTACAAATGGATGATGCTTTCCTATTTAAGCACATGTTACTCACTTGCCTCATACTAAGTCCGATGAGGGATGAAGAAAAAAAAAATTCTCTTCAGAGTTTCACAATCTAGTGGAGGAAAAACACACAAACATAACTAAGTTTGGCAAATGTTGTATTATTATTAACAACTCAGAAACAGTATTTCGTGGATAGAGAATAAACTCATGGTCTCTCTGTGACCCCAGCTGGGTATCCACGAATGACTCTCAAATATGTAAGTAAAATTTAAAATCAGGAAAATTACCTTGTGCTTTGCTTTTATCATTTCCACTTAAGATTTGTAAATTAACAAATGGAAATCCAAAGTGACAGGCAGGTGTGAAAGAGAACTCAAAGAAACAGCTGCTTTAAGGAATAATATTGAAAATGTATAAAAGCTGTTAATAAATAAAAAGAAGCCCATATGTGTATTTTTAAAATCCCAAACATTTCTTTCCTGGCTCCTTCACAATCCCAAAGTATAAATAGCTTTTTTTTTTTTTTAAATCAAATCTGCCCAGATTTCTGCAGACCCTCAAGGAAGCATAAAGAATAAGACATGAGTCGATGTGAAAGATTATGTTAGAAATGGTGGTTGTTAAAAAGGAAAGTGGAGCAAAGCATGAAACACCGAGCTCAGGCTCAGGAATGTGTCTGGGGAACTAGTCGGTGGGGAGGCACGTTTGACACAAGAGCAGCTTGATTAAAACCCTCAGTGGAGCCCTTGGATTGTCAGAGATCTCGTGGGGGTGCAGAGGTTGGGAAGGCTCCAGACCTCCTCAGTCCCCTTCCACCAACCACCAACAAAGACCAAAGCAGCTCTGCGCGTGTCTCTCTCTCTCTCTCTCTTTTTTTTAAGATTTTATTTATTTATTTGACAGAGAGAGCACAAGCAGGGGGAGTGGGAGAAGGAGAAGCAGGCTCCCCTCTCAGCAGGGAGCCTGATGCGGGGCTCGATCCCAGGACCCTGAGATCATGACCTGAGCCGAAGGCAGACGCTTAACTGACTGAGCCACCCAGGCGCCCCCGGGCATGCCTCTTTTTTAGACTGGACTTCTGCGTGGGGTTCTATTTGGACCCAGGGTTGGGCAGTTCCACAAAGTTTAATGAGGGTTATTGCATCAGCCCAGAGAACCGCTCCGGAGAGCGGAAGGTGCCACCTGCACAGCGGCCCTAAATCAAAACTGAATCATGAAGGCGAGCAAGACAGACAGACCTCGGGAATCCTGGCACGTGCTTGATAAAGTAAGTAGAACCAGTCAATCCCAACAGTGTCTAGGGCTCCGGAGGAAAGGCCAGGGCAATCAGAAATCATTAAAGCTCGATTATCATGAGCTGAATGGCCATCTCAGGTCATTGCGAGGGAACGACCTAGAAATCCACCTAGGGGCAATGCTCCAAGATGGTGGGTGAAGATTTTAAACATCAGAATTACAGACAGGCTTTACCAAGGATTTAGGAAGAACGAAAACATTGAGGGATGGAAGAACAAGATAAATTTGGAGTTTACCCCTTCACACATGGCGACTAGCAAAGGAAGGCTTGGAGAAAATGTGCAGGAAGCTGGGAGCTAGGGGGTGGTCCGTGTTCCTGCAGGATGACCAGCTTGAACTTTCAAGGTCGCTTGACCTTTCACCTGACCTTTAACATAGACCACATTGACCGTTCTTTTAGAAACCCAACAGGGGTTTGCAAGAGGTACAGAAACGCTCTGTCAACCCCAAATCCCACAGCTGTGAGGACTCTCCTGAGGAGCACTATTGATCTGAATTACGTGGGGGTTTTTCTGAAAGAGCAGTTGCCTCGGACCTTCCCAGAGGGCGTGGTTCGTGACAGAACATCAAGGTCTGTACGTCAGACCCCAAAAATAGGGGAAGCACAAGATATAAACTCGACTCTTACAAAGATTTCAGATTTCTGGGTTCATCCACACACCTGGCCTCCATTGCACTCAACCTAGGATCCCAATAATTCCGTTTTAAATGAATAAATCAGCGTGTCAGGCACTGAGGCCGACACTAGGAATACAGGGGTAAGAATTTACCACTGTAAATTGCGGAATTTTTTAAAGACTTTATTTGTTTATTTGAGAGAGCGAGAGATTGAGCATGAGAGAGCGAGCACAAGCGGGTGGGGGGCAGAGGCAGAGGGAGAAGCAGGCTCCCCGCTGAGCAGGGCTCGATCCCAGGACCCCAGGATCATGACCTGAGCTGAAGGCATATGCTTCACCGACTGAGCCACCCAGGCGCCCCAAGACTTGTGGAATTTAAAGCCCTGTAGCTTGAAAGCAGAATGAAGAGAAATCAAGACATTACAATTTACTGCAGCAGCATGCAAGTAAAATGAGAAAGCAAGTCACTGTAATAATTAAAAACATATTTAGAATCTAGTGGTGAAAAAAATCTAAATGTATCACTTATGTTTAAGTTGAACAGATGAAATCCTCTGGGTAAAGAGCCACTGACAGAATTACGAGCAAAATGTAATTATCTGCTACTTACAGAGACACACAACGGAAAGTCCTATGTAAACTGAAAGCTATGTGAAAGCACAGCTGCAAATAGCCTGCTCTCCTACAAGATGTAATGAGGTCCTACGAGGTACAACATACCCTAATTCCTCCTGCTGCCTCGTCAAGGCTGATGAACACATAGCGAATACATGAGAAAATTCGGATATTGGATTATGTGATGGAAAAATGCACAATTTTCCTAGCAGTATAAGAAAAAAATAATAGGGGCGCCTGGGTGGCTCAGTCAGTTAAGCATCTGCCTTCGGCTCAGGTCATGATCCCAGGGTCCTGGGATCGAGCCCCGCATCGGGCTCCCTGCTCCGCGGGAAGCCTGCTTCTCCCTC
This sequence comes from Phoca vitulina, assembly GCF_004348235.1. NCBI lineage: Eukaryota > Metazoa > Chordata > Mammalia > Carnivora > Phocidae > Phoca > Phoca vitulina. The sequence continues at coordinate 17,847,299 of NW_022589722.1, read as the reverse complement.
TCCCATTCCCCCTGCTTGTGTTCCCTCTCTCGCTGTCTGTCAAATAAATAAATAAAATCTTAAAAAAAAAAATAAATTGAGCCACCTTCTAGGCACCATTAATCATGGTTCCAACTCACAAAAATAAAGTGATAAATTCCATTGCTGGCGATCAGGAGAAATATGTATTCGTACTACATTGCCTAGTGACACTGTAAATGGGATTCATCTGTCTGGGGACAGTAAGGAAATATTGCAACAAAAACTATGAAATTGCTCAAGTCCTTTGTTCTGGTATCACTGCTGAATCTCAAGGAAATATCCTGGGGGAAAAAAAAGAGTTGTTTTTATTTTTTAAAACAATGTTCATATTGGCACTGTTTATAATTTCTTTAAAAATTAGAGAAATGCTCCAAATTCTCAGCATGAAGGGATTAGCTAAATAAGCCATGGGACCTTGTCTTAGCTGCAGCTATTGGAACAACAAGCAGACATCTGCATTGGCCCACGAGGGATGAACACCATCCAGAATTACCTCCCCCCCTCAAACTAGAAAAATGGACAAAATCTAGGAATCAATCTATTTTCAGACATTGGACAGCGGGCAGAACGTGACCGGGATCCCTGAGAAAAGGGAACAGTTGAGCTGAGGCCTACCTTGGCCAAAGCTTTCTGTCTGGAGGGAATTCCCAAAGCGCGGCTCCTGGAGGAGAATCCCAGACTCTGTCCACCAGTCCCTCTGAGTTGAGGAGATGGACTGACGCTCTGACAGGCCAACGTTTCTAGAACTGGCAGAGTAGGGTGCCCCAGGGAGGAGAAACATGTTGAGGAAGAGGCTCAGACATTTAGATAGGGGTCCTCTTGAGTCTTTGACTAAATGCCAGTGAGTGCACGTGTGGAGAAGAATCCCACAAGGCCAGCCAAGAACAACTCCCAAAGACAGAACAATAATCCCAGAGGTTACACCGTGCCAGGCAGGAGTTGCATCTCCTCTAGCCAGAGAGACAGGTCTCACTGAGTATTCAGGGCACTAACGAGGATCCTTAGAAAGGCCACAGCTTACAAATGGGGTTTCATTAGTTCTAGGAAAAAAACTAGCCTAAAAAGCACCTTCCATGACTTTTTACTACTAAAACCCAGTCAGGAAAAGTTACATAGCTTAATGAGCCATACATCTATTAAGTAAAATGAATTTATAATTAAAGGTCTTCCCACAGTGAAAATTCCAGGTTCAGTTGGCTTCACAGGTGAATTCCACTTAACAGGAAGAAATATGACAATTTCTGCACAGATTCTTCCAGAAAATAGGAGAAGGAGCCCTTCTTAAGTCATGTTATGAGATCAGCATTCTCCCGACATCAAAACCAGATGAACACATTACAAGAAAAGGAAACTACAGACTAGTGTTTCCCATGAACATAGATGCATAATAGCAAAGTGGCTGCCTCAGTTTGCTGATAATGGGCATCTGCAGAAGATCTCTAGCTGGCATCAATCTTTATATTCAAAAACAAATGCTTTCCTCCCAACCACTTCTATTAAACCTTATGTTGGAGTTTGGAGCCAGTGCAATTAAAAAAAAAAAAAAAAGCCTGCTGAAGGAAATGACACTACATGATTTCAAGACTTATTATGAAACTCTAGTAATTACAACAGTATGATGTCAGTGGAACAGAGTAGAATCCAGACAGATACCCACATATGTGTGGGTGGTCACTTGCTTTTTGACACAATACCAAGGTGAGAAAAGCACACTTTTTTCAACAAATGGCATTCAAAAAACCAAATATCTATATGGTCTTAACTCTGACCCTTCATACCATATACAAAATTAACTCTAAATGGATACAGTCTTAAATGTGGGGGCTAAGACTTTAATACCTCTGTAAGAAAGCCCCGGAGAAAATCTTGGCGACTTTATTGAGGGCAAAGATTTCTTACATAGGGCACAACCTGCCACAAAATAAAAATTGAGAAATTGGACTTCATCAAAATTGAAACGTTTTCATCTTTGAAAGATGCTATTAAGAAATTGAAGAGGCAAGCCACAGACTGGAAGAAAAGATTTGCCAAACACGTTTCTGATAATGGACTTCAATGCAAAACTTATAAAGAAAGCTTACAACTTGATACCAGGAAGAAAAAGCCAATTTTTAAAATCGGCAAAAGATTTGAATGAATACTTCTCCGGAGAAGATATGTAAATGTGTATATAAAATAATACAAAGTGGTACATAAAGACACAAAAATGCCTAATTCATGTGTAGACAATGGAAAGAATCAGAAATGAATCCGAAAATGATTTTCTGTAATCACTGAAATCCTTTTAAATAAGGTTTTTTTAAAAAAAATTTTATTTATTTTTTTTAGAGATTTTATTCATTTATTTGACAGAGAGCACAAGCAGGGGAAGCGGCAGACAGAGGGAGAAACAGACTCCCTGCCGAGCAGGGAGCCTGATGCGGGGCTCGATCCCAGGACCCTGGGATCATGACCTGAGCCGAAGGCAGACGCTTAACCGACTGAGCTACCCAGGTGCCCCAATAAGAGGTTTTTTTTTTAAAACAAACATTTTTATTAAAAAGCTTAAGTTCAAAATAGAGAATGGATAATCATTGATTAGGATGACAAGATGCCAAATTTCCAACATTTACCTTGTGGCAACAGCCCAACATGTAAGCTCAAAAGTGAGGAATACAGATCCCAGAATGCCACAGAAATGTAATTTTAGAGTTTGCAGAATTTCAGAGAGGATGCTACACCGACTCTTATCTGGCTAATAATTTATAGCTCCAGCTTCATTTCTGGGAGGAGAATAAAGTCAGCTCTTTGTTGAAGGAGCAGAGGAATCAGGAGCGGCCCCTGGTTCGGAAGAGATGACAGGCGCTGTGTTCTCCAAAGCAAGCAAATGCCTTTTCAAGAAGGAATTGGCGTTGGGATCCTGCGGCTGCTGCTGAGACCTCCATGTGCAGAATAAGAATAGCGCAGCAGAATGTGGTCCCTGCTGTTCCGCTCGTGTTTGTATCGTATCAATCACACATCCAACGAGAATTCACTTGCTTTCATTCTTTTTGCAAAATTGCGGGCATTCTCTGTGCCTGCCCGTTAAGGTTGAAGTTGACGGACGGACATGTCCAGCATGGGGTGCTTGGCTTTGGGCTAAGTGCTGTCGGAACACCTGGGGGCTTGTGTGGAAATGTGCCGCTCAAGGGCAGGGACTGGCGATCTGTCAGGAGAGCCCCGAATGAAACAGATCCTCGCGTCTCTTACCCACGCTTCTGTCGGAAAATACACATTACCGGTGAGAGAAGGGCCTGGGCTGTGTACCGATCAGTGTCCTACTCAGTAAGCTTCTCGGAATTAGCGTGATGCAGAAAGAGCAGGAGGTTCGGACCTTGGCTCCCTGGTGTTGTACTTAACCTCTCTGAGCCTTAGTTTCCCCATCCGTAAAATTAGGGTCCAAGTCGACAGTTCTTCTTGGCAACCCTTGGACCAGATGTGTTTTAGAATTCAGAAATTTTCAAATTGTAGAAAAATAATGCTGTGCCAATAGCCTGCATTACCCGATATTCTGGGAGGGCGCAGGGCTGGATACTGTAATAACACACATTAATATTTCTGTAGGGAAATGTATGAATATTCACAGTAAGTGGGATAAATAAAGACTATAATTAGTCTCATGTTAGTTAAGGTGAGGTTTTGCTGCCAAGTGAGCTGTAAATCTATAAAAAGATTTTTGGTTTTCAAGGTTTATAGATTTCAAAACTGCCGATGAGGGGATGTGGAAGTGTTATATTCAGGGCCGCTGCTAGGCCACAGGGCTTTTCTGTGAGGAGAACAAGATGACCATTATACCACGGAAACCACCAGCTTTTGTGTAAATTAGAACAGTACCCCTTCTGGACGATCACAGCCCCTGTGCCCATAACTTGGCAAGTACAGTAAGAGGAATGCATCGTTTCCTTTCACAGTACGTGTCAGTTGTCAGCCTCATCCTTAACTAGGCACCTTTGTGTAGTGCACAACCCGTACAACCAGACCCTGTACAACCAGTGGCCCTGATCATACCCACATCTCCGTGTTGCTGGAGGAATAAGCAGTAATGTAGGATATTCCCTTTCCCCCACAGCTACAGCTCTACCTCAGACTGTCTCTTGTGCTCTAGATAAATGCTTTTCAAATGTGAATGTGCACATGAATCACCTGGCTTCTCAAAATGCAGGAGGGCTACGTGAAACACTGTTTCTAGCAAGCTCGCAAGTCACATGCTGCTCGTCCACAAACCACACTGAGTAGTAAGGTTCTAGACCCACTTATCCATCTTCCTCTGGATGTCCCTCATGAACTTAATTAAGCATGTCCTGTACTAAAGTCATGGCCTTTTCAGAAACCTGTTTCTGCTCCTGATTATCTGACCCGCATTCATGGACCCAGTTTCCAGGTATTGTGTCTCCCAAGCAGGGAAAGTGCCAGTTCTCCCTGCTTCCTCAGTTCCTCTTCCTCACCCACATATCAATCAGTTGCTAAAAGCCACAGATTCTACCTTCTTTGTATTTCTCCCATTCAGGCATTTTTGAGCTGGACAATTCTTTATTGTAGAGATCTGTCCACTGGGGGCAGAATCACCCCTGGTGGAGAGACGCCGCTCCAGTCCCTTGCCTTCTCTCCATTTCTCCCGCTACTGACTTGGATCGCTTCTTTCCCGGGGATAGTGTGGTGTTTCATCTTTGTGTATATTTTAATTATCCTATAACAATCTGTTGACATTTCTGTGTTCTCCACTTGAGTATGAGTCCTAAGAATTCCCACGCTCTTGGCATCTTGCACAGAGTCTGACATAGGCAATGCTTAACACATTTGAATGAATGAATGAACGAATGAACAAATGAATGAATGATTCAATCCCCTCATAGCTGCAGGTTCCTAGAAGGAGTGAGGAAGCTCAGGGCTCCGCTCACAGGAGATCCACCCCAGGGTTAGAGTACCACCCGTGCGTGTCTGGAGAGAGCCTGATGGGTGCAGAAGGAACTGTGAGAAGCGGACGACATCCAAAGTGGTTTCTGCCCCAAGATACTCCCACCTGCCCTTCGGCCTCTCTCTCTCTTAACCTGTTTGCGCCTGGCCTCTCTACACTGCTCAGAAAGGTCGTTCATTCCACTGCTGCTCAACCCAGGGTGCACTGGGCGGTGTTGCTCTGGGAGCAGCTGCTTGAACACGCTCTCTTCGTCCTGAATGGCTGCCCTTGAAACCTGGTTCAGGGCTTACGTTTGAAACCCAGGTTGGCTTGTTCTGTGCAGGCCATGAGAATACGTGTGGCTCAGGCACTGCATTTCGGTAGACGCACAGCCTCCTCTGAGGCCCCCGGGTTGAATTTCACTTTTGCCATTGGCTTTTAGTTGACGTCCAACCTTTAGGAATCGTTTGTCCAAATTTGCTGATAACCGGTCCAGCTGTTTTCACAAGATAACTGTAATAGACAAGTGTAAGATAATAGAAAAAAACCTATCTTGGTCCCTGCCCTGGTTCCTGGCCAGAGCTCCTAAAACCCTTGTATTTCCCTGAGGGATCAGAGCACACAGAGCATCTGTTGTACTATTTGGTCTTGACCCGGTTCTAGACACAGAGCTCCCACATCCCTTGGACTTTTCTGGGTGATAGCAATGTTCTTTGCTCTACTGAGGTGATGCTTGGTGGGCTCCTGGCCAGGGCTAGTCACCAGAAAGACCATGCCATGATTAGAAGGTTGGAATTTTCAGCCCCGCCCCCCATCCTCCAGAGTGGGGAGAGGAGCTAGAAATGGAGTTATTGGTCCATCATGCCTACATGAGGAAGCCTCCATAGAGATCCCAAAAGTCTGGGGCTCAGAGGGCTTCCGGGCTGGTGAACACTTGGGGGTGCTGGGAGAGAGAGCCTGGAAGCTCCGTGCCCCCTCGCTGTACCTTGTCCTGTGCGTCTCTTCCATCCCCATGCTCATCTGTATCCTTCAACCTATTCTTTTATAATAAACTGATAAGCAGTTAGGAAAGTGTTTCCCTGAGTTCTGTGAGCCCCTCTAGCAAATGAATCACACCTGAGGAGGGGGTGGTGGGAACCTCTGACCTATAGCTGGTTGGTCAAGAGCCCAGGTGACATCTGGGCTTGTGACTGGCATCTGAGGTGTGTGTGTGTGTGTGGGGGGGGTTGGTGTAGTCTTGTAGGACTGAGCCCTTCACCTGTGGGACCTGTTTCCAGGTAGAGAGTGTCAGAATTGCATTGAATTTTAGGACACCCAGCTGGTGTGGCAGAGAACTGCTTGTTGTGGGGAAAACACCCCCTCCAATCTGGTGTCAGGAGGGTGGGGTGTGGCTGCGGTGTGGGGGTAAAGGGGACACAGAGGAGGGGAGCTAGTTTTTCCTATCTCAACAACACAGGCCGAAACTTAATAGATTGTCTAGTTGTCTGCGACTATTTTAGTCTGAACTTGACCCTTTTTGTCTTCCAGCCCCTTCTTTGTCTCCTTAGTGTCTTTCAGTTGTATTTAATCAGCTTTTGCCACTTGGGCTAAAGTTTTAATCTCTTCCCATGTCTGTCTGCAGGACCCTCATCCCCCCCGGTCTGTACTTTCTATCTGCCTCCTGTCTTGGCCCACCAGTGAGGCCAATTCCAATGGGCCAGGAATCAACCCGACCTGGGCTTGAATTCTGGCTCTGCCACTTATTAGATGAGTGATTTAGTGGAAGCTGTTTATTCCAATCTTCTGCTTCCTTACCTGCAAAAAAGGGTACAGGCCTCTCCCTTGTTGGTTGGTGTGAGGATGAAGAGTTAATAAAAGTTAGCCACTTTTGGGCGCCTGGGTGGCTCAGTCGGTTAAGCGACTGCCTTCGGCTCAGGTCATGATCCTGGAGTCCCTGGATCGAGTCCCGCATCGGGCTCCCTGCTCGGCAGGGAGCCTGCTTCTCCCTCTGACCCTCCCCCCTCTCATGTGCTCTCCCTCTCTCATTCTCTCTGTCTCAAATAAATAAATAAAATCTTTAAAAAAAAAAAAAAAAAAAAAAAAAAGCCACTTTTACGGTCAACTTTCTTTATGAAACTATGTATTTTTGGAAAAGACCATATTAAGAGCAAACATTTCCGAGCCTCCTGGAGTTGGGTCTGTGCTCATTGTGCAAGGAAGCTCAGCCTACAGCTGTCACTCCTTTAGACAGAGCTCCTTCTTCCTTCCTTCATTTCTTCTTCAGGCGTTTCTCCTTCATCCTGTTGCCAGTTTGGTTCTAGGCACGAAGTTGTTCCTGGCTTGATCTATCAGATAATGATCCCAGACTGGATGCAGCCATAAAACAAAAAAAAATCTTGTCTAGCTGGTGGCTGCTCCAAACCGACGTGAACGCCAAGCCTTTGCTGTTCTTCCACAATGGCGCTTTCTATTATTTTTAAAAACAAACACTGAAAATTAAAAAGCAGATTAATACAGAGACTGGTTTTCATTGCAGTCTCTCGTATTTCAAATTAATGGGGTTTTGTAGGAATTTGGAGGCTGCATTTCCTTAGCATGGGAGCCTAACTTTGGTTCCCACCTCGAATCTGAGCTCTTTCCTGCATCTCTGCCTTTTCCTTTGTACTTTCTTTTTTCCTTATTTCTTTTCTCCCGTCTTCATCTTGTTCTAATGCTGTTCTCTGAGCATCCCTTCTTGAAGCCATTGATACTTCTGTGGAATCCTCTAACTGCTAATCAACCTCTTTGGCATAAAGAGCCACAGAAAAGGATTTGGGTAGATCATTAGAGAAATGTCAAAGCTGGAAAGGCTCAGAGGTCACCTAACTTAAGGTTTTCAAACTGTGTTCCCTACAACCCGAGGGGTCCATGGAGGTTCACGGGAACTTTCTGGGGAAAAGAGGCTCAGGTGGTCCTCAGACTATTCAATCACAGCATCTCTGCTTCATCTATTGTACGTTCAACATACAAAAAAAATTTAAGAGGCTCATTTTTCTTCTTAATTGAAAACCACAGACCTAGCTCAATTCTTACATTTTAAAGGTGAGGGAACTGAGGCCCCAACAGGAAGTAATTACCTCCAGGTGACACACCGCTCCTTGGTGGATGAAGTAGGACTAGCAACCTCAACTGAGATAAACAATTCAGATATTATTATTTTCCCCATTTTTGAAGAAGCAGTATGTTTGTGAACAGTTCTCAGCCAGCTCTGGGTTTGGAATCAGGCTGTTTCCATTCTGACTGTTCTGTCTAGAGGTTGTTATGATGTGGGGAGTCTGTTGGTGCTGGGAGAGGATTGTAAAATGGGGGACAGGTTGTTCGTTTCTCGTGTCAGCCTTGCTAGAATCTCCCTTATCGTATCATATTGGAAACACTAGACCCGAGATATGAGATAGACTCTGCGGCGAATGTAGACCGGACTCGTCTTCCCACTTCCTGTAAGTCATCCAGGACCCCAGGGGGCCACAGCCATTGGCCACAATGTGCCAGCAGGAATGTGGGTACCAGCAATGCAAAGCTCAGAATCGCACTTCGAGAGGGATTCCCCCAGAGATTTGTGCTCCACTAAGCCCTCAGGGTCCGGCCCCCCTCAAATGTCTTCTTGGCCAATGGTTCCTAGTCTTTTTGGATATTGTGACTTTTTGAGAAAATGTTTGAAAAGGCTTTGGGGGCTGCCATGGAATTGCCAATATCTTTCTTATTTTCTTAATCAGTGTCTACTATCATAAAAGTTATGTGATTACCAGTTATGTCTCAAGGAAAGACACAACTTGAGAAAGGAGAGCTCTTCCCAAGAAAGGACACTTTGGCACTGGATACTAAGGATTCTGCCTGGTGCTACTGTTGTTCACTTGGAGGTGGATCAAAAATGAGCGCACCCTGGCCCTCCAGGGGCCAGAAGTTTCTGTAGCTTCTTCAGTGTCAGCCAGAGGGCACCAGTGGTGCCATCAGAAATAGTGACCCTTTAGCTGGCCACTGACAAGAGGGCATTTCCGTCTTACTCCGAGAATAAACGAACACTGGGGATGTCCTCATTCATGCTTGCTTCCCAATGACATTTTCCACTGTCCTGGATGAGACAGGGACAGGCCCTGACCAAGTGATGTGACTTACTACATTAAAAAGAAGTACATTTTCCATTAATTGAAGACAACTGAGCTCCACAGTCTGGACATTACCCAAGCAGAAGGGACCTCAGCAAGGACAGTAGTGACACCAGGAATGGGTGGGAGCCGGCCACTGGTGGGCAGACAGCTACTAACCCTACCTGGCATGGTTGAAAATGGGATACGTTTTTAAATCTAATCCTCTCATGTGAAATGTTTAGATAACACATTTAAAGAAATTAGAATAGAATAAACAACTTTGAGTATGTTTCCTTTGGCACAATAGAAATAAGTAAATCATTTCTAGCACTAAAGCTAAAAAATGTCCATCAAGGGAGCAGCAATGGGGCATCTGAAAAGGAATGGGTCCGGATTTGGAAAATTGGGGCTCGCAGGGCAGGTCTGCAACTTCTGGATGGTGGACAGCTGCTTAAAGGCATGTCGTTTAGTGGGAGAGTGTGGGGTTCTGAAGGCACATCAACCCACGCTGGAATACCGGCTCTGTCCCCAAAACCATTTAACCCTCCAGAGACTGTCTCCTTATTTTTCCCATGGATGGTGGGACTACATGATCATGGTGGGCCTCCTAAAGTATCACCCAACAGAATTTGTAGGTAAGACAGGAATGCGGAAAGCTCCCATTCATCCACTAAACAGGAAGGGTTCAGATCAGTGGTGGCCTTTACCGTGGCCAAGACTGGCAGTGGGGTTCGCATCTGTTTCTCCCTCTCCATCCTTTGGTGCACACGAGCAGGGCCCCCCACACACTAAGGCACACAGCCCACCCAACCCGTACAGCCTTTTGTCAATGAGCCATGAATAAACCATACACAGAGAGAAGCTTCTTTTTTTTTCTTCAATTTAATTGAAGTTACTTAGAAAAATAATCAGGCTTGAATGGCTTTTCCTGGAGGAAGGTTCATGAACATTTCACGCTTTTGTTGGCAATGTGGAATTCAGCTTTCTCGAACAGTACAGTAGGAGACGGAGAGTTTTTTAAAACAAGCCCTCTACTGCATACAAATAGGTAAGGAAAAAAAATCACACTCCACAAAGATGTTAAGTTATATGTGCATATACCATACTGAGCATGCTCATAGGAAAACAGTACGGGCAGCCCCTTCTGTACCCGACAGAGTAGCAAATCGAAATTCGCCTGTGAATAGCCAAGGGGCAAGCTGGTTATCGTAGGTCCTGTTGCCTGTTCATAGGGTCCGGTCAGCTGATGAGAAAAGGCTGGAAGAAATAAATGCTGGTTTTCAGAAATTGGGGGAGCCATGAGGTCAGTCCCGCTGACATAGGAGGGGGCTGGGAAGGGATTCTGGTCACCAGGATTGCACAGAAGGGGGCAGCTCATTTTGTGTGTGTTGGTGTGTGGGGGGGAGAGGCAGTCTGCAAAGGACATGGTCTGACACCACCCACCGGGGACAGAGTCCCTTGGCTTCTTGCCAGGTTCGAACAGGGACTTCTACTTGTTCTACCTGAGTAATCACTACCTCAGCAGTGGGCCAGACCCCACCAGCTAAGTGCACCAGGGACTTGCTTTTTTTCTTTTTTTTTTCTTCTCCTGGGAACTTTCTACCAGCAGGAATTAGCCCCTTGTGCCTCCACACCTTTGCTCTCAGGAGGGTGGACCTCACCTGGTGGACAGGGAGGAAGGAAGGTCCCCTCTGAGACACCAGAGGTCAACAGACTGCTTTTCTTCCCAGACCAGCTGGGGAGGCAGAGAGGGGGACGGGGAGGGTGGTCCAGAGAAGCTGCAGGAATTCAAACCCTGTGGCTAATATTCTAGAATTTTCCAACCACAGAGATAGGTTAAGCAGGAATGTCCTTGTAAATACTACCCTAACTGTACCTGGTTTTGAAAACACAGCAGCACCTTTGAAAAGTGGCTTGGAGGTGGGACACCTGCCTGTACTTTTCTCCAGCGAAGCATGCAATGAAAAGCGTTTTCAAACAGTTTTCTTAAAAACAAAAAAAACAAAAACAAAAACACAAGGTTTTGCTTCCCAGGCACATTTTTACCCATAGATTCTTTTATACCAAGGACACAGAATACTTTCTACATTCTGCAGAACAGTTGATTCAGTTTTTTTTTTTTTTTTAATTTTTATGCCACTAGAAAACAAAATGTGAACACAAAACAAACACAAGGAGAAAGTCCCTCATTGCAGACTACACTGATGTCTTGTCCCCTGAAGGACAGTCTTTCTCGCTTGAGAGAAGATGGATGAAAGGCGGTACTCTGCACACGGCCCGAGTGAGCTCACCCAATCCAACAAAGACAATGGCGGGAACACAGAGTTGGGGAAATCTATGGGAATTTCCATTGAAAAACAAAAGCACATGGTGAACAATCCCAAACTCTGGAACTAAAGAAGCACTCCTGAAGGGTTGAGCTCCCTCTGCGTGCTTTGAGCAACCTAAGGCTTGAGGAGTAGGGGGGACTATTCTGTGGCCTTATGTCCCCCCCCCTTCCTCTGTCCACACCACTCAACACCATCCCCTGCTCCCTTTCGGAGGGATGGAATCATTGCCCAGGGTAGTATCCAGGATTAAAACCATTGCACTTAAGTAAAAGTTTAATTGATTTGATAAAGTACCTCTGTTACTATAAACCAGATAGAGATGGATTGGTCCTGTTTTATTGTTTTGTTTTGTTTTGTTTTGGAGAAGGGTCAGGGAAGTCGTTTTATCCTTGACGACCTCAGATATGCGAAATCGACCTAACCGAAGTATATTCTGTGGAACATTTCTGTGAGATCTGCAAAATCGAGTATCCTGGTCACATAAGTTCAGGAAATGCTACCAACTCAATGATGCTTTTGGGGGTTCATAATGCACAGCGTACATCCAAGGCTCTGAAAAGTCCTGTAGAAAGGAAATTGACTTAACTTTGTTTCCCAAAGATATTTGACCTCAAAATGCTTTTTTTTCTTTCTCTTTCTCCTTTTCTTTTCTTTCTTTCTTTTTTTTTTTTTTTTGCATCACACTAACTTCACATCTCCTAGAACCTTTTTGTTCTGTGGAGCACATATCAGGAAATGCTGGACAATGTTTCATTAGCAGAAGCCCTATTTTGGAGGACAGTGTCCCCTGCCTGGAAACAGGGCCCAGACTCCCAATTCCAGGGACAGCTGAGGTCTGTCGCTCTATTCAGTAAAACACATGGCATACATCTCTGTCCATGGAGGGCACAGTCGCTGTGCCCTTCACAAAGGGGAGAGAGCTTGGACGAAGGGACACAACATTTTATAAAAAGCTTTGGCCGCCCCCTCCCCAGTGCACACCTCACTCACATTCAATAAGATCATGTCCTCAGTGAGATTCAGCAGCTGCTGCTGAGCTGGCTATGAGCTTTCCAATACAATTCTAATAGTTTCTGTGAATAAATTATTCATTTCTGTTTGTTTAGAATATTCTCACCCCTTTGCTATATAATGCATCAAAAACAAAACAAAAAGCAAAACTTACCCACACCCCATCCCACCCCACCCCCTGTTATTACAACTATAATTATTATTATATACAGGATTTGCTACCAACTCATTCACTAGTTGTAAGAGGGATGTGGCCAAATTTCAACCGAGGCATCGAAATGGCTGGAAAATGAGAAGCATGTGTAGATGGTAATTAGCAAGGAACAGGAAGTAGAATGTTTCCGACCTTCCGGAGGAAAAGGGGCATGGATTACAGTCATGGAAGGCTGTCCTTGCTGCTCATGCATGGTGCTCGCCAAGGTGTGGATGGTCTCGGCCTCTGGAGGACTTGGGAGGGGTATGTGCGTGCGTATGAGTACAGGGGGTCCACCTCTGACCTTCACCAGGGGAGAAATGCCAGACCACTCCAGATCCCAAATGTACGAGGTCTGCCACAGCTTCTCACTCTTGCACATGGCAAAGAGGAGAGAACACTTCCACGCGGAGGCGTGGGTGCCGGGGCTGACGGGACAGGAAGAGGCATTAGCGAATGATCCCCTTCCCTCCCCGCCAAGGCAGACATCACTAATCAGTGACAGCCCCCCTCCATGCTGTGCCTGGCGAATCTGTTCTGGGGCTTAAAGGCGGACACTACCAATCCATTGGAGTGGACACATGATGGGAAACACTTTTGTCTTCTCTTGTGTTGGATGATGAGCCTGGATTACTCACTAAGTGGCCTGTTCTAAGTGTGTGGTTTTCAAATTTGGGCCAGAGAAAAACGCAAATCTGTAGGGGTCATGGGCCTTCTGGGGTTGTTCAAAATGGTCCAAACCTCATGTAACGTCCATGAATATGAGGGGTTTGCTAATTGTCGAGCTGGAAACTGTGTCCACATAAAGCTTCTTGAGGGCCGAGACCATTGGTTTTGTTCCATGCTCTATCCACAGGGCCTACAATTAGGCCCAGCACATAGTAGTTGCTCAATAAATACTTGTTGACTATAAAGTAACAGCCACTTCACTATTACAACTGGCACTGCCAGTTAAAAATTTCTGTAGAAAAGCCTATTTTATCAGACTGCTAATTCTGGTGGAAAAGAAAAAAAAAAAGCTACACTCAGCTCTTCTCCTTGGGTTAAAAAAAAAAAAACCATTTTTTTTTTTCTTAGTGCAAGGGACTCTTGGGTTGCTTGGAATCTGTTTGGAATCAGTCCCTTGCAAAGGTGCCTTTTTCTGTTTATTTCTCACCGATTTCCAAGAAGGGTGGTATCAAAAGACATCACAAGGGTTATCACACAGTTAACTCTGTGAGCGGTTAGTGAGGAGAACATTCATGCCCCAGAATGAGCTTGTAGCAAGCACAGAACAAAAACACACATTTCTTCTGCAAAGACATTAGGATCTTGCTGCCACAGAAAGAAATCTACACAGAGACCATGTTTAAATAACGATAAATAATATTAATTAGAATTTCTGGGATGCACAATCCGTGGAATTCACCAGGGCACAAGGAAACCTCTGGGGCAGTGTTGCAGGTATTCACGTCTAAGCACAAGGACACCCATCCTATTCCCCTGCAAAGACAGCCGTCCTTCCCTACTAAGGATTTTAAATAATTCTCAACCATGCTGCTCGCAGCATCATTCCCCAAAGAAATATTACTTTACAAAATAACCCAATATCCATATAATTTCTTTTGACAAATAAAAATCTTAAATTAAAAAGCACGATTCTCTCCCCTCTCCCCACGCCCCCTTTATTCCAACTTCAGGTAGCTTGGCACTGAGTAATTGAACATTAAAAAATCGAGTTTGTAGACTTCGTACAGCTGCGTTTGGTGCTCCGAGCTGATGTTCTGGAAGAACTCTGTGGTCATCTCGTCAGTAGTTCTCGTAGACTTGGCGTAGGTGGGGAACTTCAGGTAGCTGCCCACGCCCGCCAGCCGCAGGACGTAGTTGGAGTCCTCCTCCAGCGTCTCGTACTTGCCCACGAGGTCGTAGTGGATGTGGCACGGGTGGCAGAGCGAGTGCACGGTCTGCCAGTGCTCGTTGAAGGGCTCCTCGCGCTGCGTGTGCGGGTCGACGAGATAGGCCACGAACTCCTCGAAGCGCACGTCGTCACCCCTGCGCAGCGCCTCCTGCGTGGCGTTCTTGCGCTGCCGCCGGATGATCTTGGTGCCGTAGCGCTTGTGGAAGGACGTGTTGTACTTCTGCGTGAACTTGTTGCGGTAGGCCGACACCAGGCGCTCGAAGGGCTCGCGCACGAACAGGAACTTCATGTAGCTTTTCAAGCGGTGGTTGATTTCTGGGATGCTGTACTGGTTCAGGGTCTTGAGGTTGGCCGCCACGTGCGCCTCGCTGGCCGGGATCTCCATGGGGTCGCTGTACTTGCCCCGCCCGGTGAGCACCATCATGAGCCGCTTCCAGTTGGTGCACGCCACCTTGGGCACGTAGCAGTAGATGAGCTCGTGGTCCTCGTCCACCACCAGGTGCTTCAGGTCGCTGGGGGTGAGCACCCGCCGCTTGCGGCTCAGGGCGCTGTTGGCGCGACAGGTGTCCGTGACCTGGTCGCGCCTCATCTGGTGCAGGACAGCGGTGTTCGAGAGCTCCAGCTGCAGAGGGGACACAAGAGGAACACGAATTCAGTGCGGGTGCGGGAGATGGGCCCTTGGGCCGCGTCCACAACCATGACGGCCAGCGCGGTGCCCCTCACCCCCACCCTGGGCACAGCCAGCCCACGACCGAAATGGTTGGTCCTCCCTCCTAATTCTCCACCCCAGCTGCCTCGACTCTTTGGGTTCTTTGTTGCACCATGTTTCCATTGTGGAGCAATAGTAATGATCAAGTCTGTAGCTTACGCATCACCCTTTACCTGCCTGGCATTTTACTAGTGGGCTTCGTGTTGGCTGTTTTTCTTCTCCCTGTACAACCACCTAGAAACGGGGTTGATTTAACAGTATCAAGGACCCGCCCCCGTTGCCAGGAAGCCTGCTGCCAGGCACTGGGGATGCGGCCATAAAAAATACAAGGAGGTAACTGCCCTTATGGAGCTGACCGGCTAGCTGTTAAGAAAGAGGGAACTGAGGCTCAGAGAGGTTAAGTCACCAGCTTGAGATCACACAGTGAGCAACCGACTCCGTATTCAAACTCGGGTCCTCCTGGTAACCAAGGCCGCCCACTTTGCACTCTACCCTGAGGTCCAGCACTCCCATCTTCTTGATTGAAGGATGGGGACTCTGGCATTTGATCGATCTACTTTAAAGCAAGGGGATCCAATTTCTCTACAAGCCTATCACTGTGAACATCTGTTGCCTCGTGCATCTTCTGGGGCCAGCGCCTTGATGTTCCCCTGGGAACCCACTTTCTTCCATTCCCAGTTAGTTCCTTTTCCCTCTCAAGCAGCTGTGCTGTGAGAATGGCAGCCTGGAGCTTGGGGACAGGGAGGAAGGCCACCATGCAGGGAGAGCTAGACTGGGAAGGGAGGGTACAAAGAGATGAGAAGGCAGAGGGACGTACTCCCCGTGACGTCACCTCAATACCTGGGTCCACACATTGCTGAGACCAGACCCCTCAACTCCTGGACTTTTGTGACCTCAGTCGGAACATTTGCTTTGGTGCATAAAGCAGTGTGAGTCTGGATTCTATCGTTTCAAACCCAAATATATGGGTATTGGCATTTACTACCCTTTTATTACCCTCAAGCTTTTCTTCTCTGCCATATTCATCCACTGATGCATCCATTCAAACATCTGTCCAGACCTCACAGTGTACAGCACTCAGCTCAGCACCCTTGGGAGACAGAACATTCTCCTAAAGGGCTTACAGTCAAGGAGGCATCAGACCAGAGAGAGCTGGCGGCCTCAAAAGGGCCCAAAGGGAAGATGTGTGTGTGCTCCTCTAAATTCTAGAAACAAAAGTTTCTCCTCACAGGCCATATACTGGGAGCCAGTCCTTAGAGTCCACCTAGAGTAGGAAACAGAACACCTCACCGCCCTGGTGTGCTGACAACCCTATTGTTGTTGCTTAAGGCCGTGCCTCCATCTACCCTCCTGAATGCGCAAAGTGGCTCTTCCTTTAAATATCAAGGACATTGATATTAATTATGGTTAAAGCTATAGAGAAACTGGCGCACCACAGCTATGGAATAGCCGGTCTGGGGCTGCAGAGGACATGGTGTCCTGGTTGCCTTCCTGCCCCAAGAACACGGAGCCCGTCCATGCTCTTGTCTTTGACGTCCTCCATAGTCCCGCACCAACCTACCTTTCCAGTCCCGTTCCTACTCTTCCCCGTTCAGAACTAAAGGGAGCTCCAGAGAAATCAATGATTCACTCTTTTCCCTTAGTTTTTTAATTAAAAAAAATTTAAATCCCAATATATAACATACCGTGGTATATTACAATATATATATATATACCGTGGTGTATACAATATACCTGGTGCCTCATCTGGTGCAGGATATACAATATATTGATTTGTTTCAGACACACAATATATTGATTCAGTAATTCTATACATTACTCAGTGGTCATCATAAGTGTACCCTTGATCCCCTTCACCTATTTCACTCCCCACACCTCCTCCCCTCTGGTAACCACCAGTTCTCTATATTTAGGAGTGTGTTCGCCTCTTTCTTGTTTTGTTTCTTAAATCCCACATATGGGTGAAATCATATGGTATTTGTCTTTCTCTGACTTCTTTCACTTAGCATAATACCCGGTAGATCCAGCCGTGTTGTTGCAAATGGCAAGATTTTATCCTTGAAAAATTCCATTGTGCGTGCATGTGTGTGTGTGTATCAAACACATCTTTATCCATTCATCTATCTTTAGACACTTAGGCTGTTTCCATATCTTGGCTATTGTAAATAATGCTGCAATAAACATAGGGGTGCATGTATCTTTTTGAACTAGTGTTTTCATATTCTTTGGGTAAATACCCAGTAGTGCAATTACCAGATCATATGGTAACTCTGTTTTTAATATTTTGAGTGACTTCCATACTGTTTTCCACGGTGGCTGCACCACTTTGCATTCCCACCAACAGTGCACGAGGGTTCCTTTTTCTCCACATCCTCGCCAACACTTGTTTCTTGTGATTTTAGCAACTGACAGGTGTGAGGTGATACGTCACTGTGGTTTTGATTTGCATTTCCCAGATGGTGAATGATGTTGAGCGTCTTTTCAAATGTCTGTTGGCCATCTGTTTGTCTTCTTTGGAGAAATGTCTGTTCATGTCTCCTGTCCATTTTTAAGTGGATTATTTGGTTTTTGTGGTGGTGTTTTATAGAAATTCTTCATGTATTTTGGATATTAACCCCTTATCGGATGTATCATTTGCAAATATCTTCTCCCATTCAGTAGGTTGTCTTTTAGTTTTGTTCTTTCCTTTGCTCACATAGCTTTTTTTTTTTTTAATTTTATTTTATTATGTTATGTTAGTTGCCGTACAATACATCACCAGTTTTCGATGCTGTGATCCACGATTCATTGTTTTCGTATAATACCCAGTGCTCCATGCAGTATGTGTCCTCCTTAATCCCCATCACCGGGCTAACCCATCCCCCCACCCCCCTCCCCTCTAAAACCCTCAGTTTTTTTCTGAGTCCGTAGTCTCTCATGGTTCATCTCTTCTTCCGATTTCCGCCCCCTTCATTTTTCCCTTCCTTCTCCTAATGTCCTCCATGCTATTCCTTATGTTCCACAAATAAATGAAACCATATGATAATTGACTTTCTCTGCTTGACTTATTTCACTTAGCATAATCTCCTCCAGTCCCATCCATGTTGATGTAAAGTTGGGTATTTATTTCTGATGGCTGAGTAATATTCCATTGTATATATGGACCACATCTTGTTTATCCATTCATCTGTTGGAGAGCATCTCGGCTCTTTCCACAGTTTGGCTATTGTGGACATTACTGCTATGAACAATGGGGTGCATGTGGCCCTTCTTTTCACTACATCTGTGTCAGAGCTTTTTCTTTCTTCCTTTTTTTTTTTTCTTTTTTGCTGTAGTCCCAAAAGTATATTTTTGCTTTGTTTTCCTTTGCCTGAGGAGACATATCTAGAAAAAAAGTTGGCACAGCTGATGTCAGAGAAATTACTGCCTGTGCTCTCTTCTAGGATTGTTATGGTTTCAGGTCTCACATTTAGGTCTTTCATCCATGTTGAGTTTATTTTTGTGTATGGTGGGAGAAAGTGGTCCGGTTTCATTCTTTTGCATGTAGCTGTCCAGTTTTCCCAACACCATTTGTTGAAGAGACTATCCTTCCCATTGCATATTCTGGCCTCCTTTGTCATAGACTAATTGAGCATATAATCATGGGCTCTCTATGTGTCTATTTTTGTGCCAGCTTTGATTATTACAGCTTTGTAGTATATCTTGAAATCTGGGATTCTGAAGCCTCCAGTTTTGTTCTTTTTCAAGATTGCTTTGGCTACTCAGGGTCTTTTGCGGTTCCATACACGCTTTAGGATTGTTTGTTCTAGTTCTGTGAAAAAGTCTGTTGGTATTTTGATAGGGATTGTATGGAATCTGTAGATTGCTTTGGGTAGTATGGACATTAACAATATCTGTTCTCCTAATCCCCAAGCATGAAATATCTTTCCAGTTGTTTGTCATCTTTAATTTCTTTCATCAGTGTTTTATAGTTTTCAGAGTACAGGTCTTTCACTTCTTTGGTTAGGTTTATTCCTAGGTATTTTACTCTTTTTGGTGCAGTAGTAAATAGGATTGTTGTCTTAATTTCTCTTTCTGCTGCTTCATTATTAGCGTATAGAAATGCAACAGATTTCTGTATATTGATTTTATATCCTAAAACTTTACTGAATTTGTCTATCAGTTCCAGTAGTTTTTTGGTGGAGTCTTAAGGGTTTTCTATATATAGTATAATGTCATCTGCAAATAGTGAAAGGTTTACTACTTCTTTACTAATGTGGATGCCTTTTATTTCCTTCTCTTTCTGATTGCTGTGGCTGACACTTCCAGTAGTATGTTGAATCAAAGTGGTGAGAGTGGGCATCCTTGTCTTGTTCCTGATCTTAGGGGAAAAGCTCTGAGTTTTTCACCATTGAGTATGTTAGCTGTGGGTTTGTCATATACGGCCTTTAGTATGTTGAGATATGTTCCTTCTAAACCTACTTTGTTGGGGTTTTTATCATGAATCGATGTTGTACTTTGTCAAATGCTTTTTCTGCATCTATGGAAACGATCATATATGGTTCTTATCCTTTCTATTAAATTGATGTGATGTATTATGTTGATTGATTTGCAAATATTGAATCACCCTTGCATCCTGGGAATAAATCCCATTTGATTGTGGTGAATTATTTTTTTAATGTATTGTTGGATTTGGTTTGTTAGTATTTTGTTGAGGATTTTTGCATCTACGTTCATCAGAGATATTGGCCTATAGTTCTCTTTTTGTGTGTATGTCTTTTTCTGGTTTTGATTCAAAGAATCCCCTTTAACATTTCTTGTAAGGCTGGTTTAGTAGTGATGAATTTCTTTAACTTTTGTTTGGGAAACTCTTTACCTCTCCCTCTATTCTCATGATAACCTTGCTGGGTAGAGTGTTCTTGGATGTAGTTTTTTCTTTCAGCATGTTGAATATATCATGTGACTCCCTTCTGGCCTGCAAAGTTTCTGCTGAAAAAAAAAAAAATCAGCCTTATGGGGTTTTCCTTCTCTGTAACTGCTTTCTTTTCTCTTGCTGCTTTGAACATTCTCTCTTTATCACTACTTTTTGCCATTTTAATTACTATGTGTCTTGGTGTGGACCTCCTTGGGTTGATTTTGTTGAGATGGATCTCTGTGCCTCTTGAATCTGGATATCTGTTTCCTTCCCCAGATTAGGGAAGTTTTCAGCTATTATTTCTTCAGATAAATTTTCTGACCCCCCTTTTCCCTCTTCTGGGATTCCTATAATGCAAATATTATGCTGGATTGTATCACTGAGTTCCCTTAACCCATTCTCACTTTCTATTCTTCTTTTCTCTTTCTCCTGTTCAGCTTGACTGCTTTTCCTTACTCTGTCCTCCAGCTTGCTGATCCGTTCTTCTGCATCCTCTAGTCTACATTTATTCCCTCTAGTGTATTTTTAATCTTAGTCATTGTATTCTTCATTTTCTCTTTGTTGAGAGTCTGAGATCCTCCACTCTTTTCTCAAGTCCAGTGAGTTTCTTTATGACCATTACTTTAAATTCTCTACCAGCCATATGGCTGATCTCCGTTTTGTTTAGCTCTCTTCCTGTGTTTTTTTTCCTGTTCTTTCATGTGGGACACATTCCTCTGTCTCCTCATTTTGTCTAACTCTCTGTGGCTGTTTCTATGGATTAGGAAAATCTCTTGCTCTCGAGAGTAGTGGCCTTATGAAGAAGAGGTCCTGTAGTGCCCTGCAGTGCAATGCTCCCTGTTCACCAGAACCTGGCACTTCAGGCGGGGGTGGGGGGGTCTCCTGTGTGTACTGCACATGCCTTACTACTGTGGCTGAGCCACTTTTGCCTCCAGTGCATTCATCTGCAATGGCTCTCTTGATCTGCTGTGGGCAGGGTTTGGTCCCTGTGGTGTTAGTGGGCCAGTCTGGGGCTGCCTTGGGCTTGAGCTGGGTCAGACCAGGCATTTGCCAGAGTTCCAGTAGCACCAAACTGCAGGGACTCTCCTTATGTTGTCCCTTGAGAAGCGTTCATTGGTGGGCAAAGCCTGCGGACCAATGTTGCCCCCCCCCAGCCCATTGCTGGGGCTGCAGTCAGACTGGCATGTGTGGTTATCATCTCCTCGCCACAGGGAAGGAGGCACTTTGGAGCGATGCTCGTTCCTGTCGGGGCTGCTTGCACACTGCCAGGCTTGTGGCACCACTGTGGATGGACTCCTGCTGATGCTTGGTTGGACAGGACAGGCCAGCAGGAGAACGTGGGGCTGGGGCACTGTTAGCAAGCTACGTTGAGAGTGTTCATGCTACGCTGGTTCCTGCAGATGTCCATGCATCTAAGCCAGGGGGCAGGGAGGGAAATAGTGCCCGCCAGCTCTTTTGTGTTTGGAGAAGTCTCCTAAAGATCCCTGCCTCTCCAACACACACCCTGAGATTACTAAACATATTTGTATATTTACTGCCTTCCTGTATACCCCAGGCATTTTTTTAAGCTGCTGGTTCTATGCTATATCTCAGCAAGGTTGTTTGTTATATGTCTCTTTAAGGGGGCTGGGGAGGCCTCAGTTTCTTATCACCCTCTGGCTCTCCTAGAGCTGAGCCTGCTAATTTTTAAAGTTCTAAGTGTTAAGCCCCAATGATTGTAAGAACTCATGGAGCTAAGTCCCTCTGGTTTTCAAAGTCAAATGTTATTGGGGTTTGTCTTCCCAATGCAGGTCCCCTGTGCCTGGGGAGCCCGTGTGGGGGTCTGCTCCTCTCCCTTTTCTGTGTTGGCAGTGTCCTTCCCTCCCATGGACAGTGTCCCAGATCAGTTTGGTTCCTGACCATATCTCCGCCCTTCCCACCATTTTTGATGTGGCCTCTTTTCTACCTTTAGCTGTGGGGAGTCTGTTCTGCCAGTCTTTGGGTCATTTTCTGGGTTATTTACACTGACTGTGGGTGTCATCTAGGTATATCCGCGGGACAAGGTGAGCCTAAGATCCTCCTACTCTGCCATCTTCCCCAGAAGTCCTATTTTTTTTCCCTTTGTGCCCAACCATTCTCATTTGGGATTCTCCCCTTTCCATTTTTGCTGGTATAAACCTGACAATCCTTCAAGTTCCAGTGTATTCCCTTGCCACACAAGTGGAAGAATCATTCTCTCCTCTGGACACCCACTGCATTAAGCATCCTTTACCCCCTGCCCCCCACCATCTAGTTCATGCTTGGTTTTCTCAAGACTGGTGGCCACTTGCTTCACAGAGACTCCGAGCCCCAGAACCACTGCCCCACTCCAGGCCAGGCTATGGGTGGCCTGAGTCCTGAGAATGCAGAGGGATTAGTGAACACCCCACCCTACCCCCCAACCACCTAGACAGCCAAGTCAGTAAAACCATGAACCTGGGTATGACCCAAGAGGCTGGCCCTGAGTTTCCAATGAAGCACAATCTCTACAGTTAATCCTAAAACATTCACAGGGAAACTGGGATGGGACTAAATTAGGAAATTTGCTGAGTTTACTGGAGACCTGAGGGATGACCTGGTGGCCACCAGAGGAAATCATTACATCCTGCATTAAGAGCTCTGTATCTGCCTCCTCTCATGGTCTCCAGGACAGTGGTGATCATCAGACAGCATGAGTCAACAACAGATAGTAGGGGGAGCTACTCTAAGGCTCCTTCACAGGTTATTTTAATATATCATCTCTAATCTTCCTGGTAATTCTCTGAATTAGATGCTATCACCACTGGAAATTTCCACACTCAAGGGAACGAAGCAAACCAAGACCATGCTAATTCTAATGAGAATTCCATGTGTGAAGAGTAAGGAGATTCTCTCACTACTTTTAGCCTCACAAACTACCAGAAAGAGCAGAGGGATCATTAGTGCTCTCCTGATAGACATTCCCCTTTGCGATGCTACACTGTCACTCTTCCCATTAAGAAGCAGAGTCTCCTTCTCCAGCTCCATGACTCCACCCCACTGGGAGTTGCTGACTAGTCGAATGTGGTGGAAGCAATGATGAGCAAGGTCTGGGGCCAGGTATGAAACTTTGTAGTTCCTACACTTTGTTCTCCTGAAGGGCTGCCTTTCATACCACAATGGCATAAGGTTCTCCCTGTCCAACAGAAGTGCCATTTAGTGTGGACTTTGTCTTCCCATGGCTGTGTCTTCAGTGCTTAAAAAAGTGCCAGTCACATAGCAGATGCTCAATAAATATTGGATGTGATGACTGAATCAGTTAATAATCTCTTTAGGGAAATGTGATATGAAAGCAGGAAGGTCCCTGTGTAGCAAATGAAACTTCCCAAATGTTCATGGATGCCAGAACATTCCTTAATAAAGGTTGTACTAGGATGAATACTGTCCCCCCCCCAAAATTCATGTCCACCTGGAATCTCAGAATGGAACCTTACTTGGAAATAGGTATTTTACAGATGCAATTAGTTGAGGTCATATATTAGGGTGGGCTCTAATCCAAAGATTGGTGTCCTAATTAGAAGAGAAAACAGAGACTCCGAGACAATCAGAGAGAAGGCCATGTGATGACAGAGGTAGAGGTTGGAGTGATGCATCTACCAACTACACGATGCCAAAGACTGTCAGCACCATCCAAAAGCCAGCAAGAGGCAAGAAGGGTCTACCCGGTAGCCCTAGGAAATGAATACAAGAGCCAAGGCTTCAGTCAATAACTTTGAGCAAATTGATATAGAGTATTAATGTATAAGAGAAGATTAGCATTATGTAAGAGGATAGTTTTACATAGCAAAATAAGGAAAGGGCCTTAGAGCACTAGTAAGAGAGAGGATGAGATTTGAAAACAGACGATCTGGGCTTGATCTCCTTTGGGCAAGACCATTAACCTTCTGAGCCTCTGTTCTCTAGGCTGCAAAATGGGGATACTACCACCTCCTCTGCAGGGATGTCAATTAAATCAAATCAGGTATGGGTTCAGCATTTGGAAAATAAGATCAAGTCTAGTGCAGAATTTGGACAAGGTATGGTACGAGGCAGGCAGTTAATATGTAGGCGTTTTTTTTTTTTTTCATGAAAGAAAAAAAAGAAACCCAAAAGAGAGGGCCAGGAATCCCAAAGACAATTTTCACCAGCCCTATAATTTTGTTGCAGGCAGTTCTAAGTCATGGAAGTCAATTAATATTTTGAATATGAAAAGTTCTGACTTGCATTTCCTGACTTTTAAAAAAATTTTTATTTAAGTTCAATTTAGTTAACATATAGTGTATTATTAGTTTCAGAGGTAGAATTTAGTGATTCGTCAGTTGCATGTAACACCCAGTGCTCATCACATCATGTGCCCTCCTTAATGCCCATCATCCGGTTACCCCAACCACCTCCCCTCCAGCAACCCTCGGTTTGTTTCCCATTTCCTAACTTCTTAGCAGATAGTATTCATCACCTTAAGAGGAGCATTCATACCATTCAAATAACAACAACAACAACAAACTATCCAAAAGGAAATGAAAGGACTAGGAAGGAGAAAAGACCCATCAGTTTTGCCTGTTCAAATCTCTTTAGACTATTTTGAAGGCAATAAATCACTAAATGAGCAGAGAAACCAAGGGATCTCCCCCAGTTTTTTTTTTCCCTAGCTCTTTTCAGTTGTAGACAATTCTCTGGCCCCCTGAATCTCCAGGGAGGTAGCATGTCAGTTAATATCGCATTCAGGACCACAAAGCCATGAGAAATGGAAACGATACCAAGGTGTCATTTTACGTCCAGTTGCAGAGACAAAATTAACTCAATGGGGCTTTGAAATGTGGTATTTGAGGTTTCTTTCTCTTTCCATTTCCTTCTCCTCCATGACAGTTTAGGTGACAAATGGTGCACTTGCTGCAACGAGGTATGGCCAGTTCCCCTCGGGAGGGTTTTGGGGCACAGGTCAAGAGACTAAGCACATTCTCAAATGTGAGTCATATCCAGTTTCCCTTGCAGGGGAAGAAATTCACCTGGCCCTCTAGTGTTCAATTTTTTCACAAAATTGTTTGTTTTTTTACCTTACAATAATTTTAGGGGCCCCTGGGTGGCTCAGTCAGTTAAGCATCTGACTCTTGATTTCAGCTCAGGTCATGACCTCAGGGTGGTGAGATCCAGCCTTGCGTCCCTGGGCTCTGTGCTCAGTGGGGAGTCTGCTTCTCTCCTTCTCCCTCTCCCTCTGCCCCATCGTGGCCAAGATGATGCAGGAGAGATTCCTGATGGCAGCCCGGCCAGTTCCAGATCTCTCCATGCTTGTTATTAGGACCAACAGCATGTGAGAAATTGTGATCAGGTAGATGGTGACTTCTAACCTTAAAAAATGCAAATCTGGTCATGTCACTTCCACACTTGCCTCCAAGCAGGGGGCAGCTAACAGGTTCCCTGAGTATCAGTTAAGGAACTCTCCAAGGGGAAGACAAGGGACTGACGAGGACTCACTGATGAACAGTTTGGTCCTTTGTCACTGAAAGAGAACATCTGTCTTTATCGGGGGATCTGATAATTGTCTGAGCTGGGAGACCAGTCTCTTTCCTCTTTCACTCCCTTTCTCTCTCCACTTCTTTTTTTCTTTCTCAAAGGTATTTGAAGAGAACACAACAAAGGACAACATTGAAAGAGGAAAAAGCAAATATGCTAACTATGAGGGCCATGATTAAGAACCTCATTTAGTTGTGGGCTTCCTAGTAGCAGGGACAAAACGGAAATGTGATTAAATCTCCTTGCTTTTGTTCTGAGTCATTCCAATTACTTGGAGTGGAAAATGTACCAGATTTTAAAGGACTCGAATTTCAGTGGAGGAGGGAGATTCTTGGATTCAGTTGGCTCATGCTGGAGTATTCGGAGGGCCACTTTCTTCTACTGACAGAATGCTAGTATTACCACTCTACACCTTAGAATAAGCCCTCCTCTGACCTCATTTATACTTTTGGGAGATCAAAGGAAGAGGAAGGGAGTCTGGGCTGAGAGCGGAGGTGGGTCTAGGAGCACCTCATGCCTATCAACAGCTTCAGAATTTACAGGACACTTTAACGTACACCATCCCATTTAAAGAACACACTGGAACTTCTCTAGAGCCTAGTAAAAGGTTTATATTTTGGCAGACTAGCTGTACTTCCAATCACGTGACATCTTTTTGGGGGCTACCACCGCGTATTGAGAATACTTATGTTAGTGGTTCCCAACCTTTAGCATGCATGGGAGTCACCTGGAGGGCCTGTTAAAACACAGTTTGCTGGGTTGCACCTCCAGTTTCTGATTCAGTAGATCAGGGACAGGGCCTGGGACTGCATTTCTAGCAAGTTCCCAGGCATGTTAGTTTGCTCGGGCTGCCACAACAAAATACCCCAGACTGGGTGGCTTAATTAAGAAATTAATTAAGAAAATTTCTCACAGTTTTGGGAGGCAGGGTTGATTTCCTCTGAGGTCTCCCTTCTTGGCTTGCAGATATCTGCCTTCTCGCTGCCTCCTCACGTGGATGCCCTCTGTGCGCGTTTGCCTCTGGTGTCCCTTCCTCGTCTTGTGAGGACACCAGTTCTATTGGATTAGAACCCACCCTAATGGCCTCATTTTAATATAATCACCTCTTTAAAGGCCCTCGCTTCAAACATGGTTACATTCTGATTTCAACATGTGAATTTGGGGTGGGGTGGGGGACACCAGCCCATAACACAGGTGCTGCTGATGCTGCTGGTCCAGGGACCACACTTTGAGAACCATAGGGTTCTATTATGAGGAACTCACCAACTCACAGCTACCCTCAAACTCAGGACACAGAACCCAGTTTCCTCGTCTGCTGCCAAGAGGCTCCTGGACCCACCTCCGCTCTCAGCCCGAACTGCCTTCATCTTCCTTTGATCTCCCAAAAGTATAAATTAGGTCAGAGGAGGGCTGATTCTAAGAAGTCGTGAACATGGCTAGCGGCTCTGGGCTGTGTCCTGCGTTCTCATTTAGATGTCTATTTTTAATGTGGACGGTTAAAAAAGGCATCTATAATTAGTTTAAGTACCAAATTGAGGGACTGTTTGAAAAAGTCTTTAAAACTTCACGATGTTTCATCTTAAAAGGAAGAAAAACTGGTTTCTTTTAAATTAAAACATCTTCCGTGGTGTTTACAATTTCTTTCAGACATAAGAACCCAACGGGAAGGAGCAGCTGTTCCATTTTGCTGCCCTGGTGGGGAAGACGCAGAGAAACGGAAACCCAGAGGAAAAGGTAAATTTGGAGGCCTCAAGTGAGTGGGGTCTGGTGCAATCCGCCATTAACAACTGTTAGCTTGGGCCCGGGCTCAGTTTCTCCACTTGAAAATCCTAATACCAGACCCCTCCCAACAACTCAGCTGCACCTGCCATCATCCTGCTGAGTTGAGAACCGGAGGAGAGAGAAACCCGATGATCTGATTCCCTGTGATTCTACCACATTTCTTTCTGGCAGAGAAATTCCTGAACGTTTGCTCACAAAAAGGGCTCGTCTGCAGGGATCACTGAAGGATCCACATCCACAGCGAACGAGGGCTGCACACAGATCCTAGCGACCATTTGTGGAGCATTTACTATGTGCCATGCACCGTTAATCCTCACGTTCTAGCAGATAGGTGTCCTCCTAGTCCCAACTTATGGATGGAGGAAACTGAGGCACAGGGGGAATAAGTCACTTGCTCAAGATCAGGGAGCTAGGAACTGGGGCTGTGCTCTGAGACTTTGCACTGTGTGGCCTCCCAGGGTCCACACATCCCCCATTGGAGTTACCATCTCAAGGGTAGAGATGCTGGAGCTAAGGGCCTCTCCCCTGACAGCTCACTGGGATCACAGCAGGGGTTCTAAACACCTCTGAGTCCTGCCCCCCCCCACCCCGAGATCTGATGTAATTGCTCTGAGTGCGGCCAGCTCCCAGGGCATTCTAAAGCTGCCCGGGGCTGGGGGGTGGGGGGGGACCATTGCCCTGTAGGCTCCAATGCCACCAGCTATAAATTAATGCACGTACGGGACCCAAGCAATGCCTGAGCGTGATCCTGGGCAAAATACATTTTCCTAGTCCTCGGATTTAAGGTTAAGGGGCTTACTGTTCATTCAGCAGGGCCAGAGGTCAAAGGTCTAGAAGGCCACAGTTCTCAGACATGTTTGGATGCATCCTTAGGGATCCACTAGGAATTATACAATGCTTAAACGCTTTTATGTTTAGAAAAGAAAGGAGAGAAATACTGAACCTCTAAAGAAACAATCTGGTCTGAATTGCAAAACCTAAAGCGTTTAACGGTGCCAGGAAATCGGTTGCTTAGGATTTGTCCTTGTCACTGAGGAAGCAAGGGCTTTTTGATTACAAAGACTCAAGGTCTGTAGGAGATTTTCCTACCTTTCCGATGCAGAAGGAAGAGGCGCACAGATGGGAAGCCTTCTGAGCTCTGGCAGATAAGGTAGAGGTGCAGGAGACCCTGGGTGCCCGAGGGCCCAGTCCTCACCTCCAGAAGCAGAAGCCCAGCCAGGCTCAGTTGACAAGGCCACAGGGAGCTAAGGGCTCTGAGGGGATTTTAACCTCCAGGGCTTGGTGGGCAGAAACAAGCAAGCAGAGGTTTCAGGCTAATGGTTAAATTACTTGTTTTGTAGGCAGGGTTTAAATTTGTGACCCGGATTAGGGTCACAAACTCAAAATGCCCTCCAGAGCCAGCCAGAAGTCCCTGGGCCGCTGAAAGTAAGTGATGCCTCTTAAATCTGGCTCCTGTTGCCAGGAGGGGAATGGGAACCTGGTCTTTCAAGATGTTTCCATTTCTCAAGAGGAGCCAGAAAACCAGATTTTATGTGAAATCTTGGCATTCTTAAATGTTAGCTACAATTAAAAAAATTCTCTTAATACGTGGGCCAAACCATGCTTGTTTGGGCTGGGTTTGTTATGGGCCACCAGCTGGCGCCCTCAACCAGGCATCTGGGGACACTAGGGCTCGTAAGGAGGTGAGGTGCCCTGCAGGCTGTTCGAGGCAGCAGCCCCCTTGCCCCAGCGGCTCCAGCTCAGTTAACGGAACCCGGAAGCAGGTGAGGTGGGGGAGAAAGCCCAGGTGGAAGCGGCCGGACTGCAGGCGTCCCAGAGAGCAATTAGGAAAGTTCCCAATCAGCAAGAGTTGTTAAGAGAAACCACTGGAACCCTCAGCTCTCCCGTCCCCTTTCCCGGTTAGTGCTCACCCACCTCCTTCTGATGCTCTTATCCCAGGGTACTTACTCGATGTGGCTCTCCCTTCCAGAAGGCAAGCTCTGGGAGGCCAGGTAGCTTTCACTTTTTTTGTTTACTCCTGTATCCCCAGGCGCCTGGCCCGTACCAGACACTCAAAGCTGTGTCGAATGAATGACGTGGGGATGGCAGGGACGTTAAAGGCCACAGAATGGCTGCTGCAGGGGCTTCCTGGTGCCTAAACCTGCAGCCCCTCCTCATCTTCCCACAGAGGTTTCTGGCACGGACCCTGCAGCTACAGCACCGGGACTCTGGGCGCCGGCTGGGAACACTCTGGAGAGCTGCGACAGCCTTTGCGAGTGGCACCTTCCACCCATCTGGTGAGGCCAGGAAGCAGGACGAGGGAAATCGTGCCAGAGGGTGCTGGAGCCAAGGGCTGCCCTGGGAAGGCCTGGCCTGGGGCGCGTGCTGCTAGGGCCCCCTTTCAGCCAGGCCAGGTGCGGCTGCAGGGGCTGCATTTCCGGTTTAGATCAGCTGTTTGGGCTTCCGGAGGCCCGGGCAGGGTGCGGGAGGGGCGCAGGAATAGGGATGGGGCTGCTGCCAAGCTGGACCGGCTTCCCATGAATCGTAGCCAGGAACAGGGACAATGGTGAAGGGACATGGCCCCCACCCTGCTTGGGAGGCTGGGTTTCCTGGGAAATCAGAAGTCAGCGGGCACGTGTAATGTGCACCTGCCAACGGACGCTTTGGGGCCCTCGGAAGTCACTGCTGGCCGGGGGGAGCAGGGAGGAAGTTTCCAAGGCACAGCTTCGAATGGCTCGAACGGTCTCCCAGCCAAGCTGCTGACAGCACCCCTCCCGGAGGGGCCTCCCAGAGGGCGACGTTCTTCCAGGGCAGGGGCCTGTGAAGCCCCTGCTTCTCTTTCTGGTCTCTCCCTCCTTGGACCAACTGGCTTCATTGGTTCCCTTCCTAGACTCACCAGAATGTTCAACTACTCCTGTTTTGCCCAAATCACTCGATTCCTTCAGGTCCTGGTTTTCCCATCTATAAAACGGGGACAATCGTGGCTACGTCTCAGAGTTGTTCTAAGGATTCAGTGAGTGCCCACACAGAAAGCACCTGGCATGGGGCCACGCACAGAGCAGGCCCTCGGTCAACAGCCCTGTGCTTTATCATTAGAACATACCCTATCACAGAGGGTTGCTTCCTAAGTGGCCGGCAGGACGGCGAGCCTATCACTCTAACAGCAGCTCTCAATCCTTAGTGTACGTAAGGGCCATGGGGGGGGGGGGGTCCGCGGTGGTCCTGAGAGATCCTGACTCAGAGGGTAGGGCTGTCCTGGTGTGCCTGCCCTTGACCGTCGTCCTGTGGGAATTCGATAAGCCGAATCCAAGGACGGCGGTCCTGCGTTCCGTTTTGAGCACGGCCGACCGAGCGTTGCTTTTATGCGAGCGGGTTCCACAGTCAATGTCCCACACATTTGTCATCTGAGCAAAAGAGTGGGCTCACGGCCGTTCAGTGTCGCGGACACAGGACCCGGACAGCCGCCGATGGAGGCAACTTGGGTTGGCAGCTGGTAAGCAAACTGCAGGTCTGAAGAGGAATTTCCTCGCTAGACAGAGATCCCCCGTCAGTACGTACTAACAGACTCTACAGTATGCTGGGGATTGCAGAGGAACGGAACTCTGGACTGACAGACACCCAACAAGGTTGATGCATTTCCTAATCAAGTAGCATGGTTCAACAATATCCCAATTCCTCGTTGTGGAAAAGGTATGCACGAGCCACTCAGTGGGCCTTCATGTCTGCATGTTGTCTGTCTCCCGGAGACGGGAAGGCTGGCCTTTCCCAAAGTGGGGAGGTTGGGCCAGCGCTGCAGAGGGGCCCCCAGAGCCCTCCTCCCCTCCACAGGCACCAACAGACCTGGGGCCCCCGAGGAGCTGCTTCCATCACCCTCACCTGGTCCCCTTAGCTTCAAGCTGCTCCGTCCTCATCACAGTCACAGTGCCCCGAACGACGGGAGTTTAACTTCGCCCCCTCCCAGGGCGCCGCCACAGCCCCTGGCTAACTGGGTATCCCAAGTGCCACTCAGTGCCCACCACGTGCAGGACTTAGAGACGGTGAGTTTTGTGCCAACACCTTAAAGCCTTTCCAGTACTAAGATTTTCTGTCACTTCACTGCCTCTCCCTCTTTTAAGGATGGCCCATTTGGGGTCATGGAAGTGTAACAGGGAGGCCGTCACACAGCGCCACGGGGACAGACATGTCTACGTTCACTAGCTGTGTGCCAAGAAGCCTACACACCTGGGCTGCTTTTTAGGTCGTGTCTGGGAACACACACATAACAGAGCCACACAGGACAGCAGGGATCTTGACCCGGGCCCGCAGGTGAATAAGACATCCTCAAGTTAATGACCTCAGAGGTACGAACAGCCTTCTGTTTGGAGAGCTTTGGAGTGATTTCACACCCCCAGAGTCCCGGGGACACAGAGGTGGAAAATACCTTGGTGAACAACTGATACCACGTTCTGATTTTCAGACAGCAACACTGAGGCCCAGAGATGGGAACTCATCAACCCCCTCCCAGGGGGTGGCGGAGCTAAGACGCCAGAGAAAAGAGGCTTCTTCTCATTCCATCCACCCACAGCCCTTGCTGGTGGCACAGGGACGGATTCGGAGACACAGAGAGGGGTGGGCCAGCCCAAGGGCCATCTCCGAGGTGCTAAAACATCTCCGTGAGGCGTGAAAAGTATCCCTGCTACCTTCCCCCAACCTAAGAGGAGGATATTATTCCACGTGAGGTCATGATCAGTGGCAATCCAGAAACCAAATAGGAGCCAGTGACCTCTTATTACCCGAGATAGGAAACATGGCAAAGGCTTCCCCCCCCCTGGGCCGGCTTGATTTGGGAAATCGTTAAAGAAAAGCAAAAGCAACAGGCGGGCGAAGTCTTGACCATCAAAACACAAAAAGCAATGACTCTGCGCCAGTGGAAGGAAATGAATGGATCAATTTCAGGACAGGATTTTTATAGAAAAATCAGTGCCTCCCTGATCCCATTACATGAGCACCGAGCAAATATCGAGAGCATTTGGTTTCTCACCCTGCACAGAAAGTCTGGGATTCTGCGAAGCTGACCTGACACAGGGGTTGAGTCAGGCAGACACATCTGGACACGAATCCTGGCAAGGCCCCTGTCTAGCCACATGACCTGGGGGCAGGCCTTTCTACCCCTCCCAGCCTTGGTTTCCTTATCTGTAAAGTGGGGGTTGATAGACGCATCTACCCAACAGTCTGTTGTGAACTTTAAAGGGATAAAGTTTGCAAAGAACTATCAGCAGCCTCTCAGCTGCTCTAAATGTGCATGCAGTTAATATTCAAAGTTAAAAGGTCTTCTCCATGAAAAAAACCCCACAGAGGTCTTCTTGACGTTGTAGCTGTTTCTGTGGAGTGGCAGCATGGTTCAGAACACAGATTCTACCTCCAGACAGCCTAGAGTGAAAATCTGGCCCCACCACCCACTGGCTGTGGAACTTGGGCCTCCGTATTCTCATCTGTAAAATGGGGCTTATGACAGCACCGACCTTCTAAGATTGTAAGTGATGGTGGTAATAGCTTCCTGAACGCAGAACGTCCTGGAGGTACACAGGTGACTGTCCCTGAGGCCTCACTTGTCTTGTGACCTCGTACATGAAACGAGGAGGAAATAGCCCATACTCACCTTCCCTGACTAGAGCTCTGCCTGGACGTGCCAACAAGGAGGGAGAATGGCTGATGTCCCTTGCCATTCCCTTTCCCTATCTCCCACAGGTGAAGGCCCAATAGTGGTGAGGTCAGGGCAGAGGAGGACAGAAGGCTCAGGCCTGCATGTGCCCACACTGCTGGCCCGGACTCCTGAGCGGTGTGGGAAAGGGCCCTGATGCCCTGACCGCCGACAGGCACGTGGTAGCTTCCCTAGCCCGCAGCAGACCCAGCCGACACCCTGCAGGTCCCGCCTGGCCCATCACTGGGCTCTGGATCGGCCAGCTCGCCCCCTGCCACTGCCCAGCAGGTCGCTGACCTCCTGGCCCTACTCTCCATCCCCTGGAGGGACACCTCAACCTGGCAGCCACCCCATACTTGCCTCAGCCCATCAGCTGGCCCCGGGTAAACCACCAGGCCCCGGGCTGCAGCTCTGGAGGGGGCCCGCTGGGAAGCAAGATAAGGTTTGTCTTCAGGGACGAATCTCATATTCTAACAGGGCACACAGACGAGGAAAGGAAAAAATCCTAATGCCGCGTGGCAGCTGACAAGAACTACCCCAGGGATGAGGAGTACGCTGGTGTCAGACGCCCGGATCTAGCACCTACTACCTGGAGGCCTGAGGCTTCCCAAGCCTCTGTTTCCCCAGCTGTGAAATGGGCTCAACAGCAGCCCCTGCCTCAAAGGTCGGAGAAAAGACCAGACGCAGAGTTACG
Source organism: Phoca vitulina (assembly GCF_004348235.1). Taxonomy (NCBI): domain Eukaryota; kingdom Metazoa; phylum Chordata; class Mammalia; order Carnivora; family Phocidae; genus Phoca; species Phoca vitulina. The sequence continues at coordinate 17,813,589 of NW_022589722.1, read as the reverse complement.
TCTGCCTCGGCCCATAAATGCTCAGGAACGAGACGTCTCACAAGGCGGGTGTGGGGATGAAGGGGCATAGACAGCGCAGGCAGTGCCCTTTCCTTGGCAGAGAATGGTGTCCCTGAGGAAGGAATGTTCCCGAGAGGCTGGAGAGATAAGAAGCTGAGAGCTGGGCCAAAGGAAGGCCTTGTAGGCGGGGGGCGGGGTGGGGACCGAGGCCGGGCCCCTCTGCTCTGGGTCCTGAAAGCCGGAGGCTCCGTCCCGCTCCACTGCTGTCCCTGCATGGGCTGGGGGCCTGCAAGGATGGGGACTGGTCAACCCACTGAAGCTGGACGAGCCTGTGGGGCCCAAGGGAGGCTGCGGTGCACCCCTCCCCCCACCTCAGGCCTTCCAGAAAGGAAGCTCCACAGACATAACGGCCCTGCCGGAGTGAGGGGGCCACTGGGAATCTTTTTATACACTGTTATTCTCTGAGCCAAGGCAACGAACAGATGCAGAAGAGCAAGTGGGGTCAGGGTCTGAGGGGGGCTGACTTCCATGAATGAATCTACTTCCTGTGGCGGGGAACCCTTCAGCTCCAGGAACAAAGTAACCTGGTGACAGCTGGGGACACCCAGGAGGACCACCGGGCCTTCACTGGAGAGAGCCCATGCACTCCCCTCCCGCGGGGCCCCTTTCACTTCCCCTGCTCAGCGCATCCTCCTGGCCTGGCCCTGGGGGCACAAGCACTTGGCCAGGAGACCACCCTCCTCTATTTCTGTTTTCTTTAGAAAGACATAAAAACTATAGTCGCTCAAGAGAGGCAGGAATACCTCCGCCCTTGTGTTTTTCTGGACTGGCCTGAGGAAAGTGCTGGGCAAAGGGTCAGTGTGGGGTCTGGAGTGACCCAGAATGACCCAGAAAACTACAAATTCACCTGCAGGCTCAGGTGGGAGGAGGAAGCAAAGCAGATGTTGCGTTTATGGAGGGCAACACAGAGGGAGTGCAGGTCACGTGGCAGCCGAGGTGCTGGGCCCAGTGAGGGGGTCAGACATGGCGGCAGGAGAGGGGCAGACCGGGAAGGCCCAGGCCGGGAGAAGAGGGCCCTCTGTGGCGGTGGACTCCCTCTTCTTCCCTGGGGACACGGGGACCTCTCCATCTTTCAATGAGGTCACGGATACTCAGCCACCCCGGGTCTGGGAATTGCTCAAAGTATAGCCTGTGTGGGCTTCCTCTGAGCGCCCTCCACCGGAAGCCGGGTGCTCCATGACTGCAGCGTGGCTGCTGCCTGGGGGCCACACGGGGAGCGCCGGTGGGAGCTCAGCAATGGGACGGGGGTGCCTCTGAGTGCCAGGCATCCTGCTGAGCAGCTGGTAGCCACCATCTGTTAAACCCCACGATAACCTGAGAAGCGTCACCCACTTTACAGATGAGTAAACTGAGGTTCAGACTTCTTAAACACCTCTCAACCTTGTAAGTGGCGGGGCACAGAGTTGACCCTGGCAGTCCAAGTCTGGAGCATGGGTCTGCAGCCCAAGCCAGTGACCCCCACGCAGACTGCCTCTATGACCTCAGCCATTCCCACTGGGAACGGCCAGGAGCACCCAGGCCGACCCACAGCCCAGATCTACCTCGAAGGGGCAGGCACGGCTTCCGGGTGCAGCAAAGATGCTCGGGCGATGAGTATTGAACTAAACAAACCCTCAGGAAGGAAGCTCTGATTGAACGGTGTCCCCAGGCTGCGAAGAAAGTAGATCTTAAAAGTTCTCACCACCAGGGGAAGAAAATGTCTAACTGTGTGCTGAGGGGTGTTAAGTCGACTTAGGATGGTGATCACTTCTCAATCTATGCAAGTGTTGAATCAGGCTGTCTATCCGAAACGAATGTTCTATGTCCATTATAGCTCAACTAAAACAATAAATTCCCTTCCTGAAGTTCCGATGGAGGTTTAACTGGTTCGTCAGCATAGCCCATAAAGATCATCTGTAAGTGCTGTTAGGGGAAATGAAATTTTCTTCTCAACGATACCACTCGTTTCGATTCTCGGAGCCACAGGGCATGGTTTTGCCTTCTTGTCCCTGAAGCCATGTTCTGTTTCCATCAAGATCTGTGAGGATACCTCACGGCGGAAGGACGCATTTCTCCTTGGCTTTCATGAATTGGATTTTCCGGGTGGTTTACACTGCCTTCTAGCACATCTACAGGTCTGTTTGGGGGCCTTGAAGGGGCCCAAAGGACCCGTGTCTTCCACGGGTACCTGGGAGGAGCTCAGAACTGAACCAGCATCTCAAAGGGCTGCTCGCTGAAGCCCCCACTCAGCCAGCTGAGGGCAAAGCGAAGCCTTCGCTGGGCGCACGGCCGTCCACACAGGCTTCCCGAGACGCCCTCGCCGCGGGGCCCGGCCGCCTGCCCACCCTTCTTCTCTAGGGTGCCACAGCTCAGTCAGCCTGAGTGCTCCTCAATCAGGCCAGGATCCAGAAGGGCGGGGCATTTTCTCAGAGTTTTATAGAAACTTCTAACCAGAAACATCTGGAAATACATGGGACAGAGTTGGATGTCTCAGGGCTGAGCTCCAGCTCGGCCAGGCTGGGCATTCGCCCTAGAAGCTTGAGTCACTGGCCTCTTTCCCAGCAGCCTCCTCTGTAAAACGGCCCTCCCTCCTCCTCTCCCACTGAACACGGCACGCTCATTTCATTCTCGAGGTGGTTGAATTTCCTGTCCCTTCCTTGGTCATCAGCCTGTAAGGTCCCAGAGGAATCTCAAACTTAAAATATCTGAAAATGAGCTGTCAGCCATCTCTTTCCATGTCCTCACTTCTGGGAATGGCACCGCTGTGTGCCCAGGTCACCCCTCCCCACAAGCCACATAGGCTCTAGTCTGGCCTGCTCCTGGGGTTTCCAGGCCCGGGTCCCCTCCAGAGCAGACAGTCCCTCTACACACAACTTTGACTCCATTGTTCCTATGCTTTTAGCCCCCAGTGAGTCTCCGCTGCCTTCTGCGGGGTTTCAGACTCCTGAGCCTGAACTCAAGACCTGCATGCCCGGCCCCATCTTAGCAGCCCTGGCCCCACAGGAGGCATGCCGGGCCACAGCGGTTTCTCCAGGAGTGCTGTGTTTTCTGGCTTCGGCGGCGGGGGGACGGGGGGGTTCAGTCCTGCTAGGTGGGCAGGCTCAGGTGTGCAGGACTGGGCACCATGGAGCTCACCGGGTTTGAAGATGCCCCCACCATCAGGTAAGGCCCCTTCTTGACATCCATAGTCCCGGTGTTACTTCCTCCCACAAAGGCTTTATAAACTTTCCCTTCCTTTCATTCCATGGGGAAATCTCAGGTTTGGAGATCTTTTCCCTGGGGGATCTGGACATCTTCCATCAAGCAAAAATCAACGTCTGGCCTCCTGCCCTCTACACGATGTGTAGGATGCTTCTCACCAACACTGTCTTCCAGTTAAAGAGCCCAATGGCAGCACAGCATTGTGGAAAGGGCATACTTTCTGGAGCCGAGGGGCACGGGTTGGGTGGGCATCTCAGCTCTGTGACTTTGGACAAGTCCCTTAACTGGCCTGGGCCTCGGTTCACTCATCTCTAATGGGGCTGGTAACACCTACCACACAAAAGTGCACAGTGAGGATTCAACTAGATGATCCACGTCAAGTTCAAAGCACAAGGCTGATGCCTTCTTTGTGGATTGTGTCCAGAAACAAGTGCTTAAAAAATACTTGAGATGCTTAGCTCCAGAGCGAAAGAAAGATTCTAATTCCTTTTGTCGCTGCTAAATAAATCACCATGTGTCTTGCCATCTGGTCTCATAAGTGATCAGCAAGCTGGGAAGGAGGGTCCCAACGAGACCCCGGAGGCTGAGGGTATTGATAGATGACATCACCTGCCCCGATTCAGCAAATGACCCAGCGACACCTGTATGAGTGGGCTTGAAATGGCTGAGCTCAGGTTTTGATCCAGCCACTGTGACCTGAGGGACACTGGGACCAGGCAATTTCAGCTGCTAAATACCAACAGGTACTTTATCATCTAGTCCTGTGAGTGACGGCACTCTTGCATCACCCACCCTGGAGTCTTTCCCATCCCTGACCCCTGGGAGGGGGGCTGGAGAAGGGAAAAGAGACCAGGGAAGACTCAGAGATCAGGCAAGAAGCTTGATTTCACATGTGAGAGCTGGGTTTTTGAAAAGTAAGTGAAAGTCCAATGATTTGGTTTCCAGGCCACACACAAGTGCCCCTGGGGTTGAAACAGCCATTAAAACATGCCAGGACCTGGTTACGTGCTGGGGAGGTACTTAAGAGTTACCATAGCTTTCCACCTTTCCACAGTGGTCATGTGTATAGAAAAGCCCAGCCGGCTTCTGGCACAGGGGCCAGATCAGGACATGCTTCTGGAGCAGCCTGGTCCACACTGCTGGGACTCACGGACACCAGGGACACAGCCCAGTCCACACCACTAGGGCTCAAGGACGCCGGGGACACAGCCCGGTCCACACCGCTGGGACTCACCCCAGTCCACACCGCTGGGACTCACGGACGCCAGGGACACAGCCCAGTCCACACCGCTGGGACTCACGGACGCCGGGGACACAGCCCAGTCCACACCACTAGGGCTCACAGACGCCGGGGACACAGCCCGGTCCACACTGCTGGGACTCACAGATGCCAGGGAGGCCACACAGGACATGGATGTAACCCACCACCCCTCCTGCCCCTGAGCCCAGTTCTACCTTCTCCTGCCCTAGACCAGGGTGGGGAATGGCGAGGCAGACCCACCATCCCTCAAACCCCAAGCTGAAGTAGAGGGAGCCGAGTAAGCTGGAGTAATCGTCAGGCTGTAAGACCACCGGGGAGGCTCCACATCTGTCTCCACAGCTGTATCCTTGAGGATTTCGCCTAGCGCCAGGCACTCACAACGACGTGGTGAATGAACGCTCCTTGGGGAAGGCTACGGTTTCATTCAAAACCACATTCTGGCATCATCACGCTCAGGGACATCATCCCGGGAAAGCGTGGGGAAGAGAACTAACATTCTGGAAACCTTCACGTGGTGCAAGAAACCTGACATGTTAGTTCCCGAATCGTCTTAACCCTGAGAGGTGGGTAAGCTCATCTCTGACTTACAGATGGCGACGCTGAGACTCCGAGAGGTCCGGGTCCTGGTCCTGAGGCTGTGGGCCGCCAGGGAGGTGGGCCGGGCTGACACGCACTTTGCTTGTGCTTCTGTTATAAAATGGTCTCAGAGCCACCGTTGGGAAGCTCGTTTACAGGACAGGAGGTACCAGATTCTCCCCTTCCATAGGCCCCCAAAATAAAGAAAACCAGGAGAAGCCCCCTTTCAGGTCTGTTTTCTTTATACTTTTAACCCAGGCAGGACTTACTCTCCAAAGTCTGTCATTGAGAGCTACCTCCCTGAACACGCTGGAAAATAGTTAAATCTCTGGCGCACTCCTTTGGGCTTTGGTTTGCCTATGGCTTCAACTTCCTGTTTTTCCTGGGGGAATGGGGTGGTCAGCCAAGTCTGGGTCGCGGATACGCCCACCCTCCACTCCCCCAAAGCCTGCGTGAGCAGTGAACCAGCCGTCCAAGGAAGGTTCCAGCCAGTTTGTGTTCTTTGGCTTGGAAGGCCAGAGGAGACCGCTCATGTCAAGGCACACGTATAAACAGGATGAAAAGGGGTGCACGGCAAAAACTGGCCTCAGGGAGACAGCTCGAGCAGAGAGCAGAGGGCCACGTTCAGAAGGATGTAGAAGAGCTGCTGCAAGTCGGTGAAGGAGAGAAGATGCTCGTCCCCACACCGGCATTGACACTGGGGAGCTGCAAGGTGCTTCTTTTGAGAGTCCCCTCCCCCACAGCTGGGACAGCGGGCCATCTCCTGAGCTGGGACTCTTACGGCAGCTGCAGCCCAGGAGCCAGGAGAGCCCTTCTGGGGAACTGGTGCACCTTCCCTCTGCTCCAGGGCAGTTCTGGATTCATCTTTCAGCCTCCCACAGAGACAGAGGGTAGGAAACCCAGAGGACGCCTGTCCCCATTTCTTTCCAAAGCAGAGCCTGAGTGAGGCCGTCACACCGTAGATGGACTTCTCACAGCTCCACAGTCCACCTGCAAGCCCCACCCCCCTCGCCCCTCTGCCTCCTCTTATTTCAAGGCCCAACCAAATGTCGCCTCCTCTGAGCCAATCAGTGAGGCAGCCATTGGGTGTTCTGGGCCCCCTGGGTCCTGGACACACCGCTCTCATCACACTATGTCGCAGGAAGCTGTTTCACACCTGTTTGGGCCCCAGATCCCGAGCTCCTTGTGTTTCTAGCACCTTCTCTGTACTTAGCAGGGTCGGTGTTCAGTAAATGGCCGCTGGGTGAAGGATGGATCGTTGTTATCCGTAGCTAATAATGATCGCGCCCTGGCTCTGGGCCCCGCCCCGCCGCAAGGTTTTGTGTGGCTTACCTCCGTGACTGTCCCTCTGACAACCCTCTGTGGCAGGCACCATCCTTCTCCCCGTTTGATACAAGAGGCCAAGTGAGCAGAGAGGTTAAGTAACTGGTCTCAGGCCACACAGTGAGTGAGTGGCAGAGACAGGATTCTGACCCAGGCAGGGGGCTCCTGGGCGTGCAGGCCGCTGGCCAAGCTGCCCCTTCAGTCACGAGTGGAGCGTCTGTACCCGCTGCTATGTGTCTGGGGGGGCTTTGCCGTCATCTGACACCAGCCAGCCACCAACAGTTTAGGGGACCGGGTTCCGGTCTGCTCAACCATCTAGTGCTACTTAGAGCCCCCGTCATGAAAGCAGGTGGAGATCAGGGAACAGAGTGCAAAATCACCGACCCAGGCTGCCCGACACACAGCCCGGGAGGGAGGCCAGGAGAGGGGCTGGTCTAAGCCCCTGCCTCCCAGGCACTGCCCAGCCAGACACCTCAGGCCTCCCCTCCTCTTAGTCATTCTGAGTCCAGCCTGCCCTTCATAGACCCCCTTCCCCGGCTTCACCCAGCTCCTGGTGAACTCACCAGCACACACAGCAGCTGACATTGAACCACCACTCACACTGTATGGTTCTGCACCTCCCTTTCTCACGTTCGAGATGCCTGGATCTCAAACTTTAATGAACACAGGAATCCACAAGGCAGGTAAAGGGCATGTGCCTGCTCGTTAAAATGCAGATTCTGGGGCCCAGCTCCCAGAGATCCAATCTGTGCCACAGGCCCAGAAATCTGCATTCTTAACCACTCACCCAGGTGACTCACAGTTTCAAACCTCCAGTGGCTAATTACTGGATGACAGCAAACCTTCACGGGTATACGGTTTCTCCTAATTTGCTAGGTCCCCTTACTTCTCACTGGAGCCTCACAACAACTGATAAAATGCTCTGGACAGGAGACACAGGCAGACTGCACCGACGAGGAAGGTGAAGTTCAAAGAGCGGCAGGCTCAAGGTGCCGGAGCAAGTCAGACAGGAGGCCAGATCACACGGCCCGCTCTGTCATTCCAGCCGGGTGTCTGCCTCTCTGCCAACTTATCTAGGCCTCTTTGTCTCTGCCTCTGCCTATCTGTTCTTCTTTCTTGCCGTAAGTCTCAAAACAATTCTAGAAACTCAAGGTACTAATCAGGGATAAACCGTAAGAGGAAAACAAAAATCGCCCAAACTCCCATTGACCAGAGATAATTATTAATGTTTCAGTGTATTCTTCCAGCTTTGTCCTTATGCTCTAATTACCACGGCACTGTTTTGTACGCCACGTTTTCCTTCCGACAATTAACCGGGATCAAGGCCAGTACTGCTTCACCAGGCACTTGCAAGGAGGGAAAGACGCTGGCTATCTACCTCGTCCCTTTCAGGCCATGGCCCTCCCCCGTGGCCGCTGCCCCTTCGTGCCCCCCCCCCCCCCCCCAGCCATTATAAGAGCAGATGGGATCCGGAAGGCGCCTTCCCGGGCAGGGGTGGGGCCTCTGGATGTTCCAGGGGTCGAGGACAGGACTTTAGGAAACTTCAGGGGTCTCCACTGGTTTCCTGAGCTGAACCGGGGGGGCAAAAGCACACTGAAGCTAGTACTTTCCACGGGGACACAGCAAACTGCTGTGAGGAACTGGGGCCTCAAACTCCATCATTACCTCAGACGGAGCGGGGGGGAGGCTGGCGTCTGAGGGGCCCGGTCCAGCCCCACCTCCCGACTCCTTGCTTCTGAAAGACAACAAACTCCCTGGTGATGCAAAGTGACCTGTACTTTTCTTTCTTTCTTTTTTTTCTTTTTTCTTTTCTCTCTCCTTCCTTCCTTCCTTTTCTCTTTCTCTCTCTTCCTCCCTCCCTCCCTCCCTCTTTCCTTCCCTTTCTTTTTTTTTTTTTAAGAGGAGCTGAGAGTTGAAGACAGTTTAATTATTCCGCCATGGTAATTATTCCAGATGCTTCTGAAATGGCAAGACAGTTATGGACGTCTGACTTCCTCTTTTCTTCTACTCTGAAATCCAGCATAGATCCCCAGGGCTTTGACGTAGGAGTAGTCACAGCTTTGGGGAGATTTTAAGGCCAACCCTGAAGAGACTTGCAAATTAGTTCCTGCAAGACTTCTGAATAGTGACTGATTATAATCTCTAATTATTTCTAAAGGAACTACTTACTCAATTAGAGTGACAGCCCATGAATGGGATGTGAAAATTCTTTTGATGGAGAGCAGCGAGAAATCATAGCCATTATTATTTCTATTATTATTATTGTTTTCTAAAATCATGTGATGTCTAGGGGCCATCCACTTGTTCAATACTGGATTTTGCAGCAACACATTCCAGAAGGAATGTGCTCTGTGCCTGGATCCACTTCTCCCCTTCTTCTACTTGCTGACTCCTGCAATGTCAGGCCTCTATAAATGCTTCCTGGGGGAATTTCCTGGGCCCTGTACTCCTCCTTCCCAGCGCTTCTATGATTCTGTGACCATCTGCTTGTTCTCTCAACCACTCCAGAAGCTCTGTGTACATTGTGTTCGCTGCTGTGTCCTCAGCATCTAGAATGTCACCTGGCACACAGGAGATGCTCACCAAACACCTACTGAAGAAGACTGAATAAAGGGACTGGAGAATGTAGTATTTCCTCCTTGGGTTCTGAGTGTGGATTTCTGTCTAAACTTGGTTATAAAAGGGCACAGACTGACTAATGGATGGATTGATTGATTCATTCATTCAATAAACATTTAGGCATCTATAGCACGTTGGGTGGCAGTCTGGTTGGTCCAGTCTCATCATCTCCAATCCATTACCATCCAAGATACCACTCCAAGGTTTGTGGAGCACCTGCTCCCCAGGGCTCTGCACTCCCAGGGCCCGCCCACTCCCACTGGCCGTTTTGATGGCTCCATGGCCCTCCAATGTTGGGCTCTGAGGAGTGGATTTCTGTTTGGGTTGGTATAACTTCAGTCACCTGGGCAGGTGCACCACTTTCCTGGCTCTGATGTCCGCTCTTGGCTAGGTTCATACCTCTACTGCTCCTTAAATGGTTGAATGGGATGAGCCAGGAGCAAGGTTATGACCTTAAAGGATCCTGAATGTAAGACCCCGAAGGGTATAACACAAAATTTGAAGTTGAGATCTTAGGAACCCCCAAAGCTTGGGGGGGGGGGGGGGGCAGGAGGAGGCACCATTCCTTCTAGAAGGTTCTAAACAATGTAATTTGTCATTGCTATGTCTATGTCATCACTTGTGGGGGGGGAGAAGTGTGGCCAAATAAATGCCTGTTTCCTTCTAAATCCCTAGAGACCTAACTGTTCATAATTACACTGGTCACCTAAGGTAACTTGGTGGATCTAACAAAACTGCAAAGTGGGTAAAACTGTCCTTCTTAATTGCAGTAACCATCTGACATGTCCTAGATTTGTTCCTATTATCTTCCCCATTCCACCCACCAAAATTTATCTGCCCCACACCCTACTCTTTCAGGGCCCTGAGTTCTGCTAGGCAGATAAAAGAGATTGTTGAGCAACAGAGAACCTTGCTAGCAGTATGCACTTCGCCAGGCGGCTTCTTCTACTCCTACATAGCTAAGCCCAGTTCAAACACACATGATGAGAACATTCTTGAGAAATTCCACTCTGATATTCCAGCGGGTTTACAGCAGCCTTTAATGCCCCCCAATCCTAGGCCTATCCACCGATACACTGGCAGCGCTCTTCCTAGAAAGTCCCATCTGGAGCGGGGCTGCTGAGCTCCTTTGTCTGGGGGGCAGCGCGGAGTGTGAGGAGACGGGAAGGTGGATGCATGCTGCCCCTCTCCCGTCCCACTCCCAGTGGCCCGCCATCGCTGGGATTCTCTGGCTTGCTTTGTGGAAATGGCCCATTTTCAGTTTGCTATAGCAAGTCCTTATCCCAGGCCTCTGGTTTATACCACTGCGTTCTAATTACAAGCCCCGTAGGCTTCCATTTTAGCCCAGCTGCCTTGCTTTTTCTCTTAGAACACGCTGAGGGGCAGGTCCCGCGTCTACCTCGAGCTTGGACTCTACATCCGGGGGACATACAATATGGTCTCCGCTGGTCACAGAGACCACCCAGAACCCAACTTCTAAATGGTCTGTCAGATAATGAAAAGGACAAAAACTCCTTTGAACTCTGAAGCTGGACCTAAAACAAAGGACGAAACAGTCGCTGGTTATGTAGTTTGCTAAGGATTTCAGATGAGACACTAAGCACTCCTCATGAAATAGGCAGTTATTTCTCTCTGCTGTGAGGGGAGGGGGCCGATCTGTTTTCTGTCCCGTCCTCCGGTTGATGGAGGCCTAGCTAAGAATGCCTTTACCGCAGGCACTGTTCTTGCCAACCTTACTTCATTACGGGATGGACAACGAGGGATTGATGGCTTAAAGAAGGAAGAGGCCTCTGTTGCCCAGTCACATCTTGATTACTGAAGATGGCAGGGGCAATGTGGTGAGGAAGATATTCCATGCACCGTTCCCATCGGCCCTTGGGAACCATGCCGACGGCCCCACCTAGATTTGCTTGGGTCTGGTGAGCAGTGAACCTGCCCTGGGGATAATCCAGCCGGGGAGACTTGACCCGGGACCACGGCTGTGGAACCCCCACTCGCCCCCTACCACACCTTCAGAGAAATCAATCCCTGGTGTGGACAGCACGGTAAGAATGGGCTTACAGGAAGACCAGGGTAGCAAGTCAGGTTCTGCCACAAAATGGCTGGGGGACCCTGTGTGAGGGACTTAGCTCTTCTGAGTCCTGCGAGTCATTAGCCAAGTGGGGGAAAAGAACACCTACTGCTCATGGTTTTGAGCATTAGGTGAGAAAACCCACCGGAGAGTCTCGTGCGGTGCTGGGAGACTCAGGGGAGGCACACTTTGGAATGAAAAAACATTATTAGTAACAGCATTATCGGGGTATAATTTACACCTCGGAACTGTCGGATCCCTTCTAGAGCTGAGGAAATGGAGACCCAGGGAGATGCACTGATTCGCCCAGTGTCACAAACAGCGTGTGATGGCAAGCCTGGGATGAAGAGCCAGGTCTTCACACCGTTTTCCTGTTTGAGCCTCGCAACCTGAAGCTCATTAAGTACATGGTTATCTTTAATTCATAAAGGAAAGAAAATACCAAGAATAACTGGAAAAGAGTTGCCTCTGATTGAACCCACACTGTGCTAAGGGTTTCACAGGTGTTACCGTTTCAATCCTTTCCCACTTCATGAGGAAGACGCTACTATCATCCATATTTTTAAGAGGCAGACCTGAAGCTCAGAGCGCTGAGGAACTTGCCCAAGGTCACCCTGGTATCCAAGGAGTCTGACACCAGAACCTCTGTCCCTCATGCCAACACCCTGCCACCACCTCAGCTTCTGAAGTGCTAAGACATTGGGAACAAGACCCCGGGTCACCTCAAACGGAGGCTTGCCAGATTTAGCAATGAAAATACAAAACACTATTGAAACCGGAATTTCAGATAATTTTAGTATGAGTATGTCCCAACTATTGCATGAGACATACTTACACCAACACATTATTCACTGTTGATCTGAAATTCAACTTTGGGCCTCCTATATTTGTCAGCCCTACGGTGACATGACGTGTTCCTTGAGGCAAGGCGCGTGGCCTCTTCCGGTCTCCATTTCTCCCCAGTAGAAGGACAGGATGGACCACAGCCCAGCCCAAAGGCTCTGTGACCGAATCGCCAGGGGGAGGGAGGAACGGAAGCAGTTCTCTAGGGACTGTTCTGAAACATGAACGGAGGCCTCGGAGGTGCAGGACGAGGCCTGAGGGCGCGTGCCTGGCTCCTAAAACCCTTCTAGATCCTCCCTGACCCTTCGGGACAAATGCTTCCAGAAGGCGCGAGCTCCCTGGGCAGTGATGTGAGCAGAACCACCCAGAGTTCTTCCTTGGTTTTGTTTTCAAACTGCGGTACGGTACACACCCCACAAAGCCAGCCGTCTGCAGTTTTTAAGTGTATGGTTCACACAGTGGCGTGACCACTGCCGCCACCCAGCTCCAGAAATGTTTCATCTTCCCAAACTGGAACTCCGTCTCCAGGGAACACTAAGCCCCCGTTCCCTCTCCCCCAGCCCCTGGCAACCTTGCCCCTCAATTCTCTGTCTTTATGAACCGGACCCCTCCAGGGCCTTCACATGGTGGAATCACACAGTATCTGTCCGTTCGTGTCTGCCTTATGCACTGAGCAGAATGTCCTCAAGGCTCAGCCATGTTGTATTATGTGCCAGAATTGCCTTCCTTCTTAAGGCTGAACAGTTTATTTTATGTAACTTCTCCTCTCCGGGAAGAGGTGCAGAAAACACCCTGATATACTCCGTCCTCTGGGCTCTGAGGATGAAGCCCCTTTGCCAGGGAGGGCTGCTGAGGTCGCATCCATCAGGGGCTCTCAGGGGCGGGGTGGCCGAGACAGCCCCCTCCCCAGAATCTAGCCTGGACCCCCACGGGCTTATAGGACTCACCACCTCCCGGGGGCGCTTCTCTCCATGCCAAAGGCCATCTGACAATAAGCCAGAGGCAGATATATGAGGCGCTCCAAGGAGGTTTTATTTCTGCTCTAACAATACAACCGAAATAGGGAGTGATTTATTGAGGGCGCGCATCGGGGAGGGAGCAGAGCAAATCCCACTTGGCACCAGGCCACAGGCCCAGTGAGCCCGCGCAGTCAAGGGCAGTGTGGGCACTCGGGACAGCCTGTCCGGTCTCGGTGGTATCAGCAGTAATGGGACCCACAGGGAGCACCCAGAGGGCGGGGGTGAGTCGCCCGCATACAGTAGGTACCCAGGAGGGACGGCTGTTTTCCGGAAGGTGGGGTACGGTGGTGGTGCTCAGAAGACAAAAGCCCCAATTGGATGGGTGTGTCAGGAAGTCTGTTAATGGGATTCAGGGGACAGGATTATTCACGTAGATTAAAAAGAGGACTGATTTTGCAAAAATCAATTGACTAAAAAGCCCCTGCCTCGGGTTGTTTGGGCTGGTGAGATGCCTACAGGCTACTCTCTGAGCCAGCGGGCTGTCTGCGCTCCTCCCCGGAGATGTGCGCGTGCTCTCCGGGGGAAACCGCTCCCCAGGTTCCAAGGGTCTGAGCCCCCAGTGTTTGGCTGGGGATGGGCAGTGCATTTTTGGGTTTTTTAAACAAAGCACAGGTGTCTCCAAGCGCGAAGTGGCTGCCTCAGAAGGAAGAGGCAAGCCGCGTGAGCCCCAGCTCAGGTGGAGACACTCACAGCTCCCTCCAGCCACAAGCCATCCCTCATGCAGTCAGCGCTTTCGCAGAACAAAGTGAAGAGCGGGGGAATGGGAGGGGGTCCGAGAGAGAGGGACAAGGGGAGGCGTTACTCCACACTGAAGACAGGCTGCTGGTCGCCCAGTCCCTGGGGCAGGGAAGGGCAACGACGCGCCCTGAGCACCCACGGCATGCCCCGGGCCTGTGCCTTCCATTCAGCTTGGGGTCCTGCCTCCGCTGCAGACTTGCTGTGTGACCCTGGGCAAGTTGTTAACCTCTCTGTTTTCTCACTGGCTATTGTCAGCTGCCTTATCCTTGTTACTCATACTGCTGGCTGCTACCGCAGCTCCTGAGGGAGGTGATACTACCCTCACATTACACAGAAGGAAACTGAGGCTCGTGGAGTTCGCGCAGGGCTGGAGTGGGGACTCAGGATCACGTGGTGGGATGTGTGCCCCAGCAAGGGTCTGACCAGGCACCTCAGCATCGCAGCCCTGAGAACTGAGGGCCAAGGGCCAAGAAAGTCATCAGCCTCCGCCCAGGCACACACGGGCCCTTCCCGTAACACACTTTGGTTTGTAGGTGGCAGCTTTAAAACCCTTGGGGGCTGATGTGATTAGAGTTCTGGAAAGACGTTCTTTCCACCTCAGCCTCAAAAAGGTCTTGGCTAACTTTTGACAATGTGTCCCTGCCAGGGTGTCTGAGGAAACCCCCAGATACCAGAGGGGGGCAGACAGAGGGACCCTCTTTCCTTCCGAAAGCGGTGGGCGAAGAGCCCGCACAGCCAGGCTGAGGAAGAGACCCAGAAGGCCGGAAGGCAGAGGGGCCGGCCTGTAGCCACGAGAGCACATCCTCCCCTGCGAGCAGACACAGGGGTGCTCTAGAGGCCAAACGCATCTCCACCACTTTTAAAGGCACTGGGAAGTCATGATTCATCCATTCGATGCAGGTGCTCTTACGCTGTGCTTTATAAAAGCCAATCCACCTTACCCAAGTCCTGCGGCTGACTGCAATATGAGAAATAGACGAACAGCCATGCTTAGGAGAGGGCTTAGCTTGAGCTTCCCAGCAGCCACGGCATAAAGGGAAATATGGGTCACGAGACCTTCCACCTCTGACGGAGTTGAAAACACACAGATTAGAGTTGACACTGGACTGAGTGTAGGCTCTGCAACTTGCAGACCTTGTGACCTCAGGCAATACTCAAACCTCTCAATCCCTCCGATCCCTCATTAGTGGGCAGTCTTAATAACACCTCAGTATATTCGGGGAAATATCCTGTCATTCCTGTCAAATAAGACACGTATGTGGGAGTGCTTTGAAAATTATCAAGTATCTTACACAACTCTTACTTATCGTGAAGTATTTATATCAGTTCTTCAGAACCAACACCCTTTTGTTCAATGCCCGTTGCTTCTGAGGTAGTTTGGAAA
Source organism: Phoca vitulina (assembly GCF_004348235.1). Lineage (NCBI taxonomy): Eukaryota > Metazoa > Chordata > Mammalia > Carnivora > Phocidae > Phoca > Phoca vitulina. The sequence goes on along the minus strand of NW_022589722.1, from coordinate 17,798,515 downwards.
ACATTCCATCACCCGGCTCCTCATACAAGAGCCACCGAATACAGAAAGGAGAGCAGCAATAAGCCCCACTTTTGAGCACTGATGATGTACCAGGCAGTTACAGCCGTGTGAGTTTAAAGGAGTTAAGCAACGCAACTTAACCTCATTTCGCCTTCACAGAAATTCTAGATAGGGGTACTATTAGCATTTCTATTTTTATAGAAATGGAGACACTGAGACATGGACCAGTCATGTTCTCTCCCCATGAATGTGGCACCGAAGATCAGAGGGACAGGGTGAGCCGGCAGTGGGACTGGACCCACATGGAAATGAAGGCTCTGGAAAGGCTCTGGACTAAAGGCACCACTTCGAGGTGGCCTGTGTGTGTGTGAGAGAGACAGAGAGAGAGAGAGGTGGGGGAGAAGACGAGAGGAGGGGGGAGGGAGGGAGACAGATGCAGACACAGAAATAAGCAGCAGTAGAGACTCAAGGGCCCAGAGAGAGCCCTGTGGAGTCACAGCCGTCCTGAAGGGGTGGGGACAGGGATGGGGTGGGGGCAAGGGGCAGGCACAAACCCAAACACCTTTTCTGCCTCAGGGTCTGCCCTTCCAAGACATTCCCTTTCTGCTTTAGCGGGACAAGATGGGTTCCTGTCCTTTACAAGCAAGCATTTCCCATGGATGGATGGAAACCAAGGAAGTAAGAGTAGCCGGGGAGCCCGCAGGGGAGGGGCAGAGCAAGGGTGCACAAGATGGCACTTCTCCCCGTCCCTTATGCACGGCCACTGAGCCCTGCCCCTCGACCCCCAGAATGCTGCGCCCAAGAAGCCAGGCTCACTAAGGGAGGCAGGAGGAGACACACACCCAGTCTAGAGGATGCAGGGTCATTTTAAAAAGCCCCAAAGCGAAGCGGCATCTGACCAGCTAACAGCACACCACACTTCCTGTTTGTGTGAACTTGTTCTGTTTTTTCCCAATTAGATTTCTACTCACTAAGCCTCTCCAATTTTTTTTTCTTTTTTAATTGAATAGCAAATCAAAAGAAAAGGCAAGGAAAGCTCACAGTGTTCTCCTCCCTCAAAGGCCAAGCGTCTGCTGGCCCTGTTCAGTGCTGGCTGCCGACTACGGCATCGCATACCGTTTGAGATTAATACCCGCGACAGTGCATCTTCATGGGAGATGCGTGTGAGCTGTGAGGTGGCCATGGTCCCAGGGAGCCCCTGGGGTGAGTGTGGCTGCAGCCCAGGCCCCGGCCCCCGCGTCCTGCTGGATGGGGCAAGTGCCACGCAGAACAAGGGTCTGGAAAGGGAGGCTACACTGCAGCCCACAAGGTGTTCCTTCCTTGGTGGTTCCCTCCTGAACCTTCCTCGGTGCCATCTTTCTCATCGGTGACAGGAGAAAGTCATGGCACCCACCGCATGGGGCTGTGGGGAGAATAAAATCAGAACGTGTGGCTAAAATGCCCAGCACACAGTAGGCCCACAGGGATCAGGAGCTGGTGTTCGACCTTCTGAGCACCACCCTGCCTGCTCTGGGGAGGAAGCGTGCTTCCTGGGGCCCTGCGCGCCTCCAGCAATGTTTACCGAGCCAGAAGAGTCTAGCTACCCGATTTACAGAAAGCAGCGTGTTTACCAGCCACTGTAGCTGCAGACCCAAATGTGCAGAAAAGCCGGGAAGGCGGCAAAGCTCTGCGGAGATGGATTTATTCTCAGACGCCATGGAGCAGGGACCAATTCCTACACCGTTTTTACTTTTACTCCAGGAAATGGGTGCAAGGCAAAGAAAGCTGTGACCCGGGACAGCCGTGCAGGAAGTGGCTCTGGCCCCAGGGCTCGTGGGGCTCCTAGATGAAGGGCAGCCTATCAGCAACACCCCCCTGCCCCCTGCCCCCCGCCCGCTGCTCTGGCCAGCTCATCGATGCTCTGTGCCACCTCCCCGGGCCTGCTGGCCACTCGGCAACTCTTCATTCTGAACAACACTTGAGACGAGGAGTCCCAGCTAAAAGGGGGTGTTTATAAGTCGAAAAGTGCTGATATGCCAACTAGTCATTTGCCCTGAAGTAGGCATTAGCTGGAGCAGCATTTCTTGGAATTAAAAAGAACTATGAATAGACTTTTATGCTGTGTCTGCAGTCAGGGGCCTCCAATTAATGGCAGGAAGCCTGTATTCCGGTCGGACCGCAGCCAGCATTGCGTGCGCGTGTGCGTGTGTGTGAGAGACAGACAGACAGAGAGAGGAGGGGGCGGAAGAGTGAATAATGGTGGGCAAGGGGACAGTGGATGGATGTATTCGAATGTACAGTAAAAATAAGGGCTGGCCTTTTGACTTCCAGAACCAATGCAGCGGGCCACTCTGCCTCGGGGTCATCCCCCCGAGATGCAGTGGAAGGCCTGGAAGACCATGCATCAGGGCGGTGGTCTGGCATCAGCGGTCTGGTTCCCTCATTTGGAAGCCACTCTAGCCAAGTCCCAGTCCTGGGGCCAGGCCTGCAGCCCAGCCCCCACTGAGGCCGGCAGAGACGGCCACGGTCACAGCCACACCCATTCTGCACCTGCGACCTCAGTGGATGAGGGATCCGTGACCATATTTAGCATTTGCTTTCACACACACGCTCTCAAAATCAGCCCCCAGAGCCAGCGTCGGACACCTGCTTTAAAGGGGGACTTGCCATCCTCTGGGCCAGAGGGACACCTTGGGGGCCACAGTCACACCTACCTCTTCTCTGGGACGTTCCCCATTCCCTGTCATTGTGGATGCAGCATAGAACAGTGTCGAAAAGCCTGCCTGCATTCCAAATCTGGTCCACTCCCGCTCAGCTGTGAGACTTTGGGCAGGTCACCCAAACACTCTGTCTTAGTTCCCTCATCTGTAAAATGGGAATGACAACGGGTGCCCCACCACCTCCTTCATGAGTACTTGTGAGGGTCAATGAGTTGATAGATGTTAAGGGGCTGGCATAGGGCCTTATTTCTATTCTAAGTTTCTATTATCATTCTCCATAAGTATCTGGTAAGGATCAGCATCCACTCTTGTCTCCGAGCTCCCCGAGGGCAGAGGCCCCACCTGTCCCACTCACTGCTGTGTCCCCAACACCCACTGCTGGCTCTGACATGCGACAAGTTCTCAGAAAGCGTTTGCTGGAAGGGTGAGCAAAGGTAAACATTACTGCTCCAAACGTGATGGAGGTGGGAGACCGTGGTCTCTGGATGCCACTGAGCCCTTTAGGGGTTCAAGACCCAGAAGTTACCTTGGAAGGAAACATCGGGGACTGGACCAGTTTCCTATGGCCACCGTCACAAATTACTATACATTTTGTGGCTTAAAGCAACACAAATTTATATTTTACAATTCTGGAGATCAGAAGTCTGACTGGGGTCCCACTTGGCTAAAATCAAGGGGGTTTTTAGCTTCTAGGAGCCACCTGCATTTCCTGGCTCATCGTCTCTTGCCAGCTTCAGAAACTCTTCCTTCTTCCCCACTTAAAGAACCTTTGTGATTATACAACACCCCCTGTCCCCTAGTCCCTTTCAGGACTGTGGGCTGTTTTTAATAACCTCCCCCCACCCCCAAAGGTAAGCAATCACTGCTACTTAGGAGGACAAATGGAAGGTGTCTCCTGCCTCCCACCCAGGGCCTCGGTTCAGCAGGCTGCCTGCAGACTGCAACCAACAGGCCGAGGAGACGCCTGGAGAGTAAATGTAGCTGGTCTCCCAGAATCTCCTTAATGAAAAATTTCAATCCTGTGGATGAACGTGGAATCACAGCCCTCATCACCACCCCCGTCTAAATTAAACAAGACAAGGGAGGCTCTTGAGAAAAAAAGGCACAAGTTACTGAAAGCTTGGAGAAGAAAGCTGTAGGACGTATGCTCATGTCAGGGAAGCCCTCGGACTTTCTGGGGGTGCAGAGAACCCCAAGCACCACCAGAGCCGCTGGAGCCAGGGCCTGGGGGCCGCACCTTTCTCTCAGCTTGGCAGGGACCCCAGGCCTGAGCCCAAGTGGGGCTGAGCCAGCCGACAGTCAACAGGCCTTTATTGACAGTTCATTCTCAGTGAGCACAAGGCTGTCCATTTACGCGCTGATCCAATATCGCTGTACGTTGGGTAAGCTCATCGAGAATTCATAGGGTGATGTTCACTCAGCAAGAGACAGGCACGCCACACACGAACTCATTTATTCCAGCAGCACCGCCATCCCAGACCCATTCATCCCCGGGCGATATTCCCTGGGATTCGGGGCGGGGGGCTGGCCAGGCTTCCTGTTGGCGGGGGGAGTGCAGGAGCGCGAGTGAGAGTCGGGAGGGGCAGCCGAGGGGCCAAGGTTTCCACACCTAAAAGTCAGGAACCCTAATAGTACCCGCCTGCTGGAGTCAGGGAGGACGGAGTGCGTGAGACGGTATGAAGTGTTTTGCTTGGTGCCTGGCATCTAATGACTGCGAACTTCGCGTGAGTGTGATGATGTCGTGCAGTCTTATATAATCTCTGGCAATGACTGACAATGCGGCCGCTCCTGGCTCTATCTTACAGATGAGGACTCCAAGGTCCCCAGAGGAGCCAGAACTTGTCCACGGATTTCTGGCAAGTCAAGGGCCTGGGCAGGACTCGCACCCAGGGCTCAAGACCGGGCTCTTCCCACAGCTCTGCCGCTATGTCAGAGACTCCGAGTGTGCACCGGCTCTGGATTTGAACAGGAGGTCTCAAGTTCCAGCCTGTGGCCTTAGAAACCAAGAAGACTACGAGGGAGGTACGGTTCTCATCCCCATTTCACAGATGAGGAAACTGAGGCACAGAGCTGGGTGGTAGGGGACCCAGATTTGCAACCACGGCAGTCTTTCATTCATCATGCTCTGCTGTATCTAAAATACATGCTCTGCTACGCTCTGACCCATACCGGGGTAGTGCTCCCCTCCACTGCCAAAAGGAGTCCCTGGACACGGGGCCGGGGTCGGGTGTGAAACCACATGGGTGTCTGGTGGAGCTCATCATCACGTGTCACCACTGTCACCACAGCAAGCCCAATTCCTGACCATCATCCAGCATCTTTTCTATTTTAAAGCCCTTTACCATCCGTCCGCTGGCTCCCCTGCCCTCACTCAGCCCTGACAGGTACGAAGGCAGGGCAAACAAGCCCAGCGCGCAGAGGGGGACCCGCCCGAGGCCCCGCTGCTCCCGAGGGGCCTCTCCCCCCGAGCCTCAATCTGCTCGTCCTCTGGCATTTGTGGGAGAGGTGGCAGGAGGCCTCCAAAATGGGGGCCCTCAGAGATGGGGACTTGGGTCAGTTTGCTCACAGAACGGGACTCCCCTCAGCCGGTCTCTCCCTGCGCCCCTTCTTCATGTGCTTTGGCCTTTCAGAATATATATACACATCCGTGTATACAACCCTACAATGTCGGACTTGAAATGATCAAAATCGTAATGTTCCAAGCCATGCCGGGGTGGGGGCGGGGTGGGGGGCAGGGGGTCACTTTGCTGCCCACGAAGTATGTTGATAGATGTTGCTGTGGGGGCTCCCCAGGGAGCAGCAGAGAGTCTGTGGAGCGAGAGAAGCTCTGGCTAACCAGGATTCCTCTTGGCCACTAGTCCTGAGGGTTAATAGCCCTCAGTGTAGACTCGCCCAGGTCTACTCTTCACAACATGCTTTTTCCCACAGGCCTCTGCAATTCAGTGGCTCCAAGAGAGGGCGGCTGCTTGGGCTCTGGAACCAGACAGACCTGGACTTTTATCTCAGCTCCATTACCTTCTAGCTGTGTGACCTTGGACATATTACCTAACCCCTCTGGGTCCTAATTTCCGCATCTGTAAAGAGGGAGCAGGGCTAAGAGGTGAGGTTGCTGTGAGGAACTTTATATCAGGCACATGGTAAATACACAATCAAAGTGAATTCTCTCTTCCTTTGGCCTCTTGCACGAAGACGAGGAGTCAAAGAGAGGCTCCGAAGTCCGACTCCAGCACTTGATTTACCCCTCAGCTGGTTGTGGACCTTGGGGGAGGTCATGCTGCTCCGTGCCTCCTTTTCCTCAGGTGTACAATGAGAATAATATGGTTCCCACCTCAGAGAAACCAAATGGCAAAATCTGATAAAATGGGGGCACAATGCCTTAACCACGGTGAATGCTGGGTACGTGGTAGCTCCCAGTGGGACCTTCCCAGCCTCACAACTCAGTCTGACCCTGCCCCGCCCAACTCTGACCTTGGCCCAACCAACACCCAGCGTCAGCTGTTTGAGAAGGTTCCTTTCCCACCTGTATCCTGCGCCCACCGGCCCGCCTCTCCCATACAGGGAATTCTCTGGGGTCAGGGAAAGCACGTGGTGCTTCAAGGAAGATTTTTGTCTGCGCCAGCTTCTTATTCTTCCTTGCTGGGAGCGAGACAGGGCAACCTTTTGAGACACGGAGCCTGAAGTGGACTTAGAACCAAGCCATGTAAGACGCATCCAGGTCCTGTGTTTTTGTTATTTCCTTTCAGAGTTGTTTTATTTATTTATTTATTTATTTATTTATTTATTTATTTATTTATTT